>NW_022437032.1:73774-529052 GCF_009761245.1 Sapajus apella
AAAAAAAAAAAAAAAAAAAAAAATGAAGAAGCATGCTCAGAATATTCATGTTATTTCTCCTCTGGGATTTATGATCATAGGCTTCTGAATCCTTATTTTTTTGTACTTTGCATGTCATAGGAGGTCTAGAACATTCATGTTAATGTACTTCACTAGCTAGAAATGAATATAAAAAAACTGAATTATGGGAACAGTGGCATAATTATAGTATGACAGTAGTAGATAATTAATCTTAGGACAACTATCTAAGATATTGGAAAACACTGGTCAACCACACTGTCTTTAGTGATGGACTGAGCTAGATTCAACTAATTGCTTTAGTAGCTTGAGAAGATCAGAGAGGCCTGATAGAGCCCAAAAATAATATAAAAAATTATTTTTGGCTAGATTGAATCTAAAAACAAGCAGAGGGGTTGTCAGAATTCCCAAATTCTTTTCTTTTCTTTTCTTTTTTTTTTTTTTGAGACAGAATTTTACTCTTGTTGCCCAGGCTGGAGTACAATGGTGTGATCTCAGCTTGCTGCAACCCCTACTTCCTGGGTTCAAGCAATTCTCCTGCCCCAGCCTCCTGAGTAGCTGAGATTACAGGCATGCACCATCACTCCTGGCTGATTTTTGCATTTTTAGTAGAGATGGGGTTTCTCTGTGTTGGTCAGGTTGGTCTTGAACTCCTGCCCTCATGTGATCTGCCTGCCTCGGACTCCCAAAGTCCTGGGATTACAGGCGTGAGCAACCACACCCAGCCAGAATTCCCAAATTCTTATCTTGATTTTGATCTTAAAAAGCTGTATGACTTTTGGACTTAAGTGTGACTTTTGGACTTAAGTTTCTTCAATACGTACAGTAGCCATGATAGGTTAAGAGGAAAGGCATTTAAAACACGGGGTCTATGAAGTTTATGAAACCCTTGTAACTTTTCTGTATAGGTGCATTTTCCGGGAGTGAGGGTGGGCTATTTTCATCAGATTTTTAGAGGGATTCATGAATGCAAACATCATAATCACTCCGCATACAGTACAATGTGTAAAATCTTAGGATTTTAACATTTCCTCTCAGATCCAAGATTTTATGATTCTCTTAAGGTTGCTACTAAAACCTAATAATATTAAAATATGAAATACATAAGAAATTTTGTAAAGATAATATCTTATGTCTAATTCTTTTTTATTTTTTTGTCTTCCCTCATATAGGAAAATAGGAGGATGTCATAGTCAAACCTCAATGGATCTAGTAAAATGTATTTCAAACTGTGTTTAAATAATTGTTATGGCATGTTAATAGTTGTATCTTGAAAAATTGATTCTGTGTTCACGTACTTTTTGGAAAAAATACTATAGTGTACCTCTCTCAGAGATTCATAGAGCATATTGGCATACAGTAAGCTCTAAGCCATTCTACGCTTAAGAACCTGTTACATTTTTTAAACACAGTGTATTCTAATTTACTTGATTATAGAGCTTCTTATCCAGAAAAGCATCTGTTTACATCTTAAAAGATAATTCTTCTGAGGAATGCATCATTAGTAATGCTGATCTACTCCATTTCAGCTTTAATTCTTCAAGGAGCATTGGTAGTCTTCACTGGATTATTTAAGGTCTGATATTGTTTACTTAATGACATACATACATTTCAGTTACCATTTCAGGATATTTTAGGAAGACTTAAATAAGTGTAGGAAAAAGTGACCCATTTCGAATGGACAAAAGGGAGATATAATTAGAAAGAACTGCATATTGTGCTAGATAAATTCAAGAACATAAGGACAAGAAAGGGTGTGTAGAGAGTTATAGGTAACTGCAATTGGAGGTTCATTCACGAGAGTACCTGATAATCTGAAGAAGACTGGGAGACAATGTCTTACCTTAAAGTACTAAAAATCAAATGATATTGGGAGGCAGGAAATAATTATAATACAGAATGATGCATTCTATGTTAGATGTAGATACAATTGCTACAAAAACACAGAAAAAGGAGTCAGTTATTCTGGCAGACCTGAAGAAGTCTTCAAGGACCAGATGATATTTGAATTGGCTTTAATAGTCACAGTTGAATAAATTCACTTTACTTTCATAGGAAGGCTTCAAATGAGTATAGGAAAAAACATAGCAGGAATATATACTGCTTAATAAAGTGAAAACTACACCAGTTTAGATTTTGGCTAATGGCATTTTGGCTGCAGTGATAAAAAAAAAAAAAGCCCAATTCAAACCAGCTTAAACAATAAAGAAGTATATTATCTCTCTAACAGTAACTTCAGAAGGAGGCCTTCAGGGTCATGAACTTATTTCTTGCTGCATTTTGCCATCTTCATTCTGAATTTATTCTCAGCAAGATGGCTGCAGAAGTTGCAGCCTTGACATCTGCAGAAACAATGTCTAGAATCAAAGAGACTTTCCCCCCGTTTGATTCCTTCTTAGGAGAAAGAAAACCCTTCTTAGGACTCTCTTAAGAGATACCACTTTGTTTTATTGGCCATATATGAGCCACGTGACAATTCCAAAGCCAATCTCTGGCAAGGGGATCTTAAAACCAGCAGTCCATCTGGAAGGCTGAGAGTGATGCCATCTTCCTGCAAAGCACATAGGTTGCACAGAAAAGAGGTGCATACCTGTATAAAGTGAGCATCCTATCAGGAACCAAGAAAGGGCAAGGAGATGCTTGGCAGGCAGTCTACAGCCTATTCCAGGAGGGCTGTAAGAGAACATTGCCATCTGCAAGATACTTTATCAGTAGAAGATACATTGTCTTTCTCCATTTCCAGGGCCCAGACTTACACTCTGAACAGAGGTAGTTGTCTGGGGTACTTCTCCATAATCTTATCTATATTTTAATCCAGAGGAGCATGTATCATTGTAGTTTAAAACACCATGCTTTACAATATCACCAACCCTGGCATACCATAAGGTGTTTTGGAACTATTCAAATTAACGTCTCCCTTGAGTCTTTGTTCTCTGCTAGAATTTAGCATGGGCCTTTCTAAGAACATGAACTCTCATATTAGAGACATGCTCAAAGTCTCACACAGTGTGCTATGCAAAGTTAAGATTTGTAGAAAATTATTAGATGATGATGATGATTTGACAGTAATTGTCATTTCAGCTAAACGACAAATATCAAAAGATTATGAACTAATTCAAATAAATAGAGTTGCAGTTTCTTTATTGTACATAGAGAAGGAAAAAGCCCAACCACATCAATCTTTTGGTTTTCATATTGATTAACATTAATTGCTTAAAACTCTGATGCCAGCAATATATTACTGATTTATGGTTTGTGAAAGCTATTGACATATGTGGAGATGCAATAAGCAATTTTTAAAGGCATGATTATAATAGATTGCTATGGGGATTATCTAATTATTGAGTAAGCACTAGTGATGAACTTTGGTAATAAAAATACCGTATGCTCACCAGGGGGCTGGGAACTAAAATAATGGCCGACTCTGACAGCATAAATTAACTTCTTTTTCTTTGCTCTTAAGTAGAAATTCTCACTAGCGTTCTTTTGGAAGCAGAAAATGAATGAGTTGAATCACTGTTTTCCACTCTTTCACCTCAACTTTCTGCTTTTTAATTATTAGTCATTTGAATTTCCAATTGAATTCTTATTATTCCCCTTTTCTTACCTTCTAAATAAATAATTTTTAAGCATCCAACAATAGAAATGACAAAGGCCTCAATGTAAGGCATAATCTCTAACTATTTTGCACCCATAGCTTATATTTTTAGTACACTTACTGTGTGTCAGGATCTTGACAATTATCCACAAGCCTTAGTGGACCCTGGGTATGACTAGTTCCTCATGTTCCATCCCCAGAATTGTAATATCTAGTATAATTTCTGTGTTTCCTGACTGATGTTAGGTATTGTTATTTTACCCGCATTTCAGGTAAAGAAACCCACACAAAGGAAAATTACAGCTAAAGGATGGAAACCATGTTTGGACTAAGGCACTTTGACTTCGGTGTCAAATCCCCTTATACCGCATTGTTCTTCTGAATCTTAAATTTAGAGGTCTGAATTGGGAGAGACTATAGAAAATATTTAATAAAACTAATATTATACTCTGTGATGAAAAACTGAAAGCATTTCCTCTAATATCAGCACAAGATAAGGATGCCCACTCTCAACACTTATATTCAACATAGTACTGGAAGTCCTAGTGAGAGCAGTCAGGCAAGAAAAAGAAATAAAAGGCATCCAGCAAAATTCTCCATGCAGATGACATAATCTTATATATGGGAAACCTTGTAAACTTTATAAAAAAAAACCTTCTTAGAATTAATAAACAAATTCAGTTAAATTGCAGGATATGAAATCACCCTGCAAAAATCAATTACATTTCTATATGCTAATAGTGAACAATACAAAAAGAAAGTTAAAAAATCATTTATAATATCAATAAATAACCATACTAATAAGCTTAACTGAGGATGTAGGAGACTTATACACTGAAAATTACACAATATTGAATAAAAATAAGAAGACACAAATAAATGGAAAAACATCTAATCCATACTGTGTAAAATGACCTACAGATTCCATACTCTCTTCATCAAAATCTCAATGGCAGTTTTTCAGAGATAGTAAAAACAATCATACAATTTATATGGCACTCCCAAAGACCCAAAATAGATAAAACAATGTTGATAAAGAAGAATAAAACTAGAAGCATCACAAATCTTGGCTTCTAAATATATAACAAGGCTATTGTAATTAAAAGACCATGGTACCAGCAAAAAGACAGACATACAGACCAATGGAACAGAATAAAGGGCCAAGAAATACACCCACATATATATGATCAACTGCTCTTCACTGAGAGTGTCAAGATTATCAATGGAGAAATGATAGTCTCTTTAACAAATGGTGTTGGAAATACTGGATTATCCACGTGCAAAAGATTAAAATTGAATCCTTATACCATATACAAAAATCAACTCAAAGACTTAAATTAAATGTAAGACCTGAAACTATAAAACTCCTAGAAGAAAATAGGAGAAAATCTTCTCGAAAATGTCTCATTTTCTAGAAGGAAGCAAAATTTTAGGAAAGTGAAATACTTGCCAAACTAGGTCACACCTGAAGAGCAGTATTTTCTTTTATTCAATTCACAGAACAAATGTTGATCCAAGGTTTTCTATTTTGGGCACTTGCAATACAGTAATGGAACAAACTAAGTTTCTACTTTCATGGAGTTAGGATATTTATAAGTGAAGAGACAGAATATAGTGAATTATACAGGACCCAAAGAAGGAGATGTATGCAATGCAGTGAAGATGGCTTAAAAATTTGGTAGAGTGATCTAGGTAGACCTCATTAAGAAGGTGACATTTGAGAAAAGACTTAAAGTTGTTGATGGGGTCAGGTGAGATGGTATCTGAGGGCAGAGCATGCCAGGCATGGGAAGATAAGCGTAACTGCTTAGGAGGAAACATGTTTGCCAGGCTAAGACACATCTAAGAGGCTGGTGTGGCTGGATGGAGGGAGAGCATAGGAGATGAGGTCAAAGAGGACCTGAGCTCTGGAGGCTACTGTAAAGACCCGGAATTTTCTTTCAGGTTGGCAAGTATTGCAAAGTTGAGCCAAAAAGTAAGAGAATCTGACCAACATGTACAATTTTTTTTTCTTTTTTTTTGACACAGAGTCTCACTGTCTCCAGGCGCCAGGCTGGAGTGCAGTGGCACAATCTCAGCTCACTGCAACCTCCACGTCCCAGGTTCAAGCAATTCTCCTGCCTCAGCCTCCCGAGTAGCTGGGACTACAGGCATATGCCACCACACCCAGCTAATTTTTGTACTTTTAGTAGAGACGGGGTTTCACCATGTTGGCCAGGATGGTCTTGATCTCTTGACCTCGTGATCCGCCTTGGCTCCCAAAGTGCTGGGATTACAGGCTTGAGCCACCGCACCCGGCCACAAATTTTTTTAATACATAGTTTCATTTTACTTTTAAACGATTTTTATTCCATGCTTTAACCTGTTCCCAGAGTTCCAGATGTGTATACACAACTGCCTTGTATGTGTCATAAGACGTCTCAGACTTAACATGACAAAATCAGAAATCTTGATTCTCCACCAAATATGCTTCTTCCCCAGACATCTCCCCTTCTCAGTAAATGACAGCTTATCCCTTTCCCTTGCTTAGGTCCAAACCCCAAGGGATTTTTACCTACCTCTTTTCTCATTGCCTATTTGTTAGCTAATCCCATTGGCTACATTAAAAATTAGTTCAAAACCCCACTGCTTACACATGTACTGCTTCTATCCTGCCACTTGCATCTCTCTCGGACTCTGACCATCATCTCCTAACAGATCTCGCTGTTTATACTTTTGCCTACCTGCAGTCTACATCTCATTGTAGTAGCTGGAGTGAAACTTATAAAACCTAAGTCAGGTCATGTCGTTAACGTGTTACTCTGCTTAAAACTCTACGCTAGCTCCTTATTTCAGTCAAAATAACATCCAGTGTCTTTGCAATGAGCAACAGGACCCTATGTGACCTTGCCCTTTGCCATTTCTCTGACCATATGTTCTGCCAGTCTACCGCTTCTTTGTGTTCCTGTAGTCATACTTGACTCCTTGCTGTTCTTTAAACACGTGTAGCACAGCTTTTCATCAAAACATTTGTTTTCATCATTTCCTCTACTTAGAACCCTCTTCTCTCACGTATCTCCTGTTGGAAATTTTATGTGATATAAAGATTTTAATTTTTATTCCCATTGTGTGGGAGATATGTGAGAGAAGAGGTTTCTAAGTAGAGGAAATTTTATGTGACCGAGAGGGAAAAACATATCTGACGTAGTCTTAGTTATTGCTTCATGTACAGCTCTTACAAAAGTGCTTAAACATAGAAGTGGGATTCAATAAATACATAGCTGGATTGATGGATGGATAGGTGGGTGGATGAATGGATGGGTGGGGCAGATGGGTGGATTGATATTTGGATAGGTGGATGAATGGGTGGGTGGGTGAATGGATGAGTGGATAGATGAATGGATGAGTGGATGGAAAATAAACGGGCAATGTTTATGTAATTCATCTGGAAGCCATCCAATACGAAGAAAATGGTCTGAGATGAAGATGATGAAGAGAGAGTCACCTCATCTGTTTACTTATTTTTGTCTGAATTAGTTTAAATTTAGTATTGTTACTTACCTGAAAACTAAGTATAGTCTAAGACTATACCACCTCATAAGATTATCTTTATTCACTTAACAAATATGTATTGAGAACTTTCTATGCCAGCCACCATTCCAAACATTGAGAACAGAAAAATGAACAAAATAAGACCTTTGCTTATGGAGTTCACATCTTAGAGGAAAAGACAACTATAAAAATGATATAGTTTTAGATAGTAATATGTGCTATTAAGAGAAAACAGTGAGAATGAGAGGATGGGGAATCATAAAGTTTGTTCTCAGAGGATCTTTAAAGAAAGCCTATCAAAAAGGTAGAGTATCCCGAAATAGGCAGGTCCATAGAGACAGAGAATGGACCAGTGATTTCTAGAGGCTGGTGGGAGGTGGGAATGAGGAAGGACTGCTTGATAAGCACTGGGTTTTCTTTTGGGGTGATGGAAGTGTTTTGAAATTAGGTGTTGGTTCCACAACGTTGTAAATGTACTAAATACCACTGAATTGTTCACTTTAAAATGCTTAATTTTATGTTAATTTCATTACAATTAAGCTAAAAATAAAAAGGGCAAAATGTTAAAGCCGAGATCTGAAGGATGAGAAGCTGAGCCAGGTAAGAGCATTTGAATGTTGCAGACTGCTCCTGGTAGAGGGAGGGGAAAATTAATAGATTCTGAATTGGGGCAGGTTGGGAGGCTTGAGTTACTCTTGGAAGTCTAGGGATAGACGCAGTTAAAATGTAGAGATTGTGAAGACAGTGGCAGGAGAAGAGCCCAAAAGAGTGGCTGTGCTCAGCTGGTCAAGCCCTTGTGCCTAAATGTGGAGCAGTGAGCAACCCATCTCATGGTTCTCTCAGACAAATGCAAAAGAGATAGAGCAGCAAGCAAGGGATTATAATGTGGGGCAGTGGGGGCTAAACTAGACAAGAATGGAAGTGAGGACGTGAAAATGTATGATAAAAAAGTAGCAGGGTGGATGGATTGGATGTCTGTATTAGTCCATTCTCATGCTGCTTCAAGGAACTGCCCAGGACTGGGTGATTTATAAAGGAAAGAGGTTTAATTGACTCACAGTTCCACATGGCTGGGGAGGCCTCAGGAAACTTACAGTCATGGTAGAAGGGGAAGCAGATATGTTCTTCTTCACGTGGTGGCAGGAGAGAGAAGAATGAGAGCCAAGCAAAGGGTAAGCCCTTTATAAAACCATCAGATCTTGTGAAAACTTACTCACTCTCACAAGAATAGTGTGGGAGAAACTGCCTCCATGATTCAATTACCTCCTGCCGGGTCTCTTCTACCATATGTGGGGGATTATGGGAAATACAATTGAAGATAAGATTTGGGTGGGGACACAGCCAAACCATATCATTATCTCAGTAGGGTTGGAGAATTGTTGTGTAAAAATACTAGAGAGAAACTGTACTGGAAAGACAGATCGGTGGTGGTCAGAAAGTGAGACCCATGGAAGTAAGATTTTACTTGTTTTGAGGTGGTATGGCTCTCAGTGATGCAAAGTTAATGGTGTAATTATATAAGTGCAAGACTGAGGTCAGCTAGAGGAAATACTGCGCTATGTGTGAATTCAGATTATTAGCCTATGTGGTTGCTTAAGGTCCCAAGAGAACTGATGGGAGAAACGAAAAGGCAGGCCAGAGGCCACAGTCTTCATTGAATGATGGGGGATTACATATTTCTAAGAGATGGCAACAAGGATAAATATGGGGTTGCACCTTAGATGGCATTTACTTCATGGAAGAAGGTGGAATAAGTTGTTTTGAGGGAGAAACAACTGTGAAAAGCTAGAAGGAAACATACCTCACTCACAGCTCACAGTCCAGGTAGAACATGGGATGTACGGGAGAAGTTGTATTTTGATTACAGTCTAGTTTGTTAGAACCAGGAAAAAAAAAAGACAACATTCCGAGAAGAGTTGGAGAGTTGGGGAGATTTTTCTGATGACAGAGCATGAATTCCAGTGTAGGACAGGGATTGGAAGTTGCAGATTGGACCATATCAGAGCATGCACCCACCCTTGGGGATAAAATGAAGGGCATGGAGATGCTTGGACTTCGATTAATAACTGGTGTAAAAGGTCATAATAGGTCTGTGTCATCACAACCACCAAGTTTGGCTTGGTTTCCTGGCACTTTGTGGGAATAAGGCTAAAGACATGTTTTGACACAGGAAACATGTGGGCAGTTGGGTAATGGGGAGCTACGGATATAAAGATGAACATTCCTAAACTGCTTCTCTGAGGGAAAAGTAAACAACTTTCAACTAAAACTCGGTAGGAATATTCAGACATTATTGATAGCATCTCATCCAGTAATAGTTTATGGCAAACATCATCAATAGCTCCTAGACAAAAAGTTGTAAATTGGCCAGCACTATAGGTGGCTCACGCCTATAATCCCAGCGCTTTGGGAGGCCAAGGTGGGTAGATCACAAGGTCAAGAGATCGAGAATATCCTGGTCAACATGGTAAAACCCCGTCTCTACTAAAAATACAACAAATTAGCTGGGCATGGTGGTGCACACCTGTAGTCCCAGCTACTCGGGAGGCTGAGGCAGAATTGCTTGAACCCAGGAGCTGGAGGTTGTGGTGAGCCGAGATCACGCCATTGCACTCCAGCCTGGGTAACAAGAGCAAAACACCGTCTCAAAAAAAAAAAAAGTAGTAAATTTATTCATCTGGTAAAGAATAAATTGATTTCTGGCAAAAGGCCCTCTGTGGATTGTTAGTTGATGGACCCAGTTTTATTTCCTGCTGTCGCATCCAGCAGAGAAGCTAGAGGTATAGCTAGAGCAGGTGGCACTCATTAGACACTATTCCCTTTTTTTTTTCTACATTAAAAATCTTGGAGAAGGCGTCCGATTGGCTCATCCTGGGTACATGATATTTCTGTGGTCAGAGGTGGAGTTTTATGATGGGGAGGTACCCTTTATATAAGAACCTGGGCATGAGAGGTAAGGGATTTCCCTGGAACAGGGGAGTGGGCTGGTTACTCTTCCCTTAGGAAGGAGAATATGCTGGACAAACAGGGCAATTCCTTTATAGATTATTATTTCTCATTTTGACCACAGAGAAGGGGAGATTTAGAGAGTTAAAATGACTCAGACCCTCAGGATCAGAGATTGCCACAATATAAGAAGTCACAGCCCCTGGATTTCATCCCGTGATGCTTTTCTGCCTTAGACAGCTCTGAAAACATCTGCTAAACACCTACTCATAAATTCTCAAACTGTGTGCTTATATTTTATCCTGAAGTTCACACAAATTTATCTCATGAATTCACCCACATGACTCAGTGGTCAAAATTACTTATGCGTAGGTCCCAATGTCTGCTGTAGCTGATGCACGTAAAATCAGGAACCCTGGTGAGAAGTCGCAGTAGCAACAGAAACTTGGGTGTTGGATAAAAATCAGCCAGGGCTCACCATGTGCATGGTGCTTGGGGAAATTTTAAACTTGGAAAAGATCCCTGACCTTGGTGCTTTGTCAGTTCAACTTGTTCCTTCTCTCAGTGGAGAGGAAACACTATCAATAGTGTATAATATATTTTCTCTGTTGTGTGAGTCAGATGTTATGAGAGTAGATGTCTTGGGCATATTTCAAATAGGAAAACACTGATGTTATTTACTTTGCTGGTATCCATTAATACATGAATGGTAGAGTTCAAACCACATTTCCGACATTCTGGCTTACCATAAAGTATACGTTGCCCTTCATCTCACCTGAAATACATGTATAAATTGAGAGTTTTTATGTTTATTTAACCTTGAGCATTGCTCAGACAACAGATACTAATTTAAGATCTCTAATGCTATATTTTCAAGTGTGATTCTGATAAGACTGTTTTCAAAGTGGGCTGGATAAACCCAAGATTACACTGAAAACAACCATTAGCTTTGGTGCTGACTTTTCATATCTTGAAACAATTCTTGTCAACCAGGGCTAGCCCCAATATCAAATAACAATTATAGAGGCGTGTAAAAAAAATCCTCCCTTCTCAGTGAGTGAAATAAATCACTGCTCACTAACGGTGATATTTAGTGAGATTAATTTGAATTGCTTCCTCTTCTGGCTACATTCCACCACAGTCAGTATTTATCTTTTGAGGGTTTCCCAATCATGCACAAGAGATGGATTAGACTGAATTAGTTTTACAGGCAGAAATGTAAAAACAGAAATATAAATTGGAGTCTAATGACTATGTTTTGAACAACTTTACGTACAGCACTCTGAAGACCACTAAAATAAATATTTCCTGTGTCAGACAGGGGGCTTGACTCTAATCCCTGAATTTATTTTTCTTTAAGCAAGGAGGTCGAGTGACGACATATGACTTGTGTCAAGTCATGACATCTTGGCGAAACAATAATCAGGGTGAAATGATTTTACAATTCAGGGATTTCGCATTGCATCTGACATGATTTAAAAGAGGAGGATTAAAAATTCATACCATCATTATAATCTTGATGATGTTCTACATTCTTGAAGTTTAAGAACAATAATCTTTTATAATCATCTGGTTTTTAATTCGCAGTAGATATTGGCTTCTTGTTTTACATACTGAAGAGTACATGTTTTTGAGATAAATGTTATGAGGCAGGAAGCACACAATATTACAATAGTTTAGTATCACAGTAGAGAGTTATAATCCTCAAATAACATGAGCTTGTGAGCACATATTGATTGCCTTGAGAGCCACCATTTCTTCAACTCCCTTTTTTTCCTAACACTCAAGGGTTTTCTCTGGGAATTTATTCCTTCTCCATTTTTGGTCTTGCATTTTGAAGAGGACAGATCTGTCCCTCAGTGTGAGGAATGTGGACTTGTTTTTGTGATATGCATCAGTGTATCATAATTTGGGTGGAGATGACTCTTGGGAACTCTGCGAAAGATACCTCCTCCTTTTGTTCCAGGAGGGCTACTAAGAGTAATTCTTTCTCTTCTGTTATATGTGAAATAGCAGGTGCTGAGACCTGGGATATGCTCATGATTCTCAACAGAAGCAGCAATTGGACAAAGCAAGTATGAGGGTAGGCAGAGGGGAGGCCACAAAGAAAAAGATCCTTGGTGATCGGAGCCTCAGGTGAAGACTTTCCAATTATGTGACACAAACAAATTGTTCCTGGAGTTTAGAGGAGCAACCTGGATGGTGGTTGCTTGCTAAATATTTGGGACTCATTGTCTCTACAAATGACTAGATGCATCCCATGTTAGTGAAGTTCATAAACTGAGAATTTATAATTAGGGGCAATTTTTCTTAAATAAGAAAGAAAAAGATTTACCAACATTCTTCTTTAGATAAGAAATTTACTGAAAACATTTAAAATTTAAATATGTGAATATGTGAACTATATACAAATTTCCTGCAGCCTGCCAATGGGCTGAAATAAATTATACTGATTCATTCTTTTCTTTTCTTGTAAATGTTCCACTTTTAAATACCCACATTTTTACAAGTGTCAAGTGTTGTAGAGAAACTGATGGTCGTGAAAGATAGTCACTAGTCCTATTTCTCAAACACAGCCTGTTGTCCCATCTTAGGGGCATGTGGCAGGATTCTTCCTGGCTTCCTTGTGATTGAGTGAGGCTATTGACTGACTCTTGCCAATGAGCTGCAAGCAAGCGGAAGTGTTACTTCTGGGATAAATATTTAATTACTGGTGGGAGACCCTCTGGAGCTCTGAAGGTTTGAAGGTCACCAATATTTGAGCCTCGGCCATGAGTGTCTATAGCAGCAGAGCTCCCTGCCCACCCACAGTGCCCATGGAGATTTTGGAATTGTTTGTTACTACATTAGAACCTAGCCTATCTGGACTCATCCACTGGCATCATGACTCACTTATAGACAAAGACTCTACAGCTAAATTTCCTCTAATCTGTGAAAGAAACTGTCTTACAAATATTTTTTTAATGGAATGACTGGTTGAACAATTATTTTCCTGAACGCAAGTTTTGGTGTTGAAGATCTAGAGGTGTGTCCCTGGTTTTCTCACATGGTGCCCTGCACAGGCATAAGTCAGAGAGGCTCTACAGAGGACACAGTAAAGGACTTGAGAAGAAGAAAGAGGAGGAAACAGATGAGATGCCGCGTGTGTGGGAGAAGACAGTGTTCATTTTTTGGAAGAGAGGTTAGAAAAATTAGAAATAAAAGGGAGGAAGATTCTATAAAGTGTTGGGATATAATTTAGTTTACCACAAGTTTTCCTCAAGTGATGCAAGTAAATATCAGACTACTTATGTAACCTTTGGTTACCATTCAGTGCTGTGCTACTTTTGTTTAACTTTGTTGAAAGGCTGGTCCATAAAGATTCTAACCTTTATTAAGGTGATGTATATAATACTGAGAATATGATTTGCTTGGAATGAAGGCTTAATTAAAATTTTTAGGAAAGTTGGGCAGGCAATAAATATTTTAATTTTTATTCAGTAAGATTTAGGAATGTTAGGTATTACCTAGAAATACTCCTAGGTATTTACCCAACAGAAATGAAAACATATACATACAAGAACTTGTATGTAAATGTTCATAGCAACATTATTCATAATGCCCCAAATGTGTAAATGGTATAAATATCCATCAACTGATGAATGAGTAAATACAGTACAGCCATACAATAGAATACTATTCAGTAATAAAAAGCAAAATGCTGATACCTGCTCTAAAGAATTTATAAAATAAATCTTAAACACAAATGCTAAATGAAAGAAAGCAAGCACACACAAAAGTATGATTCTATTTATAAGAAATGTCCAGAAAAGGCAAATTTATAAAGGCAGAATAGAAATGAGGAGATGCTTGGATCTGGGGGTGTGAATGCAGATTAATTTAAATGGGCATGATGATGAATGGGTGATGAGAATGTTCTGAAACTGAATTCTGGTGATAGCTGCCCAACTATAAATTTAATACAAATTATTGCATTTTATACTTGAAATGGGTGAGTTTTATGGTATGGAAGTGGTACCTCAATCACACTGTTTTAAACATTTCAGGGGCTCACCATGGAGTCTATTGTTTCTTTTAGTAAAGTGCACATGATTTATAATCAGGGACATGTACAGAGCCTGGCATGTAATAATGGTTTAATAAATATATGTTGAATTGAATTAAAGTTGTGTCCCTCGAAAGAGCCAGGGAGGTCTGTACATGTGCGTGACTGACTCTGGAGGCAGCTGGATTCAGCAGTCTAGCTGGAGAGGACTGGGAGCAGGATGGCTAACGCTTTTCTCCCTGAGTTTCTACATCTGTTCAGCCAACTGTGATCATCAATTACAAAATCCACATGATTGTAGTGAACATATGCTGGTTTAGAGCCACACAGCTTTCAATACCTCTTCGTTTGGCAGCAATATCTCAAATTTCTTTTGGCAAAACACCCCTCCCTATTTTCAGTCCATTTAGTTTGCATGGAGTTGACCTCACTTTCAGTATCTGGGCATGTGGGTCCAACCAAGTCAATCGGTGATCCCATCTTCCTGGGATAGACAGGATCTCTCCTGGGCCACTAAGACAGGCCTCTGGACTTTGGTTCAAATTCAGAGAAAAGAGGCTCCCCTTCTGGATTTGAGCCACTGAGGATCTACCCCTTAGAGTTTTCGGCACATATTTGGGGATAAAGCCAACCTGGAGGAAAGCCCAGCTAGGAGGTGGAGCTAGATGGATCCTGGCAGCATCTTTGCATCCCTGGAGTCAGCCTTCCCTGGGTGTTTCACAAGTCAATGGCAGTCCTCGTTTTTGAGGTCAGCTTGAGTTGTGTCTTTGGTCAATCAAAACCTGAGCCCTAAAATGGGGATACTTCTTACTTCCTGGAAAAAAGAAAGAGTGGAGGTTATACAGGCTCCGTGGTGTACTTGTCCTTCTGTTTTTAGATATGCATGCCAGGCAGTGGGCTGCGAGGAGCTGTTGATGTCAAATCTGAAATTCTTGTTACTTTGAAGCTAGAACTGGGGCAGGTCACCCATCAATTTTTATTAGTATTAATGACGGTAATTATAGCTACCACTTATTTCATGCTTAGTCTGTGCCAAATTCTATTTGAAGTGCTCTATGTACAGATCCTGTGCTCACTGCTTACATTATTTCATTTGATCATCCCAGCGCACTGGTGAGTTGATGCTTTTATTGTCTCCATTTAACACAGGAAGAAACTGAGGCTGACTTGCTGGGTAATAATAGGCATCACTCAACAGGTCCTTGTTGGGTATTAGATGTAGTTTTAGACACTTTTTGTATTCTAACCCATTAAATCTTCATGACAAGTCTATGAGGCAGGTAGCACTATCATTTCCACTTAAAAGATGAAGAACTTGAGGCCATAAAGCTGGTGAGGGCTGAGCCATCACCATGATACAGGTCCATGAACCAAACTATGATCTATCTGATTTGCACCCTCATGCTCATAAATATTAGGGTATACTGCCATGTTTTTTAAATACATTAAAAAAATCATATTTGAGTATGGAGTAACTTTAGATTTATAGAAAATATGCAGAGATACAAAGAAATGATGAATGCATGAGATGATGGTTATCCCAATTACTCTGATTTGATCCTTCCACCTTGTATGCTTGAATCAAGATATCACATGTACCCCATAAATAGGTACAGCTATTATGTATACATAATGAAAGAAGAAATGATATTTGCAAAGATAATGCAGAGGATTCTGTTATGTCACATGCCCGTGGTACATTTGTCAAAACTAAGAAATCAACATTGGTACATTACTGATTACTAAAGCTCCTCAATTTATTTGGATTTCACCAGCATATCCACTGTTGTCTTTTGTTCTTGTATCTCATCCAGGACACCATACTGCATTTACCTCTGCTGTCTTTTTGTGAATCCCTTTCATATTGAAGCCTTTGGAGCGAATAAATGCAGTGTTTGTTCTTGGTCTTTTCCCGAGTTGGAAGAAAAAAAAATCAGTTGTCTTTTCTTCTCTTCTTTTTTCTTTTCTTTCTTTCTAACTTTCAAGTACCATTCTTTTAAATACTGGAATATTCCCATTAGGAGTTAAGACCCAGAGTTTAGACTATTACTGGACAATGCGAAAGACTATCGGCAAATGCATCTATTGGCATTTTGTTTAACTTCCTATAGTTGCTATGTTCAATATTTTTTTCATGGAAGTCTCTCCAGTCATTTAAGGCAGTTGCTGTTGAATTTCAGTGAGAGATAATTCCCTTTGACTTTTCAGATATGGAAAATGGAGCTGAATTAGGCCCTGATATGTGCTGAGAATTTGGTGACTCTGAGCCAGTATTTTCCAGCAGCCACCCATCAGCCCAGGGCCAGCCCCAGATATACTGAATATACTCCCTGGGGAGTGAGGGGGGCCTGAAATCTGCATTTTAAATAGACTTTTCAGGCGACTGGGTGCGTGATAATCTTTGAGATACACTGGTGCAGAACACACTGGTGCATACACATGTGCAAGAGACACACTTAAACAAGAGTCCAAGATAAAACATGATACGCACACAGCCTTTGCACCATTGTTGCGGCAAACACATTTCTTTTTTAATGTGTATACTCGTGTGAATTATAGAAACTACACCATATCCACTCAACTAAAACTTATTCCTGGGGGAGAGAGGAAGGCTGAAGACAGAGAGAGAGAATTTTAGAACAAGACATTTGCCTTAGCATGAGATGGAAGATTTGAATTCGCTTTCCCTGGTGTTGGTGGGTTCTCTGTGCTCATGGAGGTTCCCATCATTTCGACTGTGCTGCTAATATTGATGAGTCAGCCACTGTATCTGTCACTCGGTCAATGAAACGAAGATCTAGTTTAACACTGGAGAAAAAATTGGTAGTTCAGACTTCTCAAGAGTTATTAAAATTCTGTTCTCTATGAGTGACCCAGGGGATTTTTCGAGTAATTATAACTAGATAAGACTTTAGAACTGGATTCTTGCAGAATAAATAAATTCCTTATACTTAGAGAAAATGCTCTCTGTAAAGTGTAAAAATTCATCTTATAAGTCCATGTATACACATATTCGGTCAGCCCTCCATTTCAGTGGGTTTTGCCTCTTGGATTCAACTAAGGGTAGATCAGAAATATTTAGAAAAAGATAATTCTGTACTGAACATGTACAGACTTTTAAATCTTGTCATTATTCTGTAAATAATGCACAATAACAGTGATTTACTTAGCATTTGCATTGTACTGCATTAGGTATTATAAGTAACTTAGAGATGATTTAAAGTATATGGGCAGATGTGCATAGGTTATATGCAAATACTTTCCCATTTTATATCAGGGACTGCAATATTTGCAGATTTTCATATCTGCAGTAGGTCCTGGAACAAATCCCCTATGGATAAGGAGGGACAACTGCATATATATCAGTTATATGTTAAGCATAATAAGCACCTACAAATAATTACATCATTTATCCCTAGTGATGGCATTTTAAGACAGGTTTATTATTGCCCTTTTGTAGACATGTATCTTGAACTCTGAGAAGTGAAGAGACTTGTTCAAGCTCACCTAGCTGGTGAGCCGCATAGGCATGATTTGAAGCCAGGTGTTCTGGCTTCAGTGATCTGCTCTCAACTGCTGGTGTGTGTAGGTCCTGGCCAGAGAACGTGTGATAATCAGCATGTGAACTAACAAACGATAGAAGAGATTAAGAGTGAGAACCTGGCCACACAGGGTTGCTTACGTGTGCTGACTACCGAGACGTGGTAACTAAACAGAAATACTAATGATGTGATGTTTTCTAAGCAATGGCAGATGAACTGAAAAATTGAATTATCCATAGCTAGTAACTAATAATGGATATAATAAGGTTAGGGCGGCTTCCAAGTGTCTACAAATGAAAAAGAACATACAAGAGCAGAGCATTATGATGAGGTTCTACAGGGAGACCAATGAGACATTGCAAGATAAACGGAACTTGCCTCACCTTTGACTTTCACCTATGCCTCCCAAGCTCTGCAACTGCCTCTGATGACATGCTCAGATTTCTCAGTCCAAATCTTCACATAAGCGTGGTTCTTATGAAATTATCTGTTTTTTTTTTTAAATTTTCCTTGCAAATGATTATTCTTCTCAAGTTAATGCAAACAGGACCTGTTTGTCCTTTATCTAATACTTTCTCCTTTAAAGACGTAATATGATATTGCCATACACATTGAATGAAATCTCTGTAACTGTATAAATAAGACCATAATGAGTTCTGGGCTGATGTGGGGAGCACACCACCAGCAAAACAAATACAAGTGTCTCCAGCGTTTTCACTCACCCTGGTTGATTTACATAGGCTGCATGCCACATTTTATCCTGATGGCTTTCATTCTTCTACGGAATGTGTACCACAGAGACAATAATGGATGTAGCCTCTACTTACCAGCCCTGCCCCTTTACTGTACCAAGTACTATTACTGCGAGGAAGAGGCATCATTCACTCCCTCTTAGGTAGCTTGTCTGAGAGAGATCAGTAATATTTTCTAATATGTTGAGTTCTGCTGTGCATAGCCACTTCTTGAGGGAATTTTCCTTGACATATTTGAAAAAAATTTATGAGCAGAAAAAATATTTTAATATCTTGATGAAAAATAAAACTGAACAATGTTTCATTACCACCAAAAGGATATAAAACATTAAATGGATAGAAATAATTATCATTAGGTTTGTAAGAGACATTTGAAGTCTTTTTTTAAATAACCTTTTAAAAAAACTATAATTATAATAAGTATTGTAGGCAATTTGGAAAATGCAGAAAAATTTGAAGAAAAATATATTTCATCAAAGAGATGACCACATAGAAACACGCTACTGATGTGTTAATGTATTTTTATTTCTGAGTGGGGAATGCATTTTTTTTTTCTAATTTAGCTGCCCAATGTTTGAATCTTTGAAGATGTTAACTGCCAAATTTTGGCTTTTCCACTCGCTTTTACACCTGGATTGTGGAGCCATGACCCTGGCTAGCCTAGTGGGATGAAGCCTTCCCAGTTTGAATTGAGAGTCGAGAATGGAAGGACCAGGGACTGTAGAGAGTTCTTGGAGACAGAAGCAGTAGCAACAGCAGCAACATGCTAATTCCAGGAACATAAGAAGCTGCCCTTTGGTGGAGGTGCACCTGTTGGAGCCTGGAGCCTGGAGCCCAGAGCTGCACTGACCACTGTTGGTGAGCCCACCTTTCGTACTCACTGTTTTGAAGCTGACTGATGATGTGGCATGATTTGGGCGGGGCTCTCGTTCCTGCCTCTTCCGCTTTGTCTTGCTAATTTTCTAAGCTCTATTGCAGCAACCAGCTTAATGATTTCCTGAGCTTCTCAATAGGCTTTTCATAGATTCTTTGTCTACAGTGATCAGCCAGTCGATTTTTATGACTTGCAACCAGGAACATGGATGCATTTCCACTTTTTAAATATATACACACACGTGTGGTTTTTTTTATTTTTTTAAGTAGAAATTTTCACAGATTTATTTTACCTGTTTGGTAATCCAACACTAGGTCATGCATTTTGATCTTCTTTGTATCAGCTGCTTCTAGTTTTTTAAAATGGAGTGTGCTGTAGGGTCTTTTGAAACCATAAATTAAACAGTCTCTAAAATTCTTTCCTAATTCTTTGACAGTTGTAGTCTGGTTGTAGTTTTCCACTTTTACAGAAGGGGAACTTCTGTCTTACACTGGTTTAGGGTTGCCGAATTTAGCAAATAAAAATACAGGACACACAGTTAAATTTGAATTTCAGATACACAGTGAATTTTCCTTAGTATATGTTTGTCCTGAATACTCGATAGGGCACACTTTTAATATTTGATATGGCAGCCCAATGCTGATCGGAACCTTCAGCCTCATTACCTGCTGTTACTCCTTAGAATAAAGTGTGATCTGGAGGAGTTATGTAAGGTCAGGCTCCACTACCTTACAGTCCATGAAACTCCTACATAGATTTGAGAATTAAGTCACCACTTTCTTCTTTTTTTCAACCTGATTAGATCTGTGCAATTTTGGGGAGAAATTCCTTAAAGTTTCCAGAACATGGATTATATCCTTTCTGTTTTCTAAGTCTACTATAGGCTGTTCCTGAAATGTTTTACTCTGTTGATCACTTCCATAACAGCAGGGGAGACTGTAGATTTGTACTGATGATGTTATTTTACTTTGAAGTCCAAATTATTTAATACTTACATGTTTGATGAAATACATATGATATACATGCATACCTACATATATTTACATACATACACACATAAAGTGCTGGCTTATTTAATCTGTGGATATTCTGTGCAGTGGGTGTTTTTCCCTTTTATTGTAAATTTGGAAGCTTATGGCTTGGATGTTAAGTATTGTGGTTGCATCTACAACATTTATTTGCAAATCCAGCTCCCTCATCATTTTTCTGTTTCCTTAGCCCACATTCATTCCCTTACACTAAATATGCACAATACAAACACAACTCCAATAACATTGTTTTTACCAATATTCTAAGTGCCAAACATAAATTAGAGAACAAGAAATCCAGCCTCAATTTGGAAATGCTTAGCCATTTCCCTTGATTTGCAAAATTAAGTAAAAGACATTTTCTTTAAAAGTTTGTTGGTAATTTTTTTGAGGGGGGATAGTGGGGGCCTATTCTGTCCTTCTTAGAGGAAAAAAATGTGGCTGAAAGTAATTCTCATAGACGGATGTAATACATTTTTTTTGTTTACTTAAAAATCAGTAAAACTTCCCCGTCTTTAGAAATTGATTATTTTCATTTGAATAACTTAGAGAACCTGAAGAGAAATTCCAAAGGACTCCTAAGCACTGGGTGACTTTCTGACCCACGAGAGAGAGCATTGGTATTTATTTTTTTCTCAGAAGTAATGCCTGAGGGCTTTTGAGGGAGGTACTAGAAAATTTGAAGAGCTATTCCTATTTCATTACTTCTTAGAATCTTGAATTCAGACAGAAAGAAAATAGTCAAAAGCAGATAAAACATTACTTTTGCCATTAAAAAGGAAAAACAAGTTCCTAGTAAGGTACAGGAGTATAGATGGAAACTTCTGAAAACTCTTAAGTATTCAAATCCAGGAATATTTAGTCACAGTGATTCTAGAACTAGTGCTTTGAGTCAGCCATTTTTGACACATACATCAAAGAGGTTAAAAGACAAAAACTGAGGAGTGAAAATGGAAATCCTCACTCTGCCTCCACCAAGGATAGCGTAGGGGTATAGGTTGACACCACTAATGTCTATTCAATATCCATATTCTCTGAGCTTATTCCTCACAGAGTGAGTTTGTTTAGGGTAAAAATGTGTGCAGAAAAGTAAAAACACAAAGCCATCTTTAGTCAAGGCCTGAGATCTCTTTAAATCTCTGATCCACTATGAATCTTTCTGACTTCTGCCCACCAGCCAAAGAAAACTGGCTACTTTTAAGGGCTCCTGTGATTATATGAGGCTCATCTAGAAATCTCCCTTTTGCTGTGTAGCATAACATCAGTGAAGTGACATTTCATTCTATTCACAGTTTCACCCATTCAAGAGGAGAAGGCTGTATAAGGGACAGTATCATTTTTGGGAGGAGAGTCATCTATAGACACCTGCCTGCTACAACCACTAAGCAAAAAACATTGCTGATTAAACTATGGAACAATGTGCCCTTATAATCAATTTTAAAGTCATCAATTTAAAATACATATTCCTATTTCAGAAATGTTAAAAAGGGAGAAAAAGTGCATTTTAAAAATCAGTATAGTATATTCTTTTCAATTTATTACCCATATTATTTCTATATATTACAATGAGGAAAGTGAAACAGAAAGGAATTTATCTAAAAACATAAAGCTGATGAGAGTTTAAACCCAGAGCTACTGATATTGAAGCTTTGTACTTCATCTTTGATAGTAGAATGCCAGCCAGACAAGCCAGATGCTAGGCAGCAAGTCTTTACACCGAGCAGCTTGGGGGAAACCCTACCCTTTTTCTCTGGATCTTCCTGTATGTTTCTTAGCACTGCAATTAGTGCCTCTCTATCTGCTGAGGTCCAAGGAGTTCCATACTGAAGCTCCTCCTCCACAGAAACCCATGAGCAAAACAGAAAGAAAGAGGGTGCAAGTTTTTAGAGGCATTACTGGTATGATCTTGAGAGTAGCCACAATGGGGCTCTGTGGCTGAATTTGTGACCAGAGAGGAGAATCAGTAGAAAAGTTTATGATAGTAGACACTAGTGAGACATTTCTGGAGAATAACTTAGCGTCACGTGGCAAAATCCTTAAAATATTCATGTGTATTGACCAATAATCTCTCTCCTAAGAAATAACTCTTAAAAAGAAAAATGTCATCATTGTGGGTCAAAAAAAAAAAAAGATAATGAGATGTTCATCACAGCATTGTTTATAATATCAAAAAGCCTGGAACCAATCTCTATGCTCTGCATACAGTTAAATAAATTAAGCTGCATATATGAAAAATAATGTTATAGATTATTTTCATCTAAATGAAAAAGTGTTTGAACATACCATTAAGTTTTAAAATCCTATTACAAAAGCCTATACAGTACAAGTTAATGTGTGAATTAAGAGGGTCAATAGTACAGTTAAGAGCAGAGCTCTGCAGCCAGATTGCTTGTGTTTAAGCTGTCTTGCCACTAACTAGCCTTGTGAACTTGGGCAAATTATTATTTCTTTTAGGTTGATTCTTTTTTGAATTACTATTTTTTATTTCAATGTTTTGGGGAGTACAGGTGGTTTTTGGTTACATGGATGATATCTATAGTGGTGAATTCTGAGATTTTAGTGCACCCGTCACCCAAGGAGTGTACACTGTAGTCAGTATGTAGTCTTTTATTCTCACCCCTGCCCAACCTCCTCCTACCAAGTTCCAAAGTCCATTACATCGCTCTCTGTATGTCTTTGCTTCCTCATAGCTTAGCTCCTACTTATCGCTTAGCTCCTAGTGAGAGCATATGACATTTGGTTTTCCATTCCTGAGTTACTTCACTTTAAAGAGTAATGGCCTCCAGCTCCATCAAAGATGCTGTAAAAGATATTATTTCATTCCTTTTTCTGGCTGAGTAGATTCCATGGCATGTAGATACCACATTTTCTTTATCCACTTGTTGGCCGGTGAGCACTTAGGTTGGTTCTGTGTCTTTGCAATTGTGAATTATGCTGCTAGAAACATGTGTGTCCTTGTGTCTTTTTCATAGAAAGACTTATTTTCCTCTGGGTAGATACCTGATAGTGAGATTACTAGTGGTAGGTCTACTTTTAGTTCTTTAAGGAATCTCCATACTGTTTTCCATTGTGGTTGTACTGATTTACATTCCCACCAGTCGTGTAGAAGTGTTCCCTTTTCACCCCACCCATGACAACATCTATTGTTTTTTGACATTTTAAGTTATGGGCATTCTTGCAAGAGTAAGGTGGTATCTCATTGTGATTTTAATTTGCATGTTCATGATGATGAGTGATGTTGACCATTTTTTTATACGTTTGTTGGCTGTTTGTGTGTCTTCTTTTGAGAAATGTCTATTCATGTCCTTTGGTGGGCAAATTACTTAAGTGGGCAGTGATACTTCTTGCACCTGATTGTAACAGATAAATTCTCATTTGTTAATCCACGTACAAAATCACAACCATAGTAATATACAACTATAATGGCTAGCAGTATAAACCTGTATTATATGCTAGGTACTGTTCTAAACACTTTATGCATAGGAACTCAGTTTCTCTTCACAAACAACCCTACTTACAGGTGTTTTCCCCATTTTGCAGATGGGATAAATGAGGCTCTCCTATGTTTGATTTCCTCCCTTATCATGGATAACTGCAGTGTCCTTGCTTTCCATAAATTATATCTACCTCTGACCTATTCTTGTCACAACAGAAAGAAAAACTGTAAAAATGTAAACTAAATAACATCATTTCCGCCCTCTACTTAAAACTCTGCAGTGTTTTTCTATTCTGCGAGAGAAAGTACAATCCCAGTGTCTTAGCAAGACCTTCAAGGTGCTATCTGATCTTCCCACTTGAACAATCTCAACTCAAGTTACTTTTCCTTACTCAAAATTCCTAGCCACACTGGGGCATCTTTCTAAGTCCTTGAACAGTGCCATCTTTTCTTGCCCCTGTTTCTTCTCACTAGAATTATTTTTCCCTCTGTTATCACATGAACAACCCATGGGAAGTCTCCAGATCTCCCTTAATGTCTCTTCTTCCACAGGATTTCTACGAAATCCTTATGCTTTTATTCTTTTATTCTTTTTTGAGACAGAGTATCATTCTGTCACCTAGGCTAGAGTGCAATGGCACAATCTCGGCTCACTACAACCTCTACCTCCTGGGTTCATGTGATTCTCCTGCCTCAGCCTCCCAAGTAGCTGGGATTACAAATGCACACCACCAAGCCTGGCTAATTTTTCTATTTTTAGTAGAGATGGGGTTTTGCCATGTGAACCAGGCTGGTCTTGAATACCTGACTTCAGGTGACCTACCCACCTCAGCCTCCCAAAATGCTGTGACTACAGGTGTGAGCCACTGAGCCTGGCCTGCTTTTATTCTTTATCATAAAACATGTCTATTTTCTTTTCTGTCTCCTCTTACAAATTGTAATTAAATATCTAATTTTGTGTAGTCTGTCACTATATTGGACCAGGAGTTTCATGCGGATAATATCTTTTTATTCACTATTTTAATTAACTCAGTGACTAACATATGCTTGCACCTCATTGGCGTTTAATACATAGCTGTTGGATGGATGGATACATGGATGAATACATAGATGAATAGATGAATGGGATGGATGGATGGATAGATGGATGGATGGATAGATGGATAGACGAATGAATGGGTTGGGTGGATGGATAGATGGATAGATGAATGAATGGGTTGGGTGGGTGGATGGATAGATGGTTAGATGGATAGAAGAATGGATGGGATAGATAGATGGATTAATGGGTGCTTCAGCTCAAGTATGTTTTCTTTTATGTAGAAAGGGATTTCTACCTTCTTACCATAAAAGCATGTGTGCACAACAGTTTCCTGTCCAGTGGCGTTCCTTATGTTTTGTGTGTACATCCATGCACATCTGTTGTTGCCATTAATTTGTGAGCCCCTTGAAATGAGGGATCAGCTCTTACTCAACTCTGTTTTCTCCTCAGCTTTTGGCACCTCTTGCACTAGTAAGGGTTCAGCATGTGTTTGCTGAGTTGAAACAAGAATATGCTAGTTGACTGGGATAGCTAATTTGATAAAGTAATTGCTGTTAATGAGTAAAAATGGCTCAATATGCACTTCTTCCTGGTTAATATTTTTGCATTTATATAGGAATCTCTTGCTATTAGAAAAGCCTTTGGTGACTTAAACTGGAGATTTGAGGTTCTGAGAGAGATTCCAGAATTTCAGAGATAGGCACACTTGGTAATCCTCACATCATATCATGTAGGCAAATGTCTGTCTAGGTACAACACTTGCCCTAAATACATAAATGGGAAATCATGAAAGCTGCCAGTTGCTGATTGTTTACCATGTGCTGGGCATGTGCTAAGCAGTTCATATATGCATTCACTCCCTTTGATTAATCCTCACTATACTCCCATAAAGGTGGTGGCATTACCCTCCTTTTTACAGAGAAAAGAATAAAGGTAGAGAAAATAAGTAATTTCACCAAGGTCATTTAGCTAATAAGAAACACAGTTGGTATTTGAACTTGGTCCGTCTGACTCCACATCCTCTTAAGTGGTACCCTGTGTTTACTACCTCCCAACAGATTGCAGGGTTATCCTGCTGTGTTCTCTGGTTATGCAATTAAATGACAATATTGCACAGTTTGAGGAGGGAAGGTAATATGAGGATGTGATACAGGCTGACACAGACAGAGTCTGCTGCATGCAAGCAGAATGTTAATGCTTAACCAATGGGGACTTACTGGAAATGTGCCAATAACAGGCGGAAATGAAGCCAGCTGAGAGGCAGCAGAGAAGGCTCACCCAGACAGAGCAAAGGCAGGTGGGAGCAGCCGGGATATGGGAGAAGTGGAAGCAGTTCTGGGGGAAATGAAGAGACCCTATTGCCCTCTTTCTCTGCAGCCTGGCAGGGGTAATTTGTAGATTTTTTTTTTCTATCTTAATCTGATTTTGCGATTCATAAAGTGTTTTTTAAATTAGAAGAGTTAGGGATTTCTTCTTCTGTTCTTGAAAGGAAATAATTAAAAATGTTAGAGAATATTTGTCCTTGATATTCAAGGAAGTCTGTGAGGGGATAAGTATAGAAATAAAGAAGTTGTCTCACACAGTGAATATTTAAATATCCTATACTTCTCCAAAGAGACAATTTTTTTTTGTGACAAAGTATTATACTGTGCTTCTCAGCTTAATTCATTATTGTTGCATTTATAATTTAATTTATTACTTTGATCAACTTGAGAATGAACTAAAATATCAGCTATCCAAAAATGGAAGGAGTGATGGTTTGGGACATACATTGACAAATGTTTGCCCAAGACAAAGCAGGTCTTGAAAGGAAGCTACACTTTAATTAAAAGCTATGCCTTTTACATCTCAACATTTGTTTGTCTTTAATGAAAGTTTAGATAAAGGGGTTTGTTAATTACATATCTGTTTCCCAATGTGGTCCTTTTTCATTTGCTTTTGTTATAATGGCTTTTTCCAATTTCTCTTAACTGATTAGAACATAGCAAATATTCTAAGTTATTAAGGGTTGTAGCTATAAACTCCCAGTAATTAGTAAAACTACTTTATTAATTAATGCATTTATCTGACCTCAAAATTGAAGTGTCTCGAGGTCATATTGTGAGATGAGTTGTAGGTAAAAGTGGAGAAAAGTGCAGGGCCATTCAAACCTGTGAGAGTTATTTACTTGATTTCAGAGAAGTAGAATAAATAGTTTTGTTTTTTGTTCAAATGAGGTGCAGCTGTTAGCAGAACACTACATGTTTGAGATATAAAACATTAAATAGCATATATCATACATAATAGCCATGAGCATTTCAGATGGTTCTTTTAAAAATGCATAAAGCTTTTTTTTTTTAATGTTTTCAGGGCTGTTTTGGGAGTTTTTAAAAAAATATGTTTTATTGCACTTTAGGTTCTGGGGTACATGTGCAAGACATGCAGGATTGTTGCATAGGTACATACACGGCAATGTGGTTTGCTGCCTCCATCCCCCTGTCACCTATATCTGGCATTTCTCCCCATGTTATTCCTCCTCAACCTCCCTACCCCCCACTGTTCATCGCCTATTCCCCACCAACAGACCTCAGTGTGTGATGCTTCCTTCCCTGTGTCCATGTGTTCTCATTGTTTAACACCCACCTGTGAGCGAGAACATGTGGTGTTTGTTTTTCTGTTCTTGTGTCAGTTTGCTGAGAATGATGGTTTTCAGATTCATCCATGTCCCTACAAAGGACATGAACTTATCATTTTTATGGCTGCATAGTATTCCATGGTGTATATGTGCCACATTTTCCCTGTCCAGTCTATCATTGATGGGCATTGGGGTTGGTTCCAGGTCTTTGCTATTGTAAACAGTACTGCAGTGAACATACCCGTGCATGTGTCTTTATAATAGAATGATTTGTAATCCTTTGGATATATACCCAGTAATGGGATTGCTGGGTCAAATGGAATTTTTATTTCTAGGTCCTTGAGGAATTGCCACGCTGTCTTCCACAACGGTTGAACTAATTCACACTCCCACCAACATTGTAAAAGTGTTCCTATTTCTCCACATCCTCCCTAGCATCTGTTGTCTCCAGATTTTTTAATGATCATCATTCTAACTGGCATGAGATCGTATC
The DNA here is from genome assembly GCF_009761245.1 of Sapajus apella. Lineage (NCBI taxonomy): Eukaryota > Metazoa > Chordata > Mammalia > Primates > Cebidae > Sapajus > Sapajus apella. The sequence continues at coordinate 101,691 of NW_022437032.1, forward strand.
TCAATATGGTTTCTATTTGCATTTCTCTAATGACCAGTGATGATGGGTGTTTTATCATGTTTGTTGGCCTTATAATTGTCTTCTTTTGAAAAGTGTCTGTTCATGTCATTCACCCACTTTTGAATGTGTGTGTTTCAGGAGATATGGGCTGAGATGATGGGGTCTTCTAAATATATAATCATGTGGTATGCAAATAGAGACAATTTAACTTCCTCCTTTCCTAATTGAATACACTTTATTTCTTTTTCTTGCCTGATTGCTCTGACTAGAACTTCCAATAATATGCTGAATAGGAATGGTGAGAGAGGGCATCCTTGTCTAGTGCCAGATTTCAAAGAGAATGCCTCCCTTTTTTGCCCATTCAGTATGATATTGGCTGTGGGTTTGTTGTAAACAGCTTTTATTATTTTGAGATACATTCTGCCAATACCTAGTTTATTGAGAGTTTTTAGGATAAAGAGCTATTCAATTTTGTCGAAGGCCTTCTCTGCATCTATTGAGATAATCATGTGGTTTTTGTCTTTGGTTCTGTTTATGTGATAGATTACATTTATAGACTTGCATATGTTGAACCAGCCTTGCATCCCAGGGATGAAGCCTGTGTGATTGGGATGGATAAGCTTTTTGATGTGCTGTTGCAATCGGTTTGCCAATATTTTGCTGAAGATTTTTGCATCTGTGTTCATCATGGATATTGGCTGGAAGTTTTCTTTTCTTCTTGAGTCTCTGCTGAGTTTTGGTATCAGGATGGTGTTGATCTCATAAAATGATTTGGGAAGGATTCCCTCTTTTTGGATTGTTTGGAATAGTTTCAGAAGGAGTGGTACTACCTCCTCTTTGTATGTGTGGTAGAATTCGGCTGTGAACCCATCTGGACCTGGGCTTTTTGTTGTTGTTGTTGGTGGGCTATTAATTGCTGCCTCAACTTCAGCCCTTGTTATTGGTCTATTCAGGGTTTTGACTTCTTCCTGGTTTAGGCTTGGGAGGGTGCAAGTGTCCAGGTATTTATCCATTTTTTCCAGGTTTACTTGTTTGTGTTCACAGAGTTGTATGTAGTAATCTCTGATGGTAGTTTGTATTTCTGTCGAATCGGTGGTGATGTACCTTTTACTGTTTTTTATTGGATTTATTTGATTATTCTCTCTCTATTTTTTAAATTAATCTGGCTATTGGTCTATTTTGTTGATCTTTTCAAAAAAGCAGCTCCTGAATTTATTGATTTTTGAAGGGTTTTTGTATCTCTATTTCCTTCAGTTCTGCTCTGATCTTAGTTATTTCTTGTCTTCAGCTAGATTTTGAGTTTTTTTGATCTTGCTCCTCTAGCTATTTCAATTTTGATGATAGGGTATCTATTTTAGATCTCTCCTTGCTTCTCATGTGGGCATTTATTGCTATAAATTTTCCTCTAGACACTGCTTTAAATGTGTCCCAGAGCTTCTGATATATTGTGTCTTCATTCTCATTGGTTTCTAAGAACATCTTTGTTTCTGCCTTCATTTCTTGGTTTATCCAGTCAACATTCAAGAGCCAGTTGTTCAGTTTCCATGAAGTTGTGCAGTTCTGAGTTAGTTTCTTAATTCTCAGTTCTAATTTGATTGCAGTATGGTCTAAGAGTCTGTTTGTTATGATTTCTGTTCTTTTGCATTTTTGAGGAATGAATTATTTCCAATGATGTGGTCAGTTTTAGAGTAGGTGTGATGTGGTGCTGAGAAGAACGTATATTTTGTGGATTTAGGGTGGAGAGTTCTGTATATGTCTATTAGGTTTGCTTGATCCAGCTGGATATTCTTGAGTTCAAGTCCTGGATATCCTTGTTGATTTTCTGTCTCGTTGATTTGTGTAATATTGATAGTGGAGTGTTAAAGTCTCCCACTATTGTTGTGTGGGAGTCTAAGTCTCTTTGTAGGTTGTTAAGAACTTGCTTTATGCATCTGGGTGCTCCTGTATTGGGCGTGTATATATTTAGGATCATTAGCTCTTCTTGTTGCATTGATCCTTTTACCATTATGTAATGCCCTTCTTTGTCTCTTTTGATCTTTGTTGATTTAAAGTCTATTTTATCAGAGACTAGGATTGTAACTCCTGCTTTTTCTTGCTCTCCATTTGCTTAGTATTTCTTCCTCCATCCCTTTATTTTTAGCCTATGTGTATCCTTACATGTGAGATGGGTTTCCTGGATACAGCACACTGATTGTTTTTGACTTTTTATGCAATTTGCCAGTCTGTGTCTTTTGATTAGGGCATTTAGCCCATTTACATTTAAGGTTAATATTGTTATGTGTGAATTTGATCCACCATTTTGATGCTAGCTGGTTGTTTTGCCCATTACTTGACAGTTTTTCATTGTGTCAATGCTTTTTACCATTTGGTCCATTTTTGGAGTGGCTGGTACTAGTTGTTCCTTTCTGTGTTTTGTGCTTCTTTCAGGAGGTCTTGTAAGGCAGGCCTGGTGGTAACAAAATCTCTCAGTAATTGTTTGTTCATAAAGGATTTTATTTCTCCTTTGCTTATGAAGCTTAGTTTGGCTGGATATGAAATTCTAGTTTGAAAGTTCTTTTCTTTAAGGATGTTGCATATTTGCCCCCACTCTCTTCTGGCTCGTAGGATTTCTGCTGAGAGATGTGCTGTGATTCTGATGGGCTTCCCTTTGTGGGTAACCTGACCTTTCTCTCTGGCTACCCTTAGCATTTTTTCCTTCATTTCAACCCTGGTGAATCTGATGATTATGTGCCTTGGGGTTGCTCTTCTTGAGGTATATCTTTTGGTATTCTCTGTGTTTCCTGGACTTGAATATTGGCCTGCCTTGCTACATTGGGGAAGTTCTCCTGGATAATATCCTGAAGAGTGTTTTCCAGGTTGGATTCATTGTCTCCATCACATTCAGGTACATCTATCAAATGTAGATTAGGCCTTTTCACATAATCCCATATTTCTTGGAGGCTTTGTTCATTTCTTTTTACTCTCTTTTCTCTAATCTTGCCTTCTTATTTTATTTCATTGAGTTGATCTTCTATCTCTGATATCCTTTCTTTTGCCTGGTCGATTCAGCTATGTATGCTTATGTATGCTTTGCGGAGTTCTCATGTTGTGTTTTTCAGCTCCATCAATTCATTTATATTCTTCTCTAAGCTGTTTATTCTCCTTAGCATTTCATCAAACCTTTTTTCAAAGTTCTAAGTTTCTTTGCATTGGGTTAGAACATGTTCTTTTAGCTCAGAGAAGTTTGTTATTACCTACCTTCTGAAGCCTGTTTCTGTCCATTCATCAGACTCATTCTCCATGCAGCTTTGTTCCTTTGCTGGTGAGGAGTTGTGATCCCTTGGAGGAGGAGAGGCGTTCTGGTTTTGGGTGTTTTCATCCTTTTTGCACTGGTTTCTTCCCATCTTTGTGGATTTATCTACCTATCGTCTTTGTAGTTGGTGACTTTCAGATGGGTTCTCTGAGTGAACATCCTTTTTGTTGATGATGAAGTTATTTCTTTCTGTTTTTTAGTTTTCCTTCTAACAGTCAGGCCCCTCTGCTGTAAGACTTCTGGATGTCCACTGCAGACCCTGCTTGCCTGGGGATCACCTGCGATGGCTGCAGAACAGTGAGGGTTGCTGCCAGTTTCTTCTTCTGCTATCTTTGTCCCAGAAGGATACCAGCCAGATGTCAGCCTGAGCTTTCCTTTATGAGATAAATTTTTGGATATGCAGGGGTCAAGGAGCTGCGTGAGGAGACAGTCTGTCCCTTATAGGAGCTCAAGTGCTGAGCTGTGAGCTTGGTTGTTCTGTTCAGAGCTGCCAGGTAGGTACATTTAAGTCTGCTTTAGTGGAACTCATAACTGCCTTTTTTCCCAGGTGCTCTGTCCTGGGAAGGTGGGGCTTTATTTATAAGTTCCTGACATTCGGCTGCCTCTTTTCAGAGATGCCCTGCCCAGTGAGGAGGTAGCCTAGTCACAGTCCGCCAGCAGAGGCGTTGCTGAGCTACCTTGGGCTCTGCCCAGCTGCTGTGTGAAATTCCTTGTGGTTTTGTTTATAGAGGTGTAGTTAGAACTGCCTCAGTAATTGTGGTCTGCCTCAGTAATGGCAGACTACCTCTGTAATGGTGGTCTGCCTCAGTAATGGTGGACTGCCCAGGTAATGGCAGATTGCCTTGGTAATGGTGGACTGCCACGGTAACTGTGGACTGCCTCTGTAGAGGCAGTCTGCCTCGGTAGTGGCGGATGCCCTTCCCCTAATAGAGCTTGACCATCCTGGGTCCAGCTGTGCTTGCTGTGAAACTCTCAGTTCAGAATGTTTCAGATTGCTGGCCTTTGTGGGGGTGGGACCTGCTGAGCCAGATCACCTGGCTCCCTGTTTCAGCCCCTTTTTTTTCAGTCAAATGGGCGGCTCTGTCTCCCAGGAGTTCCAGGTGCCAGTTGAAACAGCTGCCCAGATTTGTGTGAGTTTTTGTGGGGAGACCTGCTGGGCTGGCTGAAACAGCTGTGCTGGAAACTCATGGTGCTTTTTGGCCCAGGAATCACCTGGTCTGTGGGCAGCACTAACTCATTTAGAATTGCAGTGTTCACTCACCCTCTGCATTGTTCTCTCTGGGAATTGCACTCCAGAGCTGTTCCTATTTGGCCATCTGGGATCCGCCAAGCTTTTTTTTTTTTTTAAAAAAGATAAGATGAATAGACCTGTACATAAAATATAAGAAAATATTAACATTAATAAATTAAAAAATAAAGAAAATATAATAAAAATTATCTGTAATGTCATGTCCCAATTATAAACATTTTTGGTATTTAAGTCTAAGTTTTCATATGTATCTTCATGTCTAGATACACATATATTTATATGTACTCAGACATATTAATTGAGCTCATAATGCATTTGCATTTGTTTATATAAATGCACATATTTATATATTACATTTTAGATTCTGTTCAGAATTTTCTTTTTTCTTATTTCCTATGTTACTAAGGTACAATGAATAATTCCATCAGTGAGGATTCTTTGGTAGCAAGCATTGGAAACCAGCTTTGACTAACATAACCAAAAAAGGAGTTTATCTGAAGGGTTGATGAATGCTCAGAATTGAAGAAACCAGACTTAGAAAGAAAAAAAGTTAGTTCCAGAAGGTGTGGATTGCAGAGACTGCTTGACAGTTTCATTCAACTGCCCCTTCTGCAGTGAATGAATTTCAGCAAACTTGAGTCCTATTTGCCACTCTTCAGAGAGATTCAAGGGAGAGTGTGTCTACTTTGTCAGACTTAGATAATGAGTCTTCCCTTTAGCTGAAAGGGAGTACAGATCAGGACCCATTAATTAATTTTCCAGACTATGTCCAGAAGCAGAAAAGGTAGTTTCTTTTAAAGAAATCAGAAAAATTGTTACTGAAAGAAGATGGGATGAAAGGGGTGCACAGATACCACCAATATCTGCTGCCATGATTTTCTAACCACATTTTGGTCATTCTTATGCTTCAATGAAATTTTGAGTTCCTCTAGGATAGCGATTCTCAACCAGGGGTGATTCTGTGCCCTAGGGAACACTTGGCAATGTCTGAAGACATTTTTAGTTGTCAAAACAGGGGGACTTCCTATTGGCATCTAGTGGGTAGAGGCTGAGGATGCTGCTAAACATCCTGCAACACACAGGACAGCCCCACATGACAAAGGATTATTTGGTTTCAAATGTAAGAGTTGGCACATTTTACCTCCTTTTGAGTACCCTTAGTAGAATTTATTGATACCTTCTGCGACATTACCATCTCTGTCTCCACTTTGAAAGATGAGAAATGCCAAAACAAAATGGCACATCATTGCATATATGATCTAGTATTCTTCCCTGAAAAATAAATTCCACTGATCAAAAAAAGGAAGAGATCAACCTGATCAAAGTAATCTGAAGCTTTTATAAGTATAGTGGATACCATCTGGCTTCTGAATGCTCAGATAAATTCAGGGAAGTGGGAATGAAAGAGGAAGGAAAGACATGGAATTCCACTTTTATAGGATAGATTGTGACTAAATTATATGGCAGAGAGGAAGAATTTTAGGATAAGTCAGGAGGGTGTGTAGCCAGACTAGCACAATAATACATTTGGGGAATATTGAGAGAAAGTTCTGACTAAGTAAGGCAGAGGATGCAACTTTTGGTGAGTTCAGGGGACAGACGGGTGACAAAAATGAATAATGCTGAACAGAATGTGACAATAAGAGTGGTGGAAACTGTGAGACCACAAGCCCTGTGTACAGGGGCCAGCCCTTACTCTTTATTGGACAGTTATTTTCTTGTAGGAATAGGGGCCCAGTATTTCTTGACCTACTAAGCTTCAAGGGAAGCTGGAAATCTGGATTTCATGTGGTGCTTACCAATTTGTAAATACTACAAATAAATTATATTTTTTAAATAAGCTCTTTGTAGGATGAATACAACATATTGTAAGTCAAATTTGGTCTTCCTCCACCACTTTAGCTTCTGAAAGGGTACATACTCAGATTATAGAGACTCTTAAACGTCAAGAAAGAATGCAAATGCACAGGCTTGTAGACTTTGAGACCAAGTGGAAGCCTTATGTAGACACACATTTTAAAAGACTTTATTTTTCTCCTTTACTCTCTTTTCCCTCCAAAGCAGAACTTCTTTTGTGATTGAGAGGGGTTGACTATCACACACTCCCTCCTGAATCAGTTTTGTGCTGCTGCCAGTTTTTCTGCCACGCCTGTCGCAAGACCAGCACCCCTGGTGCCATGATAACCTTTCTGCATGGCTCTACCCCATGCTAGAACCCACTTGCTTTTCCTCGTTCTTCTCCAAGTAACACTAAGCCAGGCCGAGTGGTAGAGTAGACTTCTGGGGATGGTTCCATAGGCACTGGAGAGAATTTTAACTGAGGTGCACAAGCATGTCCTCAAGGGAAGAGAACGGACTCTGGAGCCAGCTGCCTGGCTGTGGATCTCAGTTTTACCTCCAGATCTAACGCTGAGTGACTCTTATGTGTTATTCTCACCTAAGCGTAGTGTGAGGGTTAAATCAAGCTAGTGCATGGAGCATGCTTAGAACGCTGTTACTGAACATATATCAGTCCATCTGCACTGAAGGTCATTTCTTTTTTTTTTTTTTTTTTTGAGATGGAGTTTTGCTCTTGTTACCCAGGCTGGAGTACAATGGCATGATCTCTGCTCACCACAACCTCTTCCTCCTGGGTTCAAGCAATTCTCCTGCCTCAGCCTCCTGAGTAGCTGCGACTACAGGCGTACACCACCGTGCCCAGCTAATTTTTGTATTTTTAGTAGAGACGGAGTTTCACCATGTTGACCAGCATGGTCTCGATCTCTTGATCTTGTGATCCACCCGCCTCAGCCTCCCAAAGTGCTGGGATTATAGGCGTGAGCCACCATGCCCAGCCTGAAGTTCATTTCTTAATGGCCATGTTCCCACAAGTATCTAACTTTAGTCATAAACTTACATCGTCTCCTCAAATATTTTTCTTCTTTCTGGTCCCTTTACCTGCCCCATCTCACACCCTATCTGAATTCTTTTTAGTCTTAGCCAGAAAACAACACCATATTCTTCTTCTGGGGAATACTTTATTTTCTTTGTGTTTTGCGTCATCTTCTCTTTCAAGACCAGGGTAGAGAAATCCTCATTTTTAGCACTCAAAGTGGACTGCTAGAGTTAGGATACTTGATTGCAGGTGACACCAAACATGATTCAAACAAGCTCAAAAAATAAATGACATTAATTGGCTCTTGTTACAGAAGAGGTAGAGCTGCAGTAGGACTGATACCAAGCACAGCTTGGTCCTGCGCTAACAGTGTCTTCAAAGCCCCACTTTCCTTCTATCTCCCGACTTCCATCCATGGTATCTGGTTTATCCTAGCCCCAGTTCTATTCATGATCCCCACATTGCCGTTACCCATGAGCCACTTCCTCACTGGGAATGCCTCTTTTCCAGCAAAATCCTCAAACTTTTTAATTAAAATCTCTTCACCCAAATGTCCATCCTGTACCAATTACTGTAGCCAGAGAAGTAAAAGGCTGATTGGCTTAGTGAAGTCATGTGCTTTGTTTTTAGAGATGAGTGGCATGAGAGTCACTGGAACCCTGAGGACCACAGATGGTAACACAAGCTGTCAGAAGTAGGAAAAGCCACATCCATATGTATGTGCACAACAGGGCCCAAAAAGTATTCTTTTAGACTAGTGGTTCTCATATATGAGCTTACATCAGAAACACCTAGAAGGCCTGTTAAAACACAGAATTATGGTCCCATTCCCAGAGTCTCTGATCTCAGATGGGGCCTGAGAATTTTTGTTTCCAATGAGTTCCCCAGATGATACTCATGCTGTCAGTCTAGGAACGGAATTTTGAAAGCCACTGAGTTAGACCGAATTAAACAGAACAATAAGTGATCCCTTTGAAATCAGAAGAAGCTACCCTTAGTTGTAATTTTAAATTATGTTTTAATTTTTATTTGATTTTTCAAGATACTTCAAGTAACCTGGTCCAGGTGCTAAAACAGGTCCATGGAGGTGATTTGACTCCTCCAGGTCCCATAAGTACTTTGTGGCCAAACTTAGAAAAGATCTCTTTTATGACTGCATCACGCTGTCTTTACAGAATGGATGATGGGGCACCATTCTAGGGCATATTATAGAAAGCATCCTGGTAGGAGAGTGGTACTGCAGGAACACAGCAAATGTTTCTAAAGTAAATGAAGCAGTTTGGGTGCTGTCTCCTATAGCCAAGATTTAGATGGAAATGGTCTCCGATAGCCAAGATTTGGATGGAAATGGGATTCATACCTCAGCTTTGAGATGCATCTTTGCTCTTATGAACAAACATGGTGCCCTCCGGCTTCTGGGGATGTGCTCTCCTCTGTCCTAATACACACCAGGAAGACAGCAGAGGTTGAACATCCTGCTTTTGAACAGAGGTTAAATCTGAAAACCGGATACCTTAGAGAGATTGATTCAAAAGTAGTTCACCTTTCACCAAGGTGAACATTGAAGGAATGAAAAAAAGAATTTGTCTTTGAGAGGCACCCTCTAATAAGGCAGACCATCTGGTTCCCTGATTTAAAAGATCTTTCCTCGGGGCTCTTGGGAAAGCATGTCTCTCACTTCTTCAGCTTTTCCTTCCCATGGTTTAGGAGCTGCCCAGTAGAGAATTCTCCAATACCACCTTCCACACTCCCTCAGACACTTGACAGCATTTCTCCGCTCTGAATTAATACCGAGAGTGGAATCCTTATTGTACAAGCCCCAGCAGCAAATTTGTAGCTGTCTGCTTCAGTGTGTTGCTGCAGAAAAAGTCATTGTCCATCTGGTGACACATTCTTTCTTTTCTCCCTCTCTTCTTTTCTTCTTTCCTTCCTGTAGATATTTAGCAAACTTTCCTGAACAAGGGATGCCACAGGGATTAAGAAGTCTATATAAGGTATAATCTCCAGCCTCAAAGAACTATCGGTCTGTTGGAGAACATTAAATCTGATCCTGAACACTTAAAATTCAAGACAGAGGTGGCTAGTAGTAAGCAGAATCCAACATTATTTATACCATATTACCTCCATATTTTATACAGTCATTCATTTGGTTGTTATTTCAACATAGAGTCATTAAATTCTATTCCAGGAAGTGCAGATACTGTAGTGAACAGGATCAAAAAGGTCTCCTGTAGGGAGTGGGGGCTGTGGTAGAAAGAGAACAGGTTCACAGAGAGAGAGTGGCTGGGCAAGGTGGCTTTGGATACTGTGAGCTACAACTTAAATCCTTATGCAAAATAATTGCTGAGTAAAAGTGGTATTTGCACCAATTCCTCACTAAGTGCAAGCAAAATACAGTGTATAGAATTACGGCCGAAGTGCTGATTAAGAAATGACAGCAGAGATTTTTCGATAATGAAGGGAAGAATGGCAGTTGTTTGGAGGCCTGCCAGGTTCTTGCAATTAATTTTGCTCAAAAGTCAGCAGGATGCCGTGCTGTGGCTCTGCAGACTGAGTGGGCATTTTGCTTCCCAGATTGGCTGGGACTTCGTTTGATTTTTGAATATGAGAGCTTTTCCCCGCCCGTTTTTCTCATCCTTCCTAAAAAGCAGCCATCGTTTTCACATGGAAAGAGTCTTCATATCCACTGGGTGAAATGGGAAAGGAGTGATGTAGCAAAATAATAGTGGCCTCCTCCAATGTCATCATGACTCAGGAGTCAAGTGTGAGTGTGGGTGGTTCTCCACATCCTTACATTAAAATAAAAAAGTAAGTAGTTTGAAACGAGTGGAAAAGTTCAGAGTGTGCAATAAACTCAGAGGACTTACCAGGTCAGGGCTGGCGTAGGCTGCAGTTACATTCCAGAACTATCGAGAGGAACAATTTGCCCATCAATACAAACAAAAATGACAGTTTCTATTGAAACCACTAGGTGAATTTGTTGGGGGAACAGAACATTTATACAATTCAATGAATCTTCCCACAGATCATTTTTATGGAGAGAAAAAAAGGTACCTCTAAAGCAGAGAAGTCTCCCAGAAACTACCTCACTCATGTAATCCGTATTAACAATAGAACAAATTAATATTGTATGCCTCCTGGGGCGCTGAGAAAAACACAATATCACTCACAGAGCATTCACGTGTAACTCCGATCTAATCATAAGGAAACTATCAGACAGACCTAAATTTAAGAATATTCTACAAAACAACTCTCTTGTGCCCCTCAAAAAATGTCAGTGTCATGAAAGACTGTTCCAGATTGAGGGCATGAAGGAGACAAGACAATTAAATGCAGAGCATGACCCTGGATTGAACCCTGGGTCAAAGAAAAAATGGTGCAAAGTATGTTATTGGGACAATTATTGAAACTTGAATATGAAATGTGTATTAGATAACAGTATTATGTCCATATTAATGTCCTGCATTTAATCAGGACATTTTTACACAATTGGGATTGTGTAAAAAAAAAATTCTTATTTTCAGGATATACGTACTGATGCATTTAGGATGAAAGATCAAATTGTTCAGCAAAATAATTGCAGGTATATATATTGCATAGATGTATACAGTATATATGTATACACACATATGCACTGAGAAAAAAAGTGACAAAATTGGTGATCCGGGTGTGCCGTGTATTGAATTAATGAATCCATCTTAGTTAATAGGTGACTATTTTTGCAAGTTTTCTTTAAGTTTGAATGTTTTCAAGACGAAAAGTTAAAAAGGAAGCAAGGGAGACGTGGGTAGGAGGAAAAGAGGATGGGATGGGGAAGAGGAGAGGCTTGGAGACACCTGACGCTCATTTGTAAACTACAGTGGGGCTGCTACAGGCACCAGCTGTCCTGGAGCCCTTACCTTGGCCTGCCTGACCCTATTAGACATTTGTAAGTTCATGTCACCTGTCCTTTCCTTCATATCTGGACTAGTGGGCAGAGCAAAGGGCATGCTCCCCTCCACTTGGGATTTGGGGAGCCTGATGAGGAATAGAGCAAGCTGCTTCTCCATTTGGACAGTTCCTCACTCACTTTGGATCCTATTCACTGCGGCTTTGCAGGCCCTTTTAAGGAATTTAGATTCTTTTCAAAGTATCGCATTGGCTGTCATTCTTCTGAGACATTTCTCTGTTTAATGTTGCTGGGATCCACCTGGCTAGCTAACCAGTCAACACAGGGGTCTTGTCTTTTTATCATGGCCATAGCCCACCTTTTTATCCCCCTAAACTCACCTTTGACTGTGTGATTTGATTCATTCTCCCCACCCCTGACCCCTCAATTAAAAAAAAAAAAAAGAAAACAAAGAGCACATAATTTCTGTCTTTAAAGATCTTGAAATAAAAAACCTTTATTTAACTAATGTTTATCTAATGGTAGTTCTGCAGGAAAGTTAGGGGTTGAGGCAGAAAAGGAAGCAGTTGTATAAATGGTAACAAAGAGGTAAACCCCTGAGCCTTTTTCAGCCGTAGGAATTTTTGAAAGTCCATGAAGGAAGGAAAGGAAGTTAGTAAGCAAATTTTATAAATGCAGACTCTGTTTAGCCATTATATTTTTTATTTATGTTTATGTTGCTTTGAAGATTTTCATTCCTAAGGCTGTTTTTAAAATGTTTCAGCTTTATCATCATGCTCAGAGGACCTACTCAGCCTTCTCTATTTAATGGTCCTTCATTTGTACATGAGCATATAGTAGGCACCAGGCTGCTTTCTACTGCTGAAGCTCTAATAACTGGAATTTGATTTTTTAGGAGTTGAGGGTAAAGTTTGAGAGTTGACTGCTCGAATAAGGCAAGTTGATTTTCTGGGAGTGAAGAGCAGCTCAGATAACTTGGGTTGTGATTCTCAAAGCGTGGTTCTCAAACCTGTGCCAATTCCCTAATTTCCACCTATTCCCTAACTAATACCTATTCACAAGAGAAGGGCAGATATTAACAGTGTTTACAGAGCTGGGCACGGTTGCTCACACCTGTAATCCCAGCACCGAGATTATAGGAGGCCAAGGCAGGCAGATCGCCTGAGGTCAGGAGTTCGAGACCAGCCTGGCCAACATGGAGAAACACTGTTTCTACTGAAAATGCAAAAATTAGCCAGGCATGGTGGTGCATGCCTGTAATGTCAGCTACTCAGGAGGCGCTGAGGCAGGAGAATTGCTTAAACTTGGGAGGCGGAGGTTGCAGCGAGTCAAGATCGCAGCATTGCACTCTAGCCTGGGCAACAAGAACAATACTCTGTCTCAAAAAAAAAAAAAGTATTCAGAGACTTTTATAGCAATTTTCTAGAATAATTTTATTTGTTAATTCTAATAATAAAAAGGAGAACTTGTGTTTTCAGCTATTTTTAAATTTTTATTCGTATTTTATTTTTATCGTATTTTTGTGCAAAAAAGTATTGGTTTGAGCTGAATTAGAGTTGGGAGAAATCTATCTCTTCATTATAGACAGCCTGAGTAGCGCTGTCTTTGGGAAACCAAGGTTTTACCCCCACTAAATGAAGACTCACATCTTCATCTCTCAACTCTTCTTCTCTTCCTGAATATTGACTTTATTCTCCCCTCCCTGAAGATCTCCCATCTTAGCTTCTCAAAGCAGAAAATGGCTTTGGACTGACCCTAATATTGAGTCATAAACCCTACTAGCTGGATGAACTTGGGGAAGATACTTAATATTTCTAACTTTTTTCTGTTTTCTTTATAGCATGGAGATAACACTAATACCTATTACAGTGGATTTTTTTTAAAGCGTTAAGTGAGATACTGTGCATCCAATATTTAGCACACAGTGTGCGCTCAAAATTCTTTTTTTTTCCATTCAGAATTGAGTTTCCTTATTTTTTTAAAGGGTCTATAGTTTAAAATAAGACAGGTTTCCATGGCTGTTATCAACCACTTATTTCTGGTATATTCATGATCCATCCACTGCCATGAACAGACTTACAGATTGTACACTGCCTAAATCTAAGACACATTGTTTACATACTTGGTGAGTTAAACAGTCAAGGGGGAGGTAATGCACAAGACATAGGTCCTCAGTTTTTGCTAATTTATTTATAATAACAATCTTTAAATCAAAGGCTTTGAATAAAAGGATTTTATTTAAAGCTTATTATTAGAAAGAAATTGAGTTAGAAATAAATCATTTAATCAAATTATAATTAAATCTAATCATTACATTTAAAATACGATATAATTAAGGATAAATAATTCAATGATTTTTAGACTCATTTTCTTTATCATTATTAAAATGCAATGGCAGTAAATGGCTTAAACATTTTTATATTATTTCAAATATTAGGTAGGTGTCATTATGATTACTTTATTAGAAAGAACGGTTATTCAATTGAAGCAGCTTAATAGATTCCAGAATTAAATTTTAAGGCATGTTGCAAGTATAAGGTGCTTATTGGATAATTTGGATGGTCAAATGTTGGACGAATGAGTAAATGGTTTCTTGATCCAAACTTCTGCCTCATTATTCTCTCTTAGACTTCTAGGGTAATCCATTAGTGCTATCGAAGAGGAAAATTTATCCTGACAAAGCTAGATGGGAAAGAGGTAAAATGATAACATGTCAGAGAAAGTGAGTATCTACCTATTTATCAGAAAACAGGGAGTACCATTTAATCTCCTGTTCATGATCATGGATAGGTCAAAATGTGGTTGCAAGTGAAATGGGATAAATGACAAAATGACCATTTTATTAAGTGAAGCCTGAATCACATTCATTCTGTATCTTCTAGACATGGATTAAATGTTTTGCAACCAAATTACTGTTTTAGTCCACTTCAGGGGTGATGATTAGCATATTTATTGGGTAATGATGTGCTAACAAATTATCAACCACTGGTCAGAAACGTGTTACTTGCAGGGTCCATGGTGAATAGCTCAGAGCCAAACAGATGGCTCTCGGCTCTGTAATGCCAAAAGGCTTGTTGGAAGGCTTTGTCTTTACCCCTGACCCAGAGCAGCTGGAAATGAGGATTTCAGGAGGAAAAACAACCTCAGAACGGAAAAATCAATTTGCATAAACAAGATGGACTTTTTGTTGGAGAGGATTAGAGATAAAAGCAAAATCATGAAAATGCCCTGTCTATCTGCAATAGAAACTCTCATAATTCTAAGGTAGAGGATTCTGTTTCAATATTCAGCATGACAAAATATAGCAATTCAATGCGTAGTATCTGGAGTCATAATCTTGGGTTTCCATTTCATAACAAATCATCCCCAAATTTAGTGTCTTAAGGAACATTTATTATTGCTTACAAGCATACAGGTTGGCTAGATGGTAATTCTGGCCTGGATCGGGGCTTGGCAGGGCTCAGCTGATAACAGCTAGGCTCTTTTATGCTTCCGTTGTTAGTTGGCCTCTCAGTTAGTATTGTCTAGTCTAAGATGACCTCACCTGGTAGGCTCTTCCCCATTTGGTCTCTCATTCTCCAGTAGGCTGGCCTGGGCTTGTTCATATGGCAATCTCAGGGGTCTAAAAGACAGAACAGAAGTAAGTTCTGATTGCTTATGGCTCTTGGGACCGAGGCTTGAACTGGGACACTGTCACTTGTGCTGCCTTTGATTGGCCAAGGTAAGCCACAAGGCCAGCAATATTCAGAGAATAAAGAAATAGATTCCACCTCTTTTATTTTTTCTTTCTTTTTTTTATTATACTCTAAATTCTGAGGTACATGTGCAGAATGTGCAAGTTTGTTATATAGGTGTACACACGTGCCATGGTGGTTTGCTTCATCCATCCCCCCGTCATCTATATTAGGTATTTCTCCTAATGTTAGCCCTCCCCAATCACCCCACCCCTTGCTATCCCTCCCCTAGCTCCACCACCCCCAATAGGTCCTGGTGTATGATGTTACCCTCCCTGTATCCATGTGTTCTCATTGTTCAATACCCAGTTATGAGTGAGAACATGCAGTGTTTGGTTTTCTGTTCTTCTGTCAGTTTGCTGAGAATGATGGTTTCCAGCTTCATCCATGTCCCTGCAAAGGACATGAACTCATCCTTTTTTATGGGTGCATAGCATTCCATGGTGTATATGTGCCACATTTTCTTTATCCAGTCTCTCATTGATGGGCATTTGGGTTGGTTCCAAGTCTTTGCTATTGTAAACAGTGCCACAATAAATATATGCGTGCATGTGTCTTTATAATTGAATGTTTTATAATCCTTTGGGTATATATTCAGTAATGGGATTGCTGGATCAAATGGTATTTCTATTTCTAGATTCTTGAGGAATCGCCACACTGTCTTTCACAATGGTTGAACTAATTTACACTCCCACCAATAGTGTAAAAGCATTCCTATTTCTCCACATCTTCTCCAGCATCTGCTGTCTCCTGATTTTTTAATGATCGCCATTCTAACTGCCATGAGATGGTATCTCAATGTGGTTTTGATTTGAATTTCTCTAATGACCAGTGATGATGAGCTTTTTTCATATGTTTGGTGGCTGCATAAATGTCTTCTTTTGAGAAGTGACTGTTCAAGGATATGAACAGATTCCACCCCTTGACCAGACAAGCCACAAGTTTACATTGGAAAGAGCATGTCTTTAGGGAGAATTGTGACTAGGTTTGCAAATAATTTACCATGTACGTTCATCAGCTGTGGGGTTTTGGATATCTACTTTTTAGCCTCTTTGCATGTAAAATAGAAATAATGCTTACTCGCAAAGTAGTGTTGTGATGATTAAGTGATATAACGACTGTAAAGCACTTAGCTCATTGCCTGGACACAATAAACCCTAAGGAAGGGTTGTTATTAATACTATCTGTGATTACTACTACGAGAACACCAAATGATTCAGGAAAGCAAATAGCTCCTTTTGCTGGGTTCACTCTTTTTCCTGTACTGGCTGAAGCTGCATAACCACTGAATTTAGTTCCAAAGTCATCTAGAATGATTTGAAATACATCTTTCTACTGCTCACTCTGTTCCAGCCACACTGGTGTTCTATTTCTTGAAACAGTGCAGTTGTGTAGGAGGTGCTCAGTGAATGTTTGTTGAATGAACAAGCATCCTTGTTTAAAGGGACATGAATATTTCATTTGTATTGGCCTCTGACATCTGTTTTATGATGTCTGTTGCTTGTATAGCTCACGCCCACAAAGCTGGAACATATATTAATTGCTCAATTTATATTTGCCAAATTACATATTTTTTCCAATGGAATTTGACTTTTCCTGCTCCACCTCCCCAAAATGATGCCCCTTTCCTAGCCCTGGGACTGATTTTCAGCACTGAATCCAGTTTTCCCTCAAGGGAGATTGTTGATCTTTGGGATTTCATAAGAAGATTAGTGAGGATACTTAACATTTTGCCAAAACCTTTGTGTTTAAATGGGGTGCACCTTCCAGGAAAAATGAAGAAGATCATTGTCTCTGTCTTTCTGTATATATATACACTTGTATACACACATACTCTTCACACACATAAACATACACATGCATATGTGTAATTTGCCCTATTTATCTATTATTATGTATTACATTATCTGTATCTTACTACATCTAAGTGACTAGATTTGTCAGGCATTTATCTTTAAATCCTAAATGTCATTTGTTAAAAACTTGTGTCCTATATAATCTATCAAGCTGCTCTTTATGTATTAGGTTTTATATTTGGGGATTCTCATTAAGAAAACTCTGATACAATGTTAAAAGAACTTCAGCCTTGGCATTTACAATTATGTGAATTTGAAAAAAGAAAACAAGCACGTTTCACTATTCACAATAGTAAAGACATGGAATCAACCCAAATGCCCATCAGGATAGACCGGATAAAGAAAATGTGGTACATATATACCATGGAATACTATGCAGCCATGAAAAGGAACAAGCTGTGTCCTTTGCAGGAACATGGATGGAGTTGGAAGCTGTTTTCCTCAGCAAGCTAATGTGGGGACAGAAAATAAAATACTGCATGTTATCACTTATAAGTGGTAGCTGAACAATGAGAACACACGGACACAGGGAGGGGAACAAAACATACTGGGACCTGCCAAGGCGGGGGGTGGCGGGAGGAGAACATTAGGAAAAGTAGCTAATGCATGCTGGGCTCAATACCTAGGTGATGGGTTGATAGGTGCAACAAACCACCGTGGCACACATTTACCTATGCAACTAATCTTCACATCCTGTACATGTACCACAGCACTTAAAATAAAAACTTAAAAAGAGAAACTGGGGATGTTTATTTTGGTTTAGCAGAGACCTTGAGGATATACACAGTGGAGTTCTCATGTCTGAAGTGTGGTCCTCATGAAGTCGGAAAAGAATGCTGGGCCCACTAGGAAAGAATTGTAGAAAGGCCAATTTGAACTCCAGCTGAGGAATTCTCCCTTCTTTCCTTTTCCTTCAGACTGATCTGAAATGGAGATCGATTGCTCTGGAGAAGTAAGGGATGCTCATGAATAGAGATACTTAAGCAAAGACGGGAAGTTCATAAATAATATTTAGAGCTAGAGTTCACGGTTCCTGAAATTTTGGGACCCTGAGATACATCAGACGCTGCTTATGGATTCTCTTGTCATTGTAAAATAGTTTATTGTTGAATAACCTTTGATTTTTTTAGCTTTATTTCAAACCCTTGGTAATATTCAAATCATTCATTTCAACAATTTCCAAACAACGCTTTATAATTTTTATAAACAATTAGAATTAAAAGCTGTATTGCTTTTCTTCATACTTAGTTTGTACATACTCAAAACAATTCCTGCCAATTTTTTTTCAGTTATCATGAAGTACATACTGTTAACTTCCAGTGCCAGACAAGAGCAACACTTATCCCTTGTTAATCTGCTATGTTTTGTTTTTTGGTTTTTTTTTTTTTTTTTTACAGCTGCAATGTATTATTATTATTATTTTTGGTCCAAATAGACTTTGAAGCAGATAAATTTCTTAATGTGAACTAATTTACTGTGAAGTGAGTTTGATCGGAGTCCCAGCACCCCTGGCCCAGAAGGTAACACGTAAGATAAAACTAACCAGAAAATGTGATAATCTGCCAAATTAATGCATCATATATCCAACTTCAAATATATTTAATGATACAGTAGCAGGGCACAGATATATAAATATATGCAGAGCAAACAACTTATATTTTAATGAAGAAAGTTTATCTTTTTAGAAAGGTTTTTGTCCATGTCTGTAATTTTCGTAGCTGAATTTTGTATTTGCTTGTTTTCCCAGTGCCCAGGAATCTTGGAAGAATCCTTGGCTCTTCTGTTCTTTTTTAATGGAGAGTATTGCTCTCATTCGGCCACTGGTTATAACTTCCAAACTGAAAGCAGGTCACCCTGTAATTTAAAGGAAACAAAAAAGTTAATACAATACAGTGCCACAGGAAAATGTCTCAGACCTGTAATTGCTGTCAATTGAGGGGCCTGGTGGCTGTCTCCTGAAGAGGTACTCAGGGTTGAGCTAGGCCTGCTGGAATCATTTCAGAATTTTTAAGATAAGCATCAGGAGGATGGGTGGTAGGGCACAGGGGAAACAGTGGGAGTGTGGAGTGGGCAGGTGCTAGGATTTGAAGTTCTTGTATGTTTTCCCTTTTAATTAGAATGCCTTGCTTAAAGTCAATCACCCCTCTTCTCCCCTCCATCACCCTTCTCTTCACTTCTTTTCTTTTCTCTTTTCCCTCTACACTCTCATCCATGCCCATGGCTTTAGGTGCCAACTACATGCTGAAGTCAATCAGAATCCAAGAAAAAGTATTTCAATGAGAGGGTGGTTAACCATAAAAGTGATGGAGAACAGAGGCGGTACAATGTTCCCAGCTGACCAATACTGTGACTATCACAAAGCACATTAGCAATAAAACAGTCTGAAATAAATGAATTTGAGATAGCTAAAGGTAGAATGCTTTGAGGTATTCTGAGAATGAATAGAATTTAAATTTGAGTGGATCTGAACCATGGTGACACCCAAAACGCAGTCACCACTATAACATAGCTCTGAAATGGATGAATTCTATTTGGCTTCACTTTACAGCACGCTTAAAACTTGAGTGTGTAGCTTTGGTGGGTTGGTTTATTCCTTTTCTTGGCTGAATGAAATGTTCAGGTAACGATGACAGAGTGTGTAATGGAGTTAGCTTATGAGAGTCCTCCCTTCCTTCTCCTCCCCTCCTATTCTCTCCCCTCCTCTTTCCTCCCCTCCCCTCCCCTCCCTTTCTCTCCCCTCCCCACCACTCCCCTCCTCTCCCCTCCCCTTCCCTTTCTTCAGAGACAGAATTTCGCTCTTGTCACCCAGGCTAGAGTGTAATGGCACAATCTTGGCTCACTGCAACCTCTGACTCTTGGATTCAAGTGATTCTCCTGCCTCAGCTTCCCAAGCAGCTGGGATTACAGTCACCCACCACTGCACCCAGCTAATTTTTGTATTTTTTTGTGGAGATGGGGTTTCACCATGTTGGCCAGGATGGTCTTAAACTCTTGACCTCAGGTAATCCACCTGCCTTGGCTTCCCAAAGTGATGGGATTACAGACCTGAGCCACTGCACCTGGCCGAGAAACTTAATTTTAAGCTCTACAAGTAAGAGTTATTTTTATTTTGTCATTGTTTTCCTATTATTTTCTTGTGGGACAATTTTTCTTATGAAACTGGCAAACAAATGCAATGTGGATCTGATCCATGCTCTGCAAGTTAACTTAAATGAGAGTCAGATATCTGCTGTTCCACCAGCCCTCTATATGCTCCTTGGAGGAATACCAGAGAAGGTTATTATCTTCTATGGAAAATATTGAAAGGAAGACTGAAGCTTCCCTCAGTTTAGATTGTAGTATATATTTGTATATTTATGTGTTTGTTTTGGTTTTATTTTCTTTAATTAATTGACTTATTTATTTGTTATTTTATTTCCTGCCTAACTTCCATCTAGTCTTCTAGTTACAGACTAAATTTTATCTGGGAGAACCTGTCTTTTAACCCAATGCAGTTGAAATGGGACTCGTTCTACTCCTAGCTCTAGGGATGATCACATGACCTAGGCCTAGTATTTCTTCCTCCTCGTCCCAGTGTTTGGTTTAGGTTTGGGCACAGAAAGCTCAGGACATATCTTCAAGGGTTTAGTGAGAGGAACTTTCTTTTCTTTCAGTCTTGAACCTAAGAGTCCATAAATCTGGGTCTGTTGACAGCCATCGTCTACCAGAAGGGGTCTAAAATTGAGGCCAACGTAGACGAGACAGAGAAGACAGACACACTAGGTCCTGGTGACATCATTTGGCCCAGTAGATTGAGCCACATGATCAGCCAATTCTATTTCTGTACTTTTTAGCTACATAAAAAAAGAAACCCCCTTTCAGTTAAGTAAATTTGAGGTGTGTTTTTGTCCTTTGCAACAACAAAAAAAAAAAGTTTAGATCTGTTGCATCTAGCATAGAATTATAAAATAAGAAATGTGTTCTAGCTTTATTCTTCAGAATCTAAATAATCTAGTATCAAGAAAATTCTAGAACCAAGACTCTAGATGTTTACAAGATAAGGATCACAAAAGACTAGCAGAGTGTTTGCAATGAGTCTGTAAATCCAACTACAGCATATAGCAATATTGTAATGGAAAAATAAGGCCCAGGCTTACCCTTCTTTAGTATTAGCTGGACAATTTAGACAAAAGGTTTTCCTTAATATTTGCCTACTTTTTATATAGTCCTCCTTCACCTGGCAATTAGAAACCCTCCTCTCCTATTGAGCTGGTTATATAAGTTATTAAAACAAAAGACCTCTGATAAGCCTAAATACCCACCTCAGTTATATAAAGTTCTTGAGAATTAAAATTCATGATAAATAAGAGTACTGTTAATCAATAAGATTCATAGTGATGGAATGACCATAAAAATGTAAGCTATTTAGGGAAAGATATACTGTCAGTAGAATGAGATTTGAAAAGCATTAAATACTGGATCATTTTCTTTACAAAAACATCCTGTCTCTTTCTCTGTCTGCTTGGAACATTAAACACAAATGAGTCCAAGCAAAATATTAAGTCTTTTGATGATTTATGGTTAATAGTAAATTCAGAGAAAAACACACCAATTTGAGGCATTATTGTTATTAAGGGACAGTCAGTGCTTTTATCTTTTGCAATCAGCATGTTAACTCATATTCTTTCTTTTGCATATTCATAGTCATGGTCATCTTAGAGGCAATATACATAACTTAATTTTTTTTTATTTCTTCACCATGGTGTCTTCTGGTTGGAAAGATTCCATAACTTAATATGTTTCCCAGCAGACAAGTTTTAAGACTTTATTTTACTTTCAGAGAACAGATATGAAATGATGCACATGCAAATGAGAAATCAGTCCAGGATGCTGTGTTATTGAGATCTGGCCCCTGCAGGAGTTTTCTTTTACAATTTCCCCTAAGCCATTTAACACAGACATTTGTATTCTGCAGCTATTTTGTTGTGGGTTCCTTTGTCCATCACTTCTCTCATCAGATTGGAGACTATTTCTTATCTTTTCCCATTCTGTTCGAGCAAAAATGCACTATTTGTTCCAAGTCAACAAAACCTTATTTATAAAATATGATAGGACTGAAAATACCTACAACTGAAAAAAATGGGGTTGGTGGTATTTTTTTGACAAATTGAACCATTTGAAGAAGACAGAAAACTTATCAGATCCCCATTCCAGATGCATGAGCTGAAGTCATCCTGTAGTTCAGACTCTTCCATTGTGCTTTGGGCAATGGCTAAGAATGGAAAACAGTGACCCTAAACAACATTTTCTTTTTCCAAATGTCCAAAGCAGAGCAGAACATTTTAAAATTATCTGAATGGGCAGTCCCAATACAGTCACTGCGAGTAACACAAGGAAAAGCTAACACTGACCTGTATGAGGTGCAGTTTGCTTGACGAAGGGTAATTCATCTAATTCAAATAACTCATAATTCTCAATAAGCCTGTTAAAACAGTGAAAGTATTTATGTGATAAGCATATACCTTGATATTTGGAATAGTTTGAAGAATTCACAATCCTATGAAATTTTATTTAACATCGAAATATAAATGGAATAAACTCAGAGAAGCAGAAAACTTTCTTTCTCCTCAGAGAATTATTTATTCCCAGTTTGATCCCCCCAAAAAGAATATCTTATTTCATGTTCTTATACCACAGTCTACTTTCATTTGAGGCATGTTCAAGGTTGAAATTTTAAATGCATTTGTTTAAATTCTCAAGGGTAAGAATAGCATAATTAGTTGCTCACCATTGAATTCCTAGAACCTAATGCTAGGGTTCTGCATAATGGACACATAGATGTTTGTGGGTGAATAAAAAGTTTATATGAAAGAATGCCCATTGAAAAAATTGTTTATTGTGGAGGTTGGAAGGGGAACCTGTGTTAAACAATAGGATAATTTAAAAAAATACATTATAGTCTATCTGTAACGACAAGATGGCATGAGAGTTCTAAAGTTAATGTTTTTAAAGACCTTTTAAGAGCAATAGCAGCTTGAGCAACATAGGGAGACCCTGTCTGTACAAACAACAACAACAAGAAACCCTGGCACAGTGATGCGTGCCTGTAGTCCCAGCTAGTAAAGAGGCTGATGTAGGAGAATTGCTTGTGCCTGGAAGGTCGAGGCTGCAGCGAGCTGAGATTGCACCACTGCACTCCAGCCTGGTTGACAGAGCAAGACCTTGTCTCAAAAAAGGACATGGTATTTAGTAAAGAAAGGCAGAACAAAATATTGGATGACCTTGAGTAATTATTCAAAAAAAATTGCTGAATTATTTTTATCTCTTGTTTTTTCTTCTGTTGCTTCAAGTAATTGCTATAGAATAATGTTGTTAGGGCCATACTCCTCAAGTAGGAAGTCAATCCCATGAACATGTAAAAGTGGGGCTTAAAAAACTTTGTGAAATCTTTTCCCTCCTATATTGGGGTTGACCCTGAGCCTTATTTGAGTCTCATAGTGGGATATACATCATACAGGCAAAGAATTCCCCTAAGATTTTTCCCAGCAGTTAATTTCCATGTAAGACATCTCAGAAACCCAACTTGTTAAAAGTGGGTTTTATTCTGCGGGAACAAAACAGGATGAAGAATACATAAGTTTTACTGATAGACAGATTTAACATACCACCACATAACTGGAACCACATAACTGGAACTAAATCCAGGAATCACTTTTATAGTTATATTGTAGGCTGGTGTTTCTCAAACTATGCTGTAGAAAAACAAATTCCTTGAGAATCTTATCTGGTGGTCCAAGGAGAATCAACAACACTTGAAAAATTCCATAAACTAAGGCCCTCTCCTTTAAGTTCATAAATTATATTTGCATATTAAAGGTCCAGAGAAATCTCCCAGACAATAAAAAAAGATCAGCATCATTTATAACGAAACAAGTAAACTTATTTGCACCAGATAATACTGTTTACTAGGTAAAGCTATTAAGTTAATATGTAGCCATTCCCAACCATTTTTTATCAATAGCAAGTTAATAATATCATTACACCTTTGTCTTTCTAAAGGATAAATCCCCAAGAACTTCCTGAAGATTTCAGATTTTTGATTATCACAATAACTTATTATTTTGTTCATAAAAATCTAGTACAATATGATTTTGCAATATTATTACATACATATTGCATAGAGAATACCAAAGCATTGTTGACCTAGACTGACTCATATTAGTTGGGCTTATTTCATTTTCTAAGGAACTTTTCTTCCCCATGCAGTAGTGCAGAGATCACATAATTCAAATTAATGAAGAAGCAAAATGATAACAGGATATATGGTGACTATTTGGTAAGTATTTTTGGTCACTAATGAAGGGGTGGTGTAATACTGTGAATTCTGTATTATCTATATACAAGGTGGGTTTAGGTAATATATTGCTTAAATTTTCTAAATTGTTTTTTTCACCTAAAACCAACTTGTGTACTGGTATCACACTCATGTTAACACTGCATGTTTTAATAAGTGACAGAAAAAAAATGCAACCAGCACGCCAAACCTGTGATTTTTCCAGTTGCTACTGCTTAAAATGAAGCTAAAATCAGCCTAAGGTTTTAGAAAATGAACTGATTTAAATAAAAATGTTATAAACGTTAGTAATATAAGTGATACAGGGCAAAAATCTCTAAATAGTTATGTGAATGATTGATATTTGGGAAACTCCACATTTACTGTTTCGTGAGACTAGTAGTAATTACCAGTCTTCCATAGCAAATGCAATGGTTAAACTAGTAGCTCCCAAAGCTGACCCTATATTAGAATCACTTGGGAAGCTTCTACAACTACCAATTCCATCTTCACCCTGGACCAATTAAATCCAAATCTCTAGACATGGAACCTGGGAATTAGCAAGACTTTAAATTGAATAGGAGTGGTGAGAGAGGGCATCCTTGTCTAGTGCCAGATGTCAAGGGGAATGCTTCCAGTTTTTGCCCATTCAGTATGATATTGGCTGTTGGTTTGTCATAAATAGCTTTTATTATTTTGAGATACGTTCCGTCAATACCTAGCTTATTGAGGGTTTTTAGCATAAAGCGCTGTTGAATTTTGTCAAAGGCCTTCTCCCATTCAAAAGTGGGATATGAACAGATACTTTAAAAAAGAAGACATACATGATGCCAACAAACATGAAAAAATACTCATCATCACTGGTCATCAGAGAAATGCAAATCAAAACTACATTGAGATACCATCTCATGCCAGTTAGAATGGCGATCATTAAAAAATCTAGAGACAACAGATGCTGGAGAGGATGTGGAGAAATAGAAACACTCTTAGACTGTTGGTGGGAGTGTAAATTAGTGCAACCATTGTGGAAGACAGTGTGGCAATTCCTCAAGGACCAGAAATAGAAATTCCATTTGACCCAGCAATCCCATTACTGGGCATATATCCAAAGGATTATAAATCGTTCTACTATAAGGACACATGCACACGAATGTTCATTGCAGCGCTGTTTACAATAGCAAAGACCTGGAACCAACCCAAATGCTTATCGATGATAGACTGGACAGGGAAAATGTGGCACATATACACCATGGAATATTATGCAGCCATCAAAAATGATGAATTTGTGTCCTTTGTAGGGACATGGATGAATCTGGAAACCATCATTCTCAGCAAACTGACAGAAGAGCAGAAGATCAAACACCGCATGTTCTCACTCATAGGCAGGGGTTGAACAATGAGAACACATGGACACAGGGAGGGGAGCACTACACACTGGGGTCAGTTGGGGGGAAATAGAGGAGGGTCAGTGGGGGGTGGGGAGTTGGGGAGAGATAGCAAGGGGAGAGATGCCAGATGTAGGTGATGGGGAGGAAGGCAGCAAATCACAATGCCACGGGTGTACCTATGCAACAATCCTGCATGTTCTTCACATGTACCCCCAAACCTAAAATGCAATAAAATAAATAAATGGAAAAAAAAAGACTTTAAAGCTCCCTGGTGACTCCATTGTGCAGCCAGAATTCAGAAATGCTGGGCTAAGATATTATCCTAGTCCAGCAATTGTGTCTGATTTGTTTATTTCTTCTACTTAACTCTGGATCTTTCTCTAATCTGACTTGTCTAAATTCACATTCCATGCCAATCCACTTAGCCCACACTGGTCAATAATTTCCTTGAACCAAAACGGAAATGTTAGAGGCAGGGAGTTCTTGATCTTTCTATAGTCGTGGCTTGAGTTCCAGCATTTGCACTAGTTTTCTGCCTCCATTACACAGATTTTATAATTGAATTTTTGTCATTCTAGCTATTTGTGACCTATATAACACTGTGAAAATTCCATGAAAAAGTTGGAAATAATAACTTTTCTACAATGCAAATGATCCTGCAACAAAATTTTGTAAAATATTTGAGACTGCTTTCTGCAAGATGTTGTCTCTGCATGTTTCCTGTAACTGCAGTAGTCAATTTGTTGATAGATATCCTTAGTTTTCAGGATATAAGAAAACTCTTCTGGCCTAAGTTAGAGAGTGATTCTTGCATTATTTAAAATATTAAATACTGGTTTTTTTTTTCTCTCCTCCATGCATCTGACTCCCACTCTCACCTGCTCCCAGCCAAAGCAGCTGAGGTTAAAGGTTATCTACTTTCATAAACATTAATTTTTATTTTATTTTCTAAATAATTAGCAGATAGTTATTTAATGCATACACATTTGGAAGTTACACGGGCAAAAATATATTTTGTCCAACATATTCAGACTGGGTGCTCAAATACTTTATGATTTGAGGACTTAAATATAAAACATCAATGCTTCCGCATCCAGAAAATCAGAGGCAGGAAGTCATTTCCCTGCCTCAACATTGACCTGTTTATTCTTTTACACCTGCAACTAATGTGTTCTTTTCTAAAGTCAGACAATTGTAAAACGTGATTTGGGTCTTCCTTTTTGGTTCATGCAAATGTTTACCCAGCATTGCAGCTGCAGTCCTCTCCCCATGAATCTTTCTTTGTCTACCTTCTATTCTCCCATCCCACCCTTTCCTCTTGTGAACCTCTGAGTTAACAATCAATTCTTGGTTTTTCATAAGGGATTCAGTATGAGATTTTGTGAACTTCTAAATTTGAGAGCATCTTCATAGCAGTTGACAAGCCTTTTCTACGAAGGACCAAATAGTAAATAATTTGTTTTTGGACTACACAGCATCTGTTGCAACTACTAAATTTTGCCATTGTAGCATAAAATTGGCCATGGAAAATATGTAAAATAATGAGTATGGGTGTATTCCAATACAACTTTATTTACAGGTCGTGGGCCAGATTTAGTTTATTAACTGTCACTCTGCAGCATCCAGTTTTTCCCACAAAGCTGAGTAAAGTAAAACTAAAAAAACTTAGTGACTTCCTCACACCCTTATGACTCTATAAATATAAAACTAAAGTCGCCTATAAAAGCATTAAAGTTAATACTGCCCTTAAAATGAACCCTGTACAATTGTACATTATATCAGTATTATTTTACTATTGACCATGAACTTACCTGAATCTGCAATATCTTATCCCTTTACCACAATTACTGCACATAGAAGGACAGGCAGAGGATGATGAAGCTGTGCTGAGGTGTAGAGGTCAGATGATAGGCCAGCCACTAGCTCAAGGGATTCACTCCCACAGGCCAGCCCTTTAAATGGACCACACTAGTGACCTTCAGTATCCCAGATAAAGACTGGAAACTGAAAAATTTTAAATGTGTGCATGCTAAGACTCCTGCACATCAGGCAATTTAACACTCAGTTATTTATATATAGACCACCTTAAACCCTTCATTCTTCTGTATGTGGACAACCATGTTACTAATTCCTGGTTGTCCACATCAGCCACAACATTTAGCAGAAGGCCAAACCTGCAGTTAGGAAAAATATATTTTTACTACACAACAACTGGGTTAGAGGATTGTCCTAGTTGAGATATTGCTCCTTCTTCTAAATACATTCATTAAAAAAATACATTTTTGGTTACATGACAGAGCCATATAGGCCAGTTCTGTACAAAGTTAACTCAAGTGATGAACTCATTGTATGGCCTGGTCTCTCATTTACATGACAGGGATGGACATTGCTAATCTCATCTGTTTTTTATTTATTTTATTTTTTTATTTTTTCACAAAGTCCTCTGGGGCAGAGGAGCAGAGGGATAAATTTGTATTTATTTTTTTCAATTAACAAAATTGTATTTATTGTGTAAAACCTGTTGTTTTGAAATATGCATACACTGTGGAAGGGCTAACTTGAGTGAATGGACATATACATTACCTCATATTGTTATATTTTTTTGTAGTGAGAACACTTCAGATCTATTTTCTTAGCAGTTTTCAAGTGTACAATACACTGTAATTAACTAAAGTCACCATGTTGTAAAATAGACCTCTTGAACTTATTCCTTCCATGTAACTGAAATTTTGTGTCATTTGACCAACATCTCTCCCTAACCCTCCCCACCACCCACTCCCTGGCAACCACCACTCTGTTCCCTGCATCTGTGAGCTCAAAGTTTTTAAATTCCACATGTAAGTGATATCATGCAGTATTATTTGAGTTTCTGTGCCTGGCTTATTTCATTTAGCATAATGTCCTCCAGGTTCATCCATGTTGTCACAAATGACAGGATTTCCTTCCTTTTCTTTTTTTCTTTTTTTTTGAGACGGAGTTTCGCTCTTGTTACCCAGGCTGGAGTGCAATGGCGCGATCTCGGCTCACCGCAACCTCCACCTCCTGGGTTCAGGCAATTCTCCTGCCTCAGCCTCCTGAGTTGCTGGGATTACAGGCATGCGCCACCATGCCCAGCTAATTTTTTGTAGTTTTAGTAGAGACGGGGTTTCACCGTGTTGACCAGGATGGTCTCGATCTCTTGACCTCGTGATCCACCCGCCTCAGCCTCCCAAAGTGCTGGGATTACAGGTGTGAGCCACCGTGCCTGGCCTCCTTCCTTTTCTTATGGCTAAATAGTATTCTCTTGCATAGCTATGCTACATTTTCTCTATCAGTTCATCCATTGGTGAACATTGCCCTGATCCTTAAATAGCATCACCCATCTTGGGATGATTAGGAAGTTTTGATTATTCACTTATTTATTTGTATATATAGCCATTCTTTACTAACTTACTGGCATTTGATACACACTGTGCTGGTTACCAAGTGTTGGAAAAAACAGGGAACAAAGTGCAGTCTCTGTCCTGGGGGAGCTCTAGGCCAGTGGGAAAGATGAACACTCTCACAGGCAATGGTAACTCAGTTCTTCTACAAGGGAAAAAAGAAGGTATCCAGAGAGAAAGAGAAGGGGTCTAAACACAATAGCAAGACCCAGGGCAGCTTTCTGCAGGGAATGACATACCGGCTGGGACCCAAGAGTGGATATTTAGGGGTTAACCAGGTGAGGGGTGATATGGATTGGCTCTGTGTCACCACCCAAATCTCATCTTGAATTGTAATCACCATGTGTCAAAGGAGGGATTTTGTGGGAGGGAATTGGATCATGGATGTGGTTTCCCCCATGTTGTTCTTGTGATGGTGAGGGAGTTCTCATAAGATCTGGTTGTTTGATAAGTGTCTGGCGCTTCCCCCTTCATGCTTTCTCTCCTGCTGCCATGTAAGATGTGCCTTGCTTTCCCTTTCCCTTCTGCCATAACTGTAAGTTTCTTGAGGCCTCCCCAGCCATGTAGAACAGTGAGTCATTTAAACTTCTTTTCTTTATAAATTACCGAGTCTCAGGCAGTATCTTTATAGTAGAGTGAGAATGGAATAATGTAAAGAATTGGTACCAAGGTTGTGAGACACTGCTATAAAGATAACCTGAAAATGTGGAAGCAACGTTGGAACTAGGTAGTGGGCAGAGGTTGAAAGAGTTTAGAGGGCTTAGAGAAAGACAGGAAGGTGTTGAAAATTTGGAACTTCCTGGAGACTTGTTGAATGATTTTGACTAAAATGCTGACAGTGATATGGACAATGAAGTCCAAGCTGAGGTGGTCTCCGATGGAGATGAGGAACTTATTGGGAACTGGAGTGAAGGTCATTCATGCTATGCTTTAGCAAAGAGACAGCATTTTGCCACACCCTAGAGATCTGTGGAACTTTGAACTTGAGAGAGATGATTTAGGATATCTGGCAGAAGAAATTTCTAAGCAACAAAGCATTCAAGAGGTGACCTGGGTTATTCTGAAAGTGTTCAATTATTGGCATTTACAAAGAGATGGTTTGAAATCAGAACTTAGATTTAAAAAGGAAGCAGAGAATAAAGGTTTGGAAATTTACAGCCTGACCATGTGGTAGAAAAGAAAATCTCATTTTCTGTGGAGGAATTCAAGCTGGCTGCAGAAATTTGCATAAGTAACAAGGAGCTTATGAGCCAAGACAATGAGGAAAATGTCTCCAGGGCATGTTAGAGACCTTCACAGCAGCCCCTACCATCACAAACCCAGAGGCCTAGAAGGGAAAAATGGCTTTACTGCTCTTTGCAGTTTGAGACTTGGTGCCCTGCATCCAAGCCACTCCAGCTCCAGCTATGGCTAAAAGTGGCTAACAGCTCAGGCTATTGCTTCAAAGGGTGTAAGCCCCAAGCCTTGATGGCTTCCATGTGGTTTTGGGCCTGTGGGTATGCAGAAGACAAGAGTTGAACTTCGGGAACCTCCACCTGGATTTCGGAGGATATGTGGATGCCCAGACAGTAGTCTGCTGCAGGGGTGCAGGCCTCATAGAAAACCTCTACTGGGACAGTGCAGAAAGGAAATGTGGGGATGGAGTCCACACACAGAGTTCCCACTGAGGCACTGCCTAGTGAAGCTGTGAGAAGAGGACTACCATCCTCCAGACCCCAGAATGGTAGATCCACTAACGACTTGCACCATGCACTTAGAAAAGCCACAGACGCTCAGTGCCAGTCTGTGAAGGCAGCCACAGAGGCTGTACCCTCCACAGCCACAGGAGTGAGCTACCCAAGGCCATGAGAGCTCACCCCTTGCATCAGCAAGCCCTCAATGTGAGACATAGAGTCAATGATCATTTCAGAGCTTTAAGATTTAATGACTGCCCTGATGAGTTTTGGACTTGCATGGGGCCGATGGCCCCTTTGTTTTGGCCTATTTCCCCTATTTTGAATGGGAACATTTCTCCAATACCTGAACCCTCATTGTATCTTGAAAGTAACTAACTTGCTTTTGATTTTATAGGCTCATAGGTGGAAAGCACTTTCCTTGTGTCAGATGAGACTTTGGACTTGGACTTTTGAGTTAGTGCTGGAATGAGTTAAAGACTTTTGTGGGGACTATTGGGAATGCATGACTGGTTTTGAAATGTGAAAATGACATGAGATTTGGGAGGGTCTGGGTGTGGAATGATATTGTTTAGTTCTCTGTCCCTATCCAAGTCTCATCTTGTAATCCCATATGTTGAGGGAGGGACGGGGTGGGAGGTGATTGGATTATGGGGGCAGTTTCCCCCATGCTGTTCTGATGATAGTGAGGGAGTTCTCACAAGATCTGGTTGTTTGATAGATGTCTTGTGCTTCCCACTTCATGCTCCCTCTCTCCTGCTGCCATGTAAGACGTATCTTGCTTCACTTTGTTTCTGTCATGACTGTAGGTTTCCTGAGGCCTCCCTAGGCATGTAGAACTATGAACCAATTAAACCTCTTTTCTTTATAAATTACCCAGTCTCAGGCAGTATCCTTATAGCAGTGTGAAAATGGACTAATACAAAGGTCATGGCTGAAAGTTAAAGGCAAGATGTTACAAGAAAGGAAAATTGCCCTACAAAGGCTTAGAGCAGAGTCACATGATCCTAGCTGTAGAACCATGCAGGCCCCAGGATATGTGACTTTTGTGTGATATATCCTGAATATGGAACAGCCTGAGAAAGGTGAGGATTCTGAGTTACTGTGTTGATTGATTTAACCAATGCTCGTAGACACTGGGACAATGGCAGGAAACATATTAGGAATAATCTTTCCAATGAAGTTAAAACTGGGAGTTGATTGTAAGGGGAATTTGTGGCGTTTCCTTCCTTTGACGCCTATTAGGACATGATAGATTGTAATGGACCTTGGAGTGTTTGTAACTATATAATTCTCGATTTGTCAACAATGAGTGACCTCATTGAATCACAGAAATAAGGTGACTGTCAAAAGGCAGTCTGCCTGTGCCTTGTACTTCACCTCCAGACACACATCAAAGATTTGCTGATTAGCTCACCGTCTTCTCCAGCCCATACCCCAGCCCACGTTCTGACGCTCCCCTTCTATGCACATCAATTACGGTGAAACCCCACTGTAGCAAAGCTGCCTGTTATAAAGGGTCCTCCCTATTGACTTTCTGAATTTTCACAGTGAAATGCTTGTTCTTTTTGCTTTGGTAGCATATGCAATACTGAGTACAAACAACCCACATATGCACACACACACTCCATACATGTATTCATATTCATATGTTTTAATTAAAAAGCAGATTGCTCAGATGAGTATAAAGGAGATGGTAGTTTAGGTGGTGCACAGATACTTTGATAACTTAGAATGACTGACATTTGGGAATATTATTTTCATAAACAAAATATGCATTTCTGGAGGTCTGAATCCTGCTTTGAATCTCAGGTTTACTATATCATATCTTGGAAAAGTTACTCAGTTTCACTGAACACTAGTTTTTAAATCTGTGAAATGGTTTAATGAAACCTATAGTGTTGACGTTTGGTTTTCAGAGAATTAATGTAGACACTTATTAGGAAACCCTGAGCACAGAGTTTAGCACATGGCAACGGTGTAAATGTTAGGCCCTGCCTTGCTGCCTCCAATCCCTCCTACTATATTGTGATGATGTTCTCTTTCGGCAGATCTAAATTTACTCTTTATCTTGTATCCACCATTACCAAGCACATTGCCTTTTGCTTGAATTTATATTAGGATTTAAAAAAATCAGGTTCCCATTTCTGCATTTCTTTTCCAAAATTATCAAGCAAAAGGCAAATTCCCTTTAGGGCTGTTTCTGATGTGCAGTCAGCATTCCAACAAAGGAGACAACCATTCTGTGTTTTTATTTTCCAATTGCCATGTTCACTGCGATGGTGTTAGGATATTTCTTACTACGGGCTCAGTGCAAAAATAAAGTGTTCCCAGTACGACTTGGGTGTAGAATGTGTCTCATGCCTCACATCTCTCAGAAGTTATAAGGTTTTATTTAACAGAAAAAGTACAATTTTCTATTTACAAGTTCAATTTAAAATTCTAAATTCCAGGCTTCAATTGGATTTCACTTAAAAAAAATTAACACCCTATTTCTGTTCCAGGATTCAATCCAGGGCATCACATTGCATTTAGTTGTCATATTTTCCTCTGTCCTCTCTGTTCTGTGAATTTATCAGAATTTATTTTTCATGACCTCAAGAACCTTGAGGAGCACTGGCCTCATAACCAGCAGAATGTTCCCAGTCTGGGCCTGTCTGATGTTTTGCTTATGATTAGGCTGGGGTTATAGATTTTGGGGAAGAAAGCCAAGGGGGTGAAGTACCCTTCTCATCACATCATATCAGGTGGCATATTATATCCAGATGACATCTCTGGTAAGGTTGACCTTCATCACTTGGTAAAGGTGGTGACTGCTATGTGTCTGCACTGTGTGTTATTCTTTCTACCTTTCCATCCTCTACTCTTTGAAAGCAAGCCAATAAGTATACCCCCCACACACAAGAGAGGAGGGGTGAAGAGTTAACCTCTGGAGCTTTCCTGGAGGTAGAAGTATCTACTGATAATAAATAGAATATTTTGTAAGAAAAATTTGTCTTTACAAACCCATTTACAAAAATCAAATTTGTGTGTGTGCATGGAGGGTGCATTTTTCCTATAAATCAAGCCCCACATGATATAATAAAACCTACATGTAGAGTGATATTGATGGTCTCTCTGGTCTTTGTGATTTGAAGTATTTATATAACAAAAGTACTCCTGAAATGTATTGTTGATTTTCATCTGTAAAACAGAAGGTCTAATCTCAAATACTAATCTTTATTTTCTTTTGAAAATAGAAAACGAAAATTCCTTTATTAAAATGTTGGAAGATACATAGTCCCACAGGGATTCAGCAAAAAGAACAAAAGATGAATTGCTGGCAAGTCTAGAAGGCATTTCTGCCAACTTTCATGGAGAATTTTTCTAATGCAAATTTCACTTATCTAGAGTAGAATAATTTATTCAATGCTATTTGCAGATTAAACTATGGCAGCCTGCATCTCAGACTACTTTAAGAGTTCAAGAGGGTTGGCGGGTATTCCAGAGACAATGTCTATATTGGAAAAACACTTCTACCTTCCAATTGGTTTAAATCACTTTGAAAACATTGGTGCATCAGAAAAAGCAAAAAACAAAAAAATTTACTGAATATTTACAAGATGATAGGCTTAAGGATACACTGAAAGGGTTCCTACACTCATGAACAGATGCCAGAAGTTCATTTCTCTGAAAATACTTCTTTGGAAATAAAAAGCTGAAAATACTTTATAGATGACTTTTCAGTGTCTTTACTTAATGGTTCTTCCATCTTTCTTTAGGAAAATTGAATGGCAAAAGCCCTGTGACTGAGTTTTACTTGTTGCTTCATTTTAACAAGTCGGGGATCTGACATTGCTCTGGAAGCTTCTATGGGAAATGCAGCCTGAAGATAGTGAGCTTATGCTGGCCAGGGACTGAGAATTGTGTGCATCTGTGGCCTCAGGGCCTGATGCAGTTTCTGCTGCATGTGAGAAGAGCTGCAGTTAGCTAAGGATATTAGCTTTCATAGAAAAAGGGAAAAAATGGCAATACATTCCCATTATACTGAAAGCATAGAAAAACATATTAGAAAAACAAAACTCGTAAAATATGAACAGCACAAAATGAAAACTTTTTTAAAAAGCTGATACATTGTACTTCATCAAAATTAAAACTTTTTGAAAGATACCAAGAAGAGAGCCAAAGGCAGGCTTTGGACTGGGAGGAAACATTTGCAAATCATATATTCAACAAATGACTTATATCTACAACATACAAAGAATTATTTTGACCCAATAATCAACAACTCAAAAAAATTGGGCAGAAAATTTGAGCAGACACTTGGCAAAATAATGTATATGAATGACCAATGCTGCTAACCAATGTAAGTCATCAGGGAAATTTAACTAGAACCACAGCGAGTTACCTCCACAAATATATTAGACTGGAAGCAGACAAATATGCAAAAACCATTGTTTTCAAGTGGAGAAAATCTGGAGCTATTGGGAGTCTTGTACACTGCTAGTGAGAATATAAAATGGTACATTCACTTTGGGAGTCAGTTTGGAAATTTTCAAAGAAGTTAAAAACATACTTATTATATAAAGCTTTGCAATCCCATTCCTACGTATTCACCCAAGAAATGTGAAAATGTATGTTCACATCAAAACTTGTGTGTTAATATTCATAGTAGCTCTATTTATAATTGCCAAAAACTGGAAACAAACCCAAATGTCTGTCAACAGGACAATGAAAAACAGTCATAGTATATCCATGTAGTGGATGCTATTAAGCAATAAAAAGAAATATGCTATAGCTATCTTCCACAACATGACTGGACCTCAAAATAATTATACTGAATTGAAACAAGCTGAGACCCAAAAAGAATGTACATTGTATTGTACCATTTACATAAAGTTCTAAAGCATACAAACTAATCCATAGAGAAGAAGGCAGGTCAGTCATTACTGGATATGGGGTGGAGGAAAGGTTTTGTGATCATGGAGTATAAAGAAATTTGAGGACGTGTATTAGTTCATTTTCACACTGCTATAAAGAACTTCCTTGAGACTGGGTGCTTTTTAAAGGAAAGAGGTTACCTGACTCACAATTCCGTATGGCTGGGAAAGGCTC
This sequence comes from Sapajus apella, assembly GCF_009761245.1. Lineage (NCBI taxonomy): Eukaryota > Metazoa > Chordata > Mammalia > Primates > Cebidae > Sapajus > Sapajus apella. The sequence continues at coordinate 137,475 of NW_022437032.1, forward strand.
AGGAAACACAATCATGATGGGAGGGGAAGCAAACACATCCATCTTCACAAGTTGGCAGAAAAGACAGGAGCAGGGGAAACTGCCACCTATAAAACCATCAAATCTTGTGAGAACTCACTCATTATCATGGGGACAGCGCAGGGAAAACCACCCCCATGATCTAATCACCTTCCACTAGGTTCCTCCCTTGACATGTGATGATTACAATTTGAGATGAGATTTGTGTGGGGACACAGAGCCAAACCATATCAGAGAGTGATAAAAAGATTTGTTACTTTGATTATTGTAATGGATTTAAGCATATGTGCATATGTCAAAACTGATCACATTTTAACAACTTAAATTCATGCAATTTATTTAAATTATTCAATACTTGATAAAGTTGTTTTAAAAAAACTTAAACTTGCATGATGTTTTGTTAAAATGATCTGATTATTTGTGCTATAATTCAGAGGATATTACTAAATTGTAAACTCTAGAGGAGAGAAATAACATCCGAAATAACATTAGAGATTCCAAATGAGAATAATATGGAAACCCAATCACATCAGAGTAATAATTATTTGTCTCATAAACTAACCTAGATAATTGCACAATCATTCTGCCTGTCATAGATCTTGTGGTTTAAAATATTGTTAAATTACAGTTGATCCTTGGCATTTATAGTTTTGACATTCATAGTTTCAATAGCTCCCAAGACATTTTAAAGACCCAGGATGGGAAGCAGTTGGTATTTTGCCAAGGAAGAAACATGAGGAGAATACACTGCTGGCCAGGCATGAGAAGCTCGCTATGTGAATCATGAGTAATGTGAGCCCACAGCCCATATGCACTTCTGACCACAGTTTTGCTCGTTAACCTTGCTGGGTTTGCAGTGGCCCGAATGAAGTGATCATGTGTGTGCACGCATGCATACATGTCTGTCTACAGCAGGTAACTCAGAGAAAGAAGAAAAGGTGGTTAACTTGTGGTGGGAGGGCACACCTAACATGCCAATCTTAACAGAAGTGTGCCTTGGTCAATTTATTGATTCAAGAAGAAATTGTCATTAAGGTCAGACCAAGTGCTTTGCAATGCAGATGGGCCAACCTTTTTCCTTTTGGGTTCAAAGCCCACCAGGGAGACAGACACTGATCATAAAGCCAGCAATGGTAAGCATTATCAATGCCTGGGAGGGCATCAAGGGGGCTGTGGAACTATCTAATGTCTAGTGTGGGAGAGGATGTCAGGGCAGGCTTGCCTGAGAGAGGGAGGGCTGAACTGAGATTAGAAAAGTGAAACAGAGCCTGAAGGAAGGAATTGGAGGCTGAATGGTGTGGAGTGATGGGGAGGAACATTCTAGGCAGAGGAAATAGCATGTGCTAAGCTAAGGGGTACTTGGAAAAAGGAAAATGGCCAAGGCAATCTATTACGTTATGGATACTTCAAAAACTATCGCTCATAAATCTCCAGTCTGCTGTTTTATATGAAAAAAAAAAGGATGGATCATCTTGTCTCTCAAGTCCATGTTACTTTTATATTTTAACTTTTATGGATTAATTTGCCTTAGATTTTTGTGTTTTGGTTTTGGGCGCATTTTTAGATTTTTGTGTTTTGGTTTTGGGGGCATTTCGTTTCTGGGAACATACAGTTTGAAGCATTTGCAATATATAGTTTTTCTTGATTTTTCATTGTGATTGGTTTTATAAGGTGACTTTATTAACTGGATTCAGATTCTCTGAAGGGAAGGTCAAATCATTTTGCACAAGGATGACAAATAATAAAACCATTCACATACTCAGTCACCAATTATGAGTGGAGAAGTTGCTGCTGAGGTTTAGTCTCTCCAAAAAATACAATAAAATGAGCCAACACAGTTGAAAAAAGACATCATTGAGGAAAAAAAAGCTTTAAACATTTTAAAATTCCCAACTTGTCATTATAAAACAAGTGCCAAATTTTCTTGATTCTAATAAACCATTAATTGTAAAATGCACTTTCAATTTAAGAGCTGTTTTATTTCACAAGAGAAAGAACAACACTACCACATTAAATATAGCACATTGATTGTCACATGTAATTTAATTTTGGAAATGCTTTAAAACTTAAATATTGGGGAAAAATTTTTAAAAAAGAAAATAGCCACTCTAAGAATAAAATCTTTTGAAAAGGCTGACTGTGTGCTAAGTACTTTACTTGGCTCTCTCATTTCATCCTCAGGAAAACCCTAGGTGGCTAAGTCCTATTTCTATCTTTGCTGTACAAATATTCAGGCCAAGGTTTGATGCAGCTGAGCAGCTGAGTCAAGGATAGAAAAGCTTACATAAATTAAATTTCCTTTACCAGGTCACACAGGAAGTTAGCAGAGAGGAGAATCATGGCAGTTCCCCTTGTCTCCGTGCAGAATTTTGCAGCAGGATTATCCCCTAACAGGTCACAATGGCACACTGTCTCCCAAAGATATGAACCTAAAAAGAAGGAAGAAAATTATGAACTAGCCATCCCTTGTTCCCCAGCAAACTTCAGTTGAGACTGAAGTTCCCAGTGTTCTGTTTTTGGTCTGCCAAAATGAATGTCTTCGTGATATGTTAATCAGGACGACTAATCTCTCTAAAGCCAGCTGCAAAGCTTCTAGATCACTTAATAAGAACCCTCTGATGGGAATGGGAAGTAAATGAAGATGATTGATTTCTGCAATTTCAGTGTTTTAAAACACTGGTAACTTTATGCAATTTAGGTGGAGGGAAAAAGAGTGGCTACTCACTGTGTGAAAAAAATTACGGTAGAATTGTATATAGGCAGAGAGAGAGAGCAGTCAAAAGGTAAGATAAACAGGAAATGCTTTAGTTTTGTTTGGCTTTAAATATGTACACTTATTTAGAATATGAAAAAGATAAAATTCAAATAATAATTGCATTTAAATACATTCAGATCATACAGAATGGGCATCATGAGGCTTGCTTTGCCTATGGTGAAGTCCAAATAAAACAGTAGGAGAAAACATTTTTTCTATTGTAAAAAGCCATCTAAAAGTACGGAGTTATTATCAAAATGGTTATCAGTTTCTACCCCAGCTGCCAGAACAAGTTTGGCCTGAATTTTAATGAAGTGTTTTGTATCATGAGTTCATGTATATTCTTGGGGTACAGAAAACAGCCGATGGCGTGACTTCTTGTCCTCCATCACTCAACTCTTGTTTCTTCTTGTGTCTAAACCTTCTTGCTAGAGATATTCTTAACTCTAATATTGCCTCTCGGATCCCTAATTGTGATTCTGATCATCAGAGAAGAATTCCATGAATTTGTGGGTTACTAGGAGATATTCTTTGGATGTTTTATGCACTTTGCGCTTTTGGATATGTATAGGCAACATGGGAGGCAAAGAAATAAACATTCCAAAGCCAGGCCATGGAATCTCTTACACTGTGAGCACCGGACTGACTTACCTGTGTAGCCTACTAGAAATTCAGTAAATATTCATGCAGTGAATGAATAAATACACATCTGAAGAAACTTATATAATATAAATCCTTCATTAAAGGCAACATTTAAAAGAAAGGAGCTTGGCTCTTCATTAAGGAAATGCTTAATGGGTTAATGTGTTCAGATTCTGACAGAGAGCTGGACTCCAATTCTGGCAATCACTGACCATCTGCCTAGCTGGGAAAAGTGTGGTGTATCTTTCTCTGTAGTCTTTCTTCTCTCCTATCCCTCCTTCTCCTCCTCTTTTTCTTCTTCTCTTTTGCTTTCTCTCTCTTGCTTTCTCTCTCCTCATATTTAAAAACTTGAGTTTAGTCATATTCTTTAGTTGATGGCATATTACTTTATGATTTGTCCTGTGGTGTTATGAGATATATATATATGTTTTCCTCCAGGGCTCCTGGCTTCTAACTTCTATAGCCATGTTACAGTCTTTGGTTGCAACGTTGGGGGTGTTTTAGGCTCCAGGGGCAACCTCTGACTTTCCCCCACTATTCTTTCACCTGTCTCAAGGCAGGACTTGATTCTCCCCCCACCTTTCTGAGTGTGGGTCTTAACATTCTCCCCAGAGAGAGTCCCACCCTATACTAGTAGGGGAAGGAATGCTAATGTCACCAAGCTTCCTTAAAAACCCAAGAGGACTGGGTTTGGAGAGTTCCCGATGGCTGACCAGGTGGAGGCTCCTGGAGGGTGGTACCCAGTGGGGTGGGGGGGGTTGGGGGACATGGAAACCCTGCTCCCTTCTCCTTAAACCTCACCCTAGACATCTCTTCATTTGTATCCTTTGTGACAGCCTTTATAAGCAGCTTGTAAATGTAAGTAAGTGTTTCCCTGAGCTCTGTGAACCACGCCAGCACATTAGTCACACCCAAAGAGGCAGTTGTGCAAACCCCAACTTGAAGGAGGTGGGTCAGCAGTTCTGGAGGACTAGACTTGCTACTGGTGTCTGTGGAGGGGAGCAGTCTTGGGGACCGAGCCTTCAACCTGAGGAATCTGACGCTATCTCCAGGTAGTGTTGGAAGTGAATTGGAGGTCACTCAGCTGGTGTCTGCTGCTTGGTGGTGGGGAGAAAACCCATACAGTTGATTGCAGAAGTCTTCTTCTGTGTTGATCATTGTTGTGGCAGTGTGAGAGCAGAGGAAGAACATATTTTGGGAGTTTTGGAGAGTTTTTTTCCTACACAGTTTCTTACAGGGCTCCTCTTTCATTTTAATTTGTGATTCATTTGTCATTTTGTCCCCATAATTCCCTCCAGCTCACCTACTCAACCCATAGGCAGCCATTCAAATGTATTTAATGTCACTCTTTTTGTTTACATTTGTTCTCACAAAACTAACGCCAGTATTGTTCATGCACATGTTTTTACGTGATGTAAATGCACTGTGAAGTGTGTGTGGGTATGCACACATGCACGTGCGTATGTGTAATTTTAACATAGGTGGATAAATATGGTTCTTTCTTCTGAAAGAGGCTTTGTCCTTTCAGCACTAGGGATTTAAGATCCATCTATGTTTCTTTCTTACCCTCACATTTTGTTTTTCATCTCTCTCAGCGATGGACACACAGATTGATTCTTAATTTCCTACAGTGAAAATTATTATACAGATTTCCTGTGGACCTGTGTCATAATTTCTTTGGACTATACACGCAGAAGCCAAAGTGTTGGCACATGGGTATATAGTTTATTTGGCTATGTGCTGGTAGATTATATCTCAGAATCTCCAATTCTTTGTGATTTTATGTATCAAAAGAGGATAATAGCATATGATATGGTTTGAATGTGTCCTCTGGAATCCATGTATTGGAAACTTAACCCTCAATATGACCATGTTGGGTGACTCTGTCTAATGGAAGGTGTTTAGATCATGAGGCCTCTGCCCTAATAAATAGATCAGTGCCATTACAAAAAGGGTTTATGGGAGTAGATTCTCTCTTCTACACTCTTGCCTTGCCTTTTTAAAAATTTTTTGTCATGGGATGATGCAGAAGAAAGAGTTTGGCCAGACTCTAGCACCTTGATGTTAGACTTTCCAACTTCCAGAACTGAGTCACTAAATTTCTGCTCATTGTGAATCACACAGCCTCAGGTATTCTGTTACAGCAGCACAAAATGGAATAAGATGTCTTCTAATACACAAGTTCATGGTGTGGTTCAGGTGAGAAGCAGCCTGGGAATCACGAAGCTCATGGCACGTGATCTGTCAGCCACATGTCAGCATACGACATGTCTTCTCTACCTTGTGCTTCTTGCATCCAGGTAACAACCTACGGATGATGGTGCCCTGTGGCTGCTCTCAGCCTGACAGAGTTTTTGTAATCTGAGTGATTTAGGGGAGTGATTCTCAGACTTTTGTGAGCATCAGGATCACCGGGGGCAGGAGGGGGTGATGGCACTTGTTCAAAGAAACCATGGGACTCTACCCATTTCTGAACCAGTAAGTGCAAGTTGGAGAGTGAAAATGTGCATTTCTTAGGTGCTGCTGCTGCTACTGGTGGTGGTGGTGGTTCTGGGTCTACACTTTGATCATCTTTGTTCAGGGCAAGGATAGGGGCAGAAAGATAAGCTTGAAGCACCCGGGTGACTCAGTGGAAGAAGTAATACATCTTTATAGTATCAGCAAAACAAGCGTTCCAAACTAGAGAGCACTTGTAGAATTGGATATTGGAACTTTCAAAAACTGCATCTGACTAGTAACCCGGAGAAATCAATATTTGGTTTTCTTTGCCTACTTTTCTCTAGCCAGTCTTCCTTCCCCGACTTATTCCTTTCTCTCTTCTGCCACCTACTTCCTTTCTAGCTAACTTCTTTTTATTTGCATATTTATTTATTTTAAGGCACCCTATTCTTTCTTTGTGCAAATAATTTAAGAAAATTAAATTTAACGAAAAAATTTTCTTTGTGCAAATAATTTAAGATCCTCTCCACAATCTATGACCTAATTTGAACTGGAATCATATTTTTGCTTGAGTGTTTTTAGATCAAACCTCCACTGTTTTCCTGTCATGAATTGTTATTTTATTCCTAAAAGCCTATGTTTTCTTATCTATCCTAAAAATAAATGAAAGATAAATGAAATAACAGATATATTAAGATAACTTTAAATCTCTGTACAGCAATTTATTAATTCGTATAATGGAAGTTATATTACCTCTCAGGGTTTCTGTGAAAAATAATTTAGTTAACACATGTAAAGAACTAATGAGTGTCTCACACATAAAAGTCAATGAATGTTGGTCGGGATCAGTGGCTCACACCTGTAATCCCAGTAGTTTGGGAGGCCTAGGCCAGGGGATCACCTAAGGTTAGGAGTTCGAGACCAGCCTGGCCACTGTGGCAAAACCCTGTCTCTATTAAAAATACAAAAATCAGCTGGACGTGGTGGCACACGCCTGTAATCCCAGCTACTCAGGAGGGTGAGGCAGGAGAATCGCTTGAACCCAGGAGCTGGAAGTTGCAGTGAGCCGAGATGGCATCAGTGCACTCCAGCCTGGACAACAGAGTGAGACTCTGTATCCAAAAAAAAAAAAAAAGTCAATGAATGTCGGCTGTCATTGCCACTACTTATTAGTTAATGCCATATGAAAGCCAAGTTGGAAATGTGCAGAGATGGGAAGAGGGTAGAGGGAGGAGGAGTCTGGTCACCTGGAAGGGGAGGGTGTATGCATGGCTGGCCTGTGGGACTAGATGTTGCTTAAATAAAAATACAATCATGTTTGTACTGGAGCTAATTTCTGTCTTAGTTAAGGATGGCATTCAGCTGTAGCAGAAACCCTAAAATAACAGTTGCCTGAACCATGTAGCAACTTTTTTTTTTTTTTCACATGCTTGCAGTCCAGAGATGGGATCCAAGCTGCTTCTCCTGTGTTGGTTCCTCACGCACAGCTTTTGTTCCAACGTCATCTTTGAGGTTCAGCCACCCTGTCCAAGTTCTAGCCCAGATGTAGGAAGGAGACAGTGGGGATGGAGGTGCCCTGGAAAGATGTTTTCCAGTGCTTGTGCACAATGCTTCTTCCTGTGTCCCCTTGGCTGGAATTTAGACACATGTTCACATTGGGTGGAACTGAACGTTGTATTCTTGGGAGGAGTACACAGGGGAGTTACCATTGAATTCTCCATTCCAGGAAGATGTTGGTCAACTGAAAAGTGAGCTTCTGTTTCTATGGGAGATGGGAGAATGGATCCTGGAGGACACCTAGAAATTTCTACTGTATCCCCATCTCTGTTAAACTCCAGATCAAACACACAGACAAAACCAACCACAGTAGGTTTTCATCTGCATTCGTTCCAGTTGCTGCTGTAGCAATTACTACAAACTTGGTGGCTTAAAACAATGCAGATTTATTTTCTGAACAGTTTTGAAGGTCAGAAGTCTCACGGGGCTAAAATCAAGGTGTTGACAGAGCTGCATTCCTTCTGGATGCTCTGGGGCTGAATCTGTTTCTCTGCCTTTCCCAACTTCTAGAGGCCCCTGCATTTCTTGACTCATGACCCTATCTTCCATCTTCAATGCCAGCAGCGTAGCATCTTCAGATCTCTCTCTTTTCAACTCTCCCTCTCTTTCTCATAAAAACCCTGTGATCGCATTGGGGCTACCTGGGTGAATAGTCCAGGACCATCTTCCCCTCTCGATATCCTTAACTGAATCTTATCTACAAAGCTCTTTCTGCCATGTCAAGTAACACATTCACAGGCTTGAGGGATTAGGACATAGGCATTTTGGAGAACCGTTATTTAGCTTACTACAGACTCCTTGCTCCCCAAACTCCAAACTTCAAAATTATAATGCCCTATGTTACATTTTTATTAATGATTCTTCACAGGTCAGTCATTCTACAGTGATCTGGTCCTCTCAGTTTCATTAAATAGAAATGTCTGTTGTGAGCTGTAGTCTTTCTTTTTAACAACTGCAGGCAAATTTGCTGGTATATCTGTTGATTCTTTTGTGTTAGTGCTTGTCAAGGTTCTTCCAGGATTCTCAAACTGTGCAGTCATGTCTCTATAGTGAAAGAAACCTTCCTTTCCCATGCTGAGGAGTTCTTTCAGTAATTGTCACTGTCCTGCTCCTACTTATGTGATAGAGTGGATTTCTTTTAAAGCAATTATTTGACTCAGAATATTGAGTCAAATCTGACTGTGGCTCTGTGTAATCAGTTTTTCCACAAAAGCTGTGCCTCAGCTAATTGCTATATATATATAATACACATATAATTATATATGTAAAATACCAGATGATATTAAAGATAACATCTGATATATATATTATTATATATAATCATATATATCATATATGACACATATTATGACACATGTAATTATATAATAATTGCATATTATGAATATATAGCAATATAATAAATATATCATTATATTATGATATAATGAATGACATATATTATTCATTTTTTAAGAAAATAAAGAACGAGGATAAGTACTAGGAAGAATGCTATATATAGTTTATATTATAATAATGTTTCATATTATATTATTTATGTTTTATATTATTGTTTTATATTACATTATTAAATAATGTTTTATATTATAATAATTATGTTATAATAATATAATAATGCTTTATATTACATATAATAATATAGGCATTTTATATTATGTAATAAAATAATTATATGATTATGATTAGTGTATATATGTTAATATAATATATAAATATATTAATAGAATATAATTGTATATTATAGTAATATATAACAGATATTAACATATTATGTTAATATATGATAGTATATTATATTAGTATATGATAGTATATATAATGTCATTATATGATAGGCAATAATTATGTATAATTTGAGATGTAATATATATTAAACTTATATATATAACTTTTGATTCACTTGCTCTAGTGCTTACCAATTCACCAAGGCATGAATTTTGATGTCAATCCCAGTTCTTTGTTGTAAATGTGACATTTGGCCATTTCTATTGGGTATTATTTCTGGTGACTTATTTTAATAATGAGGAGTTTATAATCTGACTGTTGTAAATCAGGGGCATTCTGGTAATATGGCAATGTGTTCCACTTGACTGAGAGTTTCTTCTTGTTCCTCATTCAGCTTCTGAAAAATATTCCGTTTATTTTTTTCTTCAAGAATTCTATTGCTGTGAATACCTGCTTTACTTAATGCATTTATTATCTCATGAAACAACTGTTAGCAGGTGAGGGCAGGTGCAGGTTCTCCATCTTCCATGTATCTCATAGGATCTTGCCCAGTAGTATTAGCACACAGTTCCTTGGGATCTGGGTCATGGTGTTCCCAGGGTCTCAGCACACTGCCTGGCACATGGTGCTCCACCAATGTTTATTGAATAAATGAGGATTAGTGCATGGAAGAATACCAATTAATTGTTTTTGAATAGTTGACACATTTTGAATTTGGTTAATACTCTTTTTTATTATTTGTTAATAAAAATAGTGACCTATTGCTTTCTAGCATAGGAATCTAGGTTCAGATAGATATGCTGTAGGCAATTTGAGTGCCTGAGAGTTTTTTTTTCACTTAAGAGTTTAGTTAAAATTAAGTGATAATGCCTAGAAATAAAGCCCAGCTTTAGTGGATTTCCAATTAAGTGCCTGAAATCTCTTTGGTAAGCAGGTGGCAGATAAACAAATGCATATAAAAAGAATTCCAATTATCTACAATGGTCAAAAATGACATATTCTATTTAAAGTGTTTTCTCATTATTACAATGTTATTATGTTAATTTTCTCATTAATAGAGAGTTATATATTCCATGTAGTATTTTCCACAGTTCCTTTGATGATTTTTATTTTTGGCTCTCTGATTATAAAAAGTAATCAAAGCTCACTATAGAAAATGTTGAAAAAAAACGAAGAACCACACAAAAGAAAAAGATATCTACACCATTCAGATAAACTGCTGTTACTTTCTAAACTTTCTATAGATATCTATAACAAGTACATTTTAAATTCTTTCTGTATGCATATATTATTGAAATTACACGGTATTTTGATCTGCTTTTATTTTAATCAGGATTATATTGGAATTATTTCCCCATGCCACTAAATTTTCCTAGAAAATACTTTTCTCCCAATGGCTGTATAATATGACATTACACGGATGCATCAAATTATTTAAGCAGTACTCTGTTCGTTGGCAGTTTGGTTGAATATCCTTGTGTATACGTGTATTTTGTTTTTATTTTCCTCCCACAGTTTAGTAAGAATGGACTCCTACATATGAAGTATGTTAAAGATTCTTGGTTAAAGATTTGAGATTATCTTAAGGCATTTGATGCACATCAACACGTTTTTCAGAAAGTGCTCCCACTTTCACTAACACTAGCAGTGAAAGGGAATTTTTACAGTATTATACTGTCTATTGCCTTTGCTAAATATTGCTATTTTATTGAAGATGACCAGTTTGATGGATTCATATTACAGGCTCCCAGTGATTTAAAATAGAGGGCTCTCTAAATTAATATGGACCATAAGGCACGTTCAATTTTCAGAAGCCTAAAAGTTGTAGACTTTATTGTATAAAATAGTAGGTACAGATGTTATGAGAGCCTAGAAGACATAGCTGCTTATTGAATGATAACATTTTGACCTTTTGGTCAGAGCAATTATCCCTGTTGCTCTGTTACTAATTTCTCAGAAATGCATGGCATCAAATACCTTTCTATTTATACGGTCCTCCCCCGACCCACAACCAATCCCTAATTAGCTACCCTCTATGGGAATATGTAGAGAAATGTGTTAGAGATTTTTTTTTTCTTCAGCTCTTAAGTTCAGGAGCACATGTGCAAGATATGCAGGTTTGTTACATAGGTAAGCGTGTGCCACGGTGGTTTGCTGCACCTATCAACCCATCACCTAGGTATGAAGCTCAGTATCCACTAGCTATTCTTCCTGATGCTCTCCTATCCCTGCCCCACCCCTGACAGGTCCCAGTGTGTGTTGTTCCCCACAATGTGTCCATGTGTTCTCATAATTCATCTCCCACTTCTAAGTGAGAACATATAGTATCTGGTGTTCTGTTCCTGTGTTAGTTTGTCGATAATAATGGCTTCCAGCTCACATGATCTCTTCCCTTTTTATGGCTGAATAGTATTCCATGGTGTATATGTACCACATTTAAAAAAAATCCAGTCTATCAATGATGGGCATTCAGGTTGATTTTATGTCTTTGCTATTTTGAATAGTGCTGCAATAAAGCTATACATGCATGTATCTTTATAATAGCATTATATATATATATATTCCTTTGGATGGAGATACGCTTTTCCTCTTAAAATTTACATAGCAGATCTATGCCTGTTTTAAAACATAGAAACCAAGTCATCTGGACTTTATTACAGCTTTGTGGCATCTAGCAAAATTAGGTACACATGTTTCAGAGTTATCTTTACCTTATTCGTCAAAGAATAATGGGCTCATTTTCCAAATTAATTTATATGTGACTCCCTTAAGGCAAAGACTCAGAGTAGTTTTGTTCATCTTTATATAATCTTACTCATAAAGGGTGATCAAAATATGCCTGACACACAGAGAGAAACCCATATTCTTTAGTTATAGATGATGGAGTACTGCAAGAGGTTTAGACTCATAGGAATATTATCTGAATTTAGAGGATATATTGCACACAAGAGGTAATTAAAAAAGAAGAGATGGCAAAGGTTTGAATTTCAGTTTTGATTAAGGCAATACTTTCCAACAAGAGAATTAATATGTTTTTTTCTGTTCTCACTCCTGAGCCCACTTCAGTTTCCTTCCAAGGAAGAAGAACAAGAAAAATAAGTGAAATCCAGCTCTCCATTGATGACTATCTAACCATTGGTGGCTTGCAGGCTTGTGTTCTATTCTGTCTGATGAGGACATCACATTCAGGCACGGGCTCTTGAGAATCCCGTTGGCTGTCATAGGCTTCCTGCAGCATAACTTGTGTTACAACAAAGCCTTTGACTTTGTTTCTTTCTTGTCTCGGAGCAAGTGAGGAGCCTGGTGTGAGGGATCCAGTGTGGCATAGCTCTTTGTAGTCTATGCAGCCTGCTCTGAACTTTCTCAAACACCCATGAAAAAGATACTTTATAAGCCATATCATTTTCTCAAACTTTTTTCTTATTTGTGTATATCTTTAACATCATTTTACACATAAATTACTTAGCAAAAATTCATTGCATGTTCTTGAGTAATTTTATTAATTCTATTCCTTGGTACTTAAGTATTTTGTTCACCTTTTAGGAGCAAAGGACTGGAACCAAATCATCCCAGGTCTCTGCTAGGAATCATACATTAATAAAATCCTTAACCAAATCTGTATGTAATTGCTATCTATAAAAATACCTTAATGGTGATGAATATAGTGCTATGAGATTGTTTAATAGGGTTGTTTGACTAAGTAAGAAGAAGTAGGTGGAGGGGAGGATTTCTGGCAAAAGAAAGAGGCCTACAAAGATGCTGAAACATTGGATAAATGAAAGTCCTTTGTAGATGAAACTCAGAGAGAAGGAAGATGAGATCTTTTGAGTCTGGGGTAGTAAGCAAAGGCTGGATTATTCAGAACCTTGCAGGATTTTGGTGTTTAATCCTAAGAGCAATAAAAAGCCACTGAAATATTTTAAATAGAGGGTGACATGGTTGTTTTTGCTTTTTGTATATAAAAAACTTTCTACTATAGAGAATTACATTTTAAAAATGGAAAAATATTAAAGACTCCACCAGTCTATCAACTAACATTGGTCAACTCATGGCCAATTATGTTTCACCTGTGACCCAACCCACATACCCCTGCATCTTGTCACATTTATTTGAAGCAAATCTCAAATATCTTACTACATCACTATGCATATCTCAAAAAGTCAAGAACTCTAGTTCCAAAAAATAACTGGAAATATCTTTTAAAAGCTCCTGTAATTTTTAATTTATAATATCATCAAATATCCAGTGTTCAAATTTTCCCAGTTGTAGTGTGTGTGTGTCTGTGTGTGTGTGTGTGTGTGTGTGTGCATGCACGCACGTGCTTATACTTTCTTCAAGTCAGGGTTCAAATAAGATTCATAAGTTGCAATTATTGATATATGTCTTAGGTGTGTTTGAATATGTACATTCTTCCACCATCTCTATTTTTATTCCTTGCAATTCATTTGTAAAGAATCCATGTTGTTTATGCTCTGGCATAGTGCACTGTCAGAGTTTTGATGAGTACATTTCTACGGTGGCTTTAACATGTTTCTCTGCCTTTGGTGTTTCCCGCAAATTAGATCTCCAGAGGCTTTTTACATTGCAGATTCAATTTTTTGGCAAGTTGATCTCACAGGTGGTGTTCTGACCATGAGGAAGCATACAGTTAGTTGTCTGTTTTTTTCCCCTCTTTTAGTGATATTAGCAGCCATTGATAATCATGGCGTAACTTCTACTAATTTACTGGAGTTTTAAATAGTGATGTTTGAATTATATTATTTCTTCTTCATTTATTCCAAGAAGTGGAACATTTTATAAAGAGAAGTTTCTTCATCAGCTCTTTGGTTACTCTGAGTTCGAGTCCACATAGAAGAGGGAGGATAAATATGCTTGTCTTTCCCTTAACATTTTAAAAAATAGTTTCCTAAGTTTCTCCAATGAGGCTTTTTTCATTTGATTTTATTTTTAGAATCAATATAAATGTATGGATTTACATTGATTTCATTGTTTTAATGAATTGTACTAATTGTATTCATAGGCTAAAATAGCAAAGTTCCTACTATCAGAATTCCTACCTAAATCCTCAGCTGAGGCTGGAAGTTGGGCATAAGCTACCTGGGCATTCTATAATGGGACATTGGATAGGTGGAATGCAGGGCATGTGAAACTCCTTGGCTTGGCCTCTGTTAATTTGTGTCCTGAACTGTCCACATCATCTCAAAGGATCTAAGAATGGTCTGGCCCAGAGATGGGAGGGAGGCACTCATAAATGTGGAAAATCACAGAACAACGTTATTGTATTAATTTTCTGTGTTATATGATTTACCACAAATTTAGTGAGTTAAAACAACAGTCATTTATCTCAGTCTCCATGGATCAGGAGTCTGGGTACACCTGAGCTAATTTTCATGCTTGGTACCTCACCAGATTGAAATCAGGTGCTAGCCGTGGCTGCATGCCCAGCTGAGGCTTGGGATCCTCTTCCAAGCTCACTGGTGGAGCAATTTAGATCCTTGTTATTATAAGACTGAATCCCACAGCTCCCAGAGGCCACCCACTGTTCCCTGTCATGTGGAACTGCCCAAAACAGGGCAGTTTTCCTCTTTAAGGCCATCAAGAGGGTGTCTCTACTCCTCTGAGTCTCTGACCTCTGCACCCTCCTTGAATGGGCTTTCCTGATTAGTGCAGGCTCACTCAGGATAGTCTTCCTTTTAATTAGCTTACAGTTAACTGATTAGGATTTTTAATTATGCCTACAAATATAGCTTTTGACCTTTTCCTATAATGTAGTCTAATCAAGGGAGTTTTACTTGGAGGAGGACAGATTCCTGGATGACCTTGGCTGACCTCGCTTTCCCACCTCCTGTTTGTAGTTCTCAGAATAACTCTAGAATGTACTCAGCATCTAGCACCCTGAGATGAGGAGGAAGGGTGCGGAACAGCCCCAGCTGTGTCTGCACCCTTCCTAGTCCAGAGCGTTCTGCAGCACGTGGGCTCAGCGAGCCAAGTGCCGCCCAGGATATATAAACCCAGAGCAGAGCTCAGCTGTCTCAGCGGTAGCGCGAGGTGGAGCATGCGCAGGTGAGACTCCATCTGCCCGGAGCAGCTTTCCTGCGCCTTGGAGGAGCTTCGTCGTGGCTCCCAGACTTCCGTTTGTTCCTGCTGCCTATCTGTGAGTGACAGGTCTGCTTTGCCTGACTTGAGTGAGCGTTCTGTCTCAATGGACTAGACCTAAGAACTTGTACATTATTCTACCATGTTCACAGGGGAAGGGATTAAACAAGGGCCTCACTGAGGGCCATGGTACAATTTTCCTATCTCAGATGTTTGTAGCTTTTCTATGAACTCACCATAATGCTGGGTGAAAGGCAAAGCTCATCTCTGGGCCTCGATTTTCCTGCTTAGACAATGAATATACTAAACTAAGTTATTCCTAATGCCTTCTCATCACTAATATTCTGAGTTTACTGATCTGCTGTACTTAACAGCAGATTTTTTAGGTTTTTATTTTAGGGCAGTTTTAGGTTTACAACAAAATTGAGTAAAACGTACAAAAGGGGCTGGGCTTGGTGGCTTACGCATGTAACCCCAGCACTTTGGGAGGCTGAGGTGGGGTGGATCACCTGAGATCAGGAGGTCAAGACCAGCCTAGCCAGCATGGCAAAACCTGGTCTCTACTAAAAGTACAAAAAATCAGCTGGGTGTGGTGGCATGTTCCTGTGATCCCAGCTACTTGGGAGGCTGAGGCAGGAGACTGGCTTCAACCTGGGAGGCAGAGGTTGCAGTGAGCCGAGATCCTGTCATTGTACTCCAGCCTGGGCAACAAAGTGAGACTCTGTCTCAAAAAAAAAAAAAAAGTATCAAAGTTTCTCATACACCCGCACCCCCATTTCCCCCCCACCCCCATTCCCCCATAGGCGCACAGCCTTCCCACTATCAGCACCCGCACCAGGGTGGCACATGTGTCACAATGGGTGAATCTACTTTGATACCTCATTGTTACCCAAGGTCCATAGCTTACATTAGGTTTTTATTCATTTGGCTTAACTTTATTTTTCTTTCCCAGATTTACTGAGCTATAATTGATAAAGAAAGATTATATCCATTTAAAGTTGTATTCACAATTTAATGAATATTGACCCCAGTGCTTAACATTGACACTTTTCCACAAAATAAAAAAGGAAACGTAAGTTCCCAAATCAGCTACTACAAAAAGACTTGTAAATAATTAAATGAGCTCTACCACTTTGATGGGTGGTGTTTTACACAGATCGTAAGTCAGTCATTGGGTTTAAAAGGCTTGATGTACTTAAATCTAGCTTTACAGAAACCGTAAATTTTCCTTTCCAAGATGAATGCTTATTTTAGCAGGGTATGTTATATGTTTTTCTTTCATTGCGCAGTTCATTCTAAAAATAAAAATGTGAAAAAACTTGTTCATTGTTTTACAGAAATTGGAATAGATGCTACAGTAATTTTTAATAAGAGAAACAGCATAATTAGTAGGACCCCCCAGTTGATAAAATATCTGTTTAAGCAATTGGAAGGTACTTTAAAAATCAGATTAAAGTTAAGTACAGTATTTGAAATTATTTTTATGTGTAATTTAGGGCTCTATGTTACAATATAATAAAATATTTAAGCACTTACTATAGAATCCTGGGAAGAAAGTTCAAATCTAGTAGTAGCTACTTAACAGGGCGTTACTTCAACTTCTGATGTATTTCCCTGTATGCTTTTGTCTACTTGAAACATAAACTATGTGAAAGAGATCATGGCATGGTCCAGGAGGGCCAGGGGTGATTTGCAGTAGGTTATGCAAACTAGTGTAAGAACAATGTGGTCACTTTTGTAAAAAAGATTTGTTCATAGTCTCCAATAGAGGCAGAAAACAGCTGTAAATCTTTACCACAGCTTTGTTCCAGGGTGGCATATTCAAATGAATGCGATTTCAGTCTGAATGATGGAGTCGTCGATGTATATGATTTGTATTTAGAAACGCAGACACAATAGCAAGCCCATTATATTCTGTCCTGTAAACTCATCAAAATCCAATCTCTCCTCCTAGACCAGAGTTTCTCATTTTTGGCATTACCGACATCAACTGAATAATTCTTTGTTGTGGGGCTGTCCTGTGCTTTGTAGGAGGCTTAGTATCTTCCCTGGCCTCTCCCTGCTAGATGCCAACTCCCCCACCTCCACATTGTGACAATAAAAAATGTCTCTGGACATTGGCAAACGTCCCCTGGAAAAAGTACTCCCATGGAGAACCACAGTTGTAGCTGAAGTTCTCAGCCATCTCTCCATGACATAGTGCTCTTTTTTTCTATGCGCTTCATGGATTACTCCTGTAGCAACTAAACCACAAAGACATGTCTTGTCTTGGTTTTCCCACAAATGTCTTAACATAGACTGAGGGAAGAGCCAGTACACAGTGTTGACTGATGTTTTAGGTGTTCTTCCCCTGTACTTCTATTTTGACTTTTCATGACTTAACCCTTAATTCACTTTATCTTAATTTTTTTAAATGCTTTGTTCTCCATGCTAGACCACAAGCCCATCTAGGAGTAAGGCAGAGGCAATCTTGCTGACTGCTGTGTCATCAGTATCAGTCCCTGGCCATACTAACAACAATAACAGCAGCAGCAATAGTATTGAGTGTTTGCTATGTGCTAGTCATAACTCTAAGTGCTTTGTGCATGTTAACTCATTTAATCCTCACGACATTCCATGTGTTGAGAATTATTATCAAACCCATTTTATGGAAGAGGAAACAGGTGCAGAGGGGTTAAGGGAATTGACTGAAGTAGCAAAGCTAGGAAATGGTAAAGGATCAAATCTAGGCAGTCAGTCTGATTCTGGAGTCTGTGCTTGTAACCTCTAAGCTATGCTATAGATAGTGGAAGGTCAGTGAATACTTGTAGAATGATTGTGCCAACTATGGAAGAAATGGCTGCAGACGAAGGGAAGGATCGGTGTGGAAATCAACAATTATGTTTTAAAGAATCTACATGCATGACCTGGAAACCCAATGACTATGAAGCATATGGTGCTGAACGATGTTCAGCCCAGGCATGAGTGAGTGTCTGTGTGTTAGAAGAGTGCACACACAGCAATTCAGGGTGCTTAAGCAGATGCCCATTCTGAGCTCTTGTATTGGGATTCAGGGAGCATATAAGCTAAGCTAACCCAAAGGCGGTTTATTTCTCATGACGTCATATCTTGACAGTTTCCATCTATGTAAAATAGAATTTCCAAAAGGGCCCTGGTTTTTATCTCACTCGCTAAGAAGAATGCTGATTAAAATAATTTGATTGCACCTATAGTTATTTGCTTTTAGTGTTTTAGGAGTTCTTTCACAGACTAGTGCATAGCATTCATGTGTACAGTATCCACAACACCTGATCACAACCTAAATCAGGATGAATTTTGAGAGCACTGAGAACCAGTTGGCCCTCAGCATTCTGTTCCTTGAAAGTCTTCACTGATGGAACTTGACATTTTGACAACACTGATAGTGGATCACATCTGTTGTATGATCAGACATTAATGGATAGCCACTTTGCAAAAGAAGCCAGGCAATGACATACTGGTTCCATTCACTACTTGTTGTGTACACTTCTTTTTTTAAATTAATTTTTAAAAAACAAAGTGCACAACATTGTTTCTCCATTCATGGGATAATTGAATGGCTACTTGCTTGAAATTTAAGGAATCAACAGATTAAGTAGATTAATATGGTCAAGCCAACAAATTAATGTGAACTAGCAGATACTTATTCCAAATATGGATCCCAAATGACTTATAATATATTTTGATTGAATTCAGCAGCATCATGTTACTTCTCATACTTCTCCACTGAATTTAGCTTCAGTGAAGGTAATCAGTGAAGAATAGAGAAGACAGTTTTGGGTATAACAAAAAGCCACTAGGGGAATGTCTGAAACCACTTTGAATCCTCTTGCTTTATCTTCAGCATACCTAGGAATTTCATTCTATTCCACAAATATGTCATGCATTTATAACATCTAAGGTGTTTAACTCCCCCCTCTACTAAATATTAAGTTATATTGTCATTTTTATATAGTTTTGAAAACCCCCATAACCACTGTTCACACCCCTGGTACATACATCCCAGTGTTTAAGAAGCACAGATGACAGAAATGTGCTGTGAGGCAAAAAGACTAAGGGAACACAGCCTTACCTTTTAAGATGTTTAAATCTGGTATTGACACTGTAGCTAATAAATGAATACTTAGTCTTTGAGATAGAAGATTTTATATGTATTATTTATTTAATCTTTAATTGTGTGAGGTTGTCATAATGATGATAATAATTGTTCTTTGGATAAAACTGCCTTAAACTTAAGAATGCTTAGGGAACTTCAAAGTCATAAAGCCAGAAGTTGGTAGAACTGGGGTTTGGACCTAGAAATTCTGACTTCAGAGACCACCCCCTATATAGCACCTCACCTCAAAGTCCAATGAAAATGAGAGAATTCATTTAAATATGGGAGAAAACAACATAAGAACTTATATTGACTTTCCAAATTTCATTTTAAATATAGAAGAATAATGTCCTCACTGTGAAATGTACAGATTTGAAGTACACAGTTTGGCAAATGCATATATCTATGAAATTCATGCCATATCAAGACGTAAATCATTGACATTACCACAGATCTTTTTCCCTTCTGACGGGATTCTGCCAAGACCATCCCTGAATCCCCAGTGAGGCAACTGCTGTTCTGATTTCTTTCACAATAGATTAGTTTTGCCTGTTCAAAATCATCTTGTACATAGATCCATACAATATGTACTCGATTTTATGTGGCTTCTTTCACTCATCACAATGTTTCTGAGAGTCTTCAGTGTTGTTTTGTGTGTCCGTGGTTCATTCGTTTTTATTGTTGAGTCCATACTCTCCTCCATTGCTATTTCTCAACAAATAAGGAAGTATCTGCCTATGGCATTTAGGGCACTAAAAGGGGACTCTACAGAAAGGAGTCCATAAGCCTTTACTGCTTGCTCTGCTATAGGTGTTTTTTGCTGGCTTGATCTGGCCTATGCCTGCACACACACCTGTTGGACTCTGCTCTGTCAGCCCAGTCCTTTGGCCACAGCAATGGATTGGATGAAAGACTGATTGATATACAGGCTAAAGATTGGTGTTGGTTTGGACTCAAGCGAAGCTAACCACCTCTGAGGTTCCTTGACACTAACTTGTGTCCAGTAAGATAGTTCTTTACTTTATGGTGAACACCTGAATCCATTAAACCTTCACTTTTGGAAAATGTGCCAGCAAGGCAAATAAAATATCCTCAGAAAGCAAGCCAGTGGCGTTGCACTTATGTCCAATGATGCTGGGCTATGACTGTATCCTGCTCTTGACTGCCTTATCTCCCCCCTCCTCCTTCGCCGCCATAAGTACCTGCCCTTGTCCCCTAAGGCTAAAGAAGAACGATGTGAGCAGGAGAATAAAGAGGATGCCAAAGGCAACTGGAACAGTGTGAAAAGGAATGGGTCTTAACAGAGGTGGGAAGTTTCTTGAGTGTTGAGGGCACAATACTTAAGCTGTATTAATTAAGCTGAAGATCATGCAGTGAAGTGGAGGGCAGTGATATGTATAGATACATTGGGTTCAAATTAGAGGATCCTTGAAAACCAGAGTGAGGTGTTTGTATTTAATTTCATAGGTACTGGCGAACCATTTTGAACACAGAACGGTGAGCTGAATAGCCCTTGAGGACAAATAATTTGGCAGAAAACTCTGCCAAGAGTAGGGAAAGAAGCAAGTGCTATAGTATAACCTGAGCTATGGCAGCACGCAGACCTGAGAAGGAAGGTGTGATTTCACTTCTTGTTGGAAGAATTTTTTGTTTTTGGCTAATTTTTCTGTTGGCGTGTGTGTGCGTGTGTGTGTAATGGACCTAAAACTTGCTGCTTTGCAGGTTTCAGGCATAATTAACCTCATGTGTTCAGACCTTTAAATTTATTATATTCTAGACCTTAAGCCAAGGCACAAGTAAACCCAATTAGGCTAGTAATAGCTTTGGATTAAATTATATTAACTATTAAAAGAACAGAAGTTATACATAGTCAGCATGTTTAATTCTCATTGTAGGGAAAACCCTTACATGCTAAGTTGATATTAAAACCTGAGAGAAAACAAATCTGCATAATGCGATCAAATCACTTTTACTTTGAGACTGAGATATTTTTCAGATAGTCAAATTGTTATAGAAACAAACTGCCAAAGGAGTTTCAAATCAGGAGAAAAAAAGTTTCTTGGTTTGGATCTAACAGGTGGTGTTAATATTAAACTGTAATTAAAATAAACTAATTCACATTTGCTATTGTCTCTCTAAGAGGAGAACGGTACAGGAGAAACTAAAACTATTAAATACTTTCTATTTAGGATAGCCACATTACAAGAGTGAGTGAGTGAAAAGGAAACAGCCTGAATATTTTCCACAGGTACTTACTTTTGTCTGTTCTACATTTCACTTTTTTTTTTTCCTGCATCAACTACTCTATTGATTTTATTTCAATAGTCATTGTGATACAAGTGGTTTTTGGTTAATGGTTTAATTCTATAGTGGTGAATTCTAAGTTTTAGTGCATGGTTACCTAAATGGTGTACATTGTATCTAACGTGTCATTTTTAATCCTTCACTTCCCTTCCATCTTGCCCCTTCTGAGTCTCCAAAGTCCATTTTACCACTCTGTATGCTTTTGTGTATCCTTAGCTCCCATTTACATGAAAATGTACAGGATTTGATTTTTTCATTTCTGAGTTACTTCACCTACAGTAATGGCCTCCAGTTCCATCCAAGTTGCTGCAAAAGTCGTTTTACTTTGTTTTGAATCTAGCAAATGGTGGGAACATGAAATAAAATGTCAGATGTTCGAATTGCCGTCATCATCATCAGCATTGTATATGTTTGAGTGTTTTTCTCATGCTCTTCAATGTATGGGTTACAATAAAATATATGGAAAGTCACTAATCATGTAGGATATAACAGTATAAATATTAAATGTCTTCTATAGATAGCAAATGCATCTCAAGAAAAAATGAATTGGATTTCCTCAGCAGGAATGCATAAAACTGATGAGCAAAGACTTTTAGGAAAACAATGTCATCTCTAGCACCCCAAAAATCCATCTCTGCTGTATCAGAGTTATTCAAGGTCTTTAGGAAGTTTAATTAGTACCTTTTATAGTAGACTATTTTGTTGTTGTTAAGAGACAGTGAAGAGTATTGCTTTAATGCTAGGCTGACTTTAGCATGAGTCCAGACTGCGAAACCTTCAGCAAGTTGGTTCATCTTTCTCAGAACTGGTTTCCTCATCTGTAAATTAGATATAACAGTGGGATCACGGAGGTCGTACCTCCTGATACTTTTGTAATATGTAAATGAGATGGTGAAAAATAAGCAGACTGTCTAGTACATAGTAAACACTCAGTAAATGTCATCATGAGATTTTGCTAGGTATTAAACTTTGTAGGTTTGAGGCATTAAAGAAGGTTTAGAAACATATTTCATCCACATAGATAATGCCCAGTTAGACAGGGCCTTGTATATTGGGGCAGCATTTTGAATTTCAGATTGGGATATAGTTCTTCACTTTGAAGTTTTAGAAATATTTTTTTTTTTTCAGGAGGCATCAACTAATTAAGAACTGGAACAAATAATTTGTACTCATAAAAGACTTAGGAGTATGTAAAAAATTGATTTATTCTTCTTTAATGATAAATAGAAGCTCCAGGTGAAATTTTTGCAAGCTTTTATTGGTTGAGCTTACTCATCTGCACAACCAGAGTAGTGATGGTGCCATTCTTTTAGGTGTGTTTCAGCTAACACATGGTTACTAAGTACCTAGAATAGAGTGAGAGCCCAATACGATGTAGCATATATCATTAGCTATTATGGATGTGTATGCTCTTTCCATTTGTAAAAGCTAAATTTATTAAGATTCATGAAGAAGACTGCTTATAGGAACCTGGGAAAAGAGTATATATTTCTCCATTTATCAAGATAGTTTGTGATACCTATGAGGCTTTTACATCCACCCACACACACGCACACACACACACACACACACACACACACACACACAATCAGCTATGTATTATATGCTACCTATTTGTATACAAATATCTATTGTTTTACAACTTGATGTTTTCAAAAAATTTGTAGGGCTGTACATTATGCTACTTAACTCTTTCTTTTTAACAGCTATACATTTTATGGAATAAACATGCCTTGATATTTTCAACATATCATGACAATTTCAGGCAAAGCGCTTATCTAAAATTTTATCCCTTTTTAACTTTTAAGCTCAGGGTTACAACTGCAGGTTTGTTGCATGGGTAAACTTGTGTCATGGGGATTTGTTGTACATATTATTTCATCACCCAGCTATTAAGACTAGTACCCATTAATCATTTTTTCTGATCCTCTCCCACCTGCCTCCCTCCACCTTCTCAAAGGGCCCAGTATGTGTTGTTCTCCTCTATATGTCCACGTGAAATGGAGAAATACTTCCTTGTTCAATAAATGGCTACTATGTAGAAGACTGAAACTGGACCCCTTCCTTACATCATATACAAAATTTAACTCAAGATGGATTAAAAATTTAAATGTGAAACCCAAAACTGTAAATATCTTGGAAGACAACCTAGGCAATTCCGTTGAAGACATAGGCCTAGGCAAGAATTTTGTAACAAAGATGTCAAAACCAATTGCAAAAAAAGCAAACATTGACAAATTGGATCTAATTAAACTAAAAAGCTTCTGTACAGCCAAAGAAACTATCAAACAGTAAATAGGAAACCTACAGAATGGGAGAAAATTTTTGTAAACTGTGCATTCAAAATTTTCTGATACAGCAGAGTTAAGAGAATTTTATGGCCACATACACGCCCACCACCTAGATTCTAACATTAAGATTTTGCTATACTTGCTTCTTTATGTCACCTTCATATACTTCCCCCTAAGTATTTTGATCTGCATATTATAATCAAAGTTCAATAATTATATATATCTGGTTTCTTTTGATGTGAAATTCAATTACAGTGAAATGCACAGATCTTAGTTATGCATTTGCTGAGTTTGGGCATATGCATGTACCTCTTGTGGTAGGCTGAATAATGGCCCCCAAAGATATTAGGTTCTAATCCCTGGAAACTGTGAATGTTAAGATGCCAAAGAGTTTGCAGATATGATTGATTAGGAATCCTGAGATAGAGATTTCCTGAATTATCTGGGTGGGTCCTAAATGCTATGACAAATGTCCTTGTAAGAGAGGAGCAAAGGGAGGTTTGATACACAGAGAAGAGAGAAAGTAATGTGGTGATCTCAGGAGAAAGAGGAAGGAAGGAGGTAAGAAGGCAGAGAGAGAAAGAAGAAAAAGAGGGAGAAAAAAATGGAGAGAGAGAAAATTTAAACATGCTGCTTTACAGGTCTTAAAGATGGAGGGGAGCGCGTGAGCCTGGGTATACAGCCTGCTGCTTGAGGCTGAAAAAGCAAAAAATGCAGCTTGGGATGCAGAAGGAAGGAAATGGGCTGCTCTCTCCTAGAGCCCCTCAAGGAGGCATTGTTCTAGGACACCAGGTGTCAGCCCATTGGAACTGATTTTAGACTTCTGTCTAAACTTCTTCCACAACTGTTAGAGAATGAATTTATATTTTAAGCCACCAAGTTTGTGTTAATTTCTTATAACAGCCACAGAAAACCGACAAACCCATATAACCCAAATCCTTATCAAGACATCTTTTTATATTAGTGTAGAAATTTCCTGCATCCCACTCCCAATGTTAATTCCACCCAGAGGTAACTACTCTTCTGAATTTTTGAAAGATGATAGATTTAATTTTGCCTCTTCTAGAATTTATATAAATGGAATCAGAGTTTATACTCTTGTGTAAGGCTTCTTGTAATCAGAATGGTGTTCTGAGAGGCATTCACATTATGTGAGTTAATAATATGCTCCTTGTTATTGATGAATAATATTTTATTGTATGAATATACTATTTCCTTATTGGTGAATATCTGAGTTTCTATAAAGCCACTATGAACAACCATTCTTGTTCAGGCCTTTGTGTGGTCATGTGTTGTAATTTCTCCAGAGGAAATACTTAGGAGTAAAATTTCCTGGTTTGCTGGGTAATAGGGTAATTGCATGTTCAGAAATTTTCCTAAAAGGGTTGTGTGACTGTACATTCCAACAAATGATATATGAGACCTCTAGTTGCATCACAGTCTTGCCAATATTTGGTGGTGTTAGTCTTTTCTCTTTGAGCCATTCTAGTGGGTATATACTAGTAGCACACGGTAGTTTTAATATGTATTTGCCTGACAACCCATGATGTCAAGCATTTTTTGCCTCCTGATTGGCCATCTGTGTATCTCCTTTTGTGAAATGACAATTCAAGTCTTTTTCCATTTTAAAAATAGGGTTGTTTGGATTTCAGTGATGAGTTTCACTATTCTTTCTATATTAAAACATATATATGTAATAGATAAAAAGTCTTGGTCAGACATATGTTTTGTGAATATTTTCTCCCAGTCTGTGGCTCACCTAGTAATTTTCTTTTTTTTTTCCATTTATTTTATTGCATTTTAGGTTTTTGGGGTACATATGAAGAACATGCAAGATTGTTGCATAGGTACACACGTGGCAGTGTGATTTGCTGCCTTCCTCCCCATCACCTACATCTGGCATCTCTACCCTTGCTATCTCTCCCCAACTCCCTACCCCCCACCGTCCCTCCCCTATTTCCCCCCAGCTGACCCCAGTGTATAGTAATTTTCTTAATGGTGTCTTATGATGAGCAGATTTAATTTGATAAAGGCTAATTTATCAACTTTTAATTTTATGGTTATTGTTTTGTCTGGTTTGTCTAAAATTTGCCTACCCCAAAGTCACAAGGATAATTTTTTTTTTAAGTCTACAGTTTTAATTTCAAGGTTTAGGGCTATGCTTACTCTCTAGTGATATTTTTGTGTATCATGAGAAGTATGGGTTGATGAGTATCTGCTTCCTATCTGTATATACACTTATTCCATCCATTTGTTGAAAAGACTTTCCCTTCATTGTTGGATTCTTTTGGCACTTATGTAAAAAAAAAATCAAATGTATGCAAACATCATATATGTAGGGGTCTATTTCTGGACTCTGTGTTCTATTCTATTGGTCTGTTTGTGGACCGTTAGCAGTTTCACACTGTTTTAACTACTGTAGCGGTATAGTAAGTCTCAAAATCAGGTAAGGTAAATTTTCTAATTCTCTTTATTTCAAAGATTTATTTGGATATTCTCAATCCTCTTCATTTACTTGTATACTTTATAAGTGATTGAAAACTTAGAAATGAATCAGATTTTTGATTTCTTAAAACAAAAACCAAGAAACAAAACCTTCATGGATTTTTGGTAAGACTGCATTAAATCTCTAGGTCGATTTAAGAAAAACTGACACCTTAACAACACTGAATCTTCCAAACCATAACAGAGGTACATAATTCTATTTACTTAGTTTGTGTTTGATTCCTCTCTGCAATGCTTTGTTATGCAGAATAGCCTACCTTTCTTTTCTAGGGCCTTCTACATTGTCTGTAGGGTAGAGTTTTTGTGCATCTTTAATAAAAGCAGGATACCAGATAAACGTTTTTGTAGATGTGCTCATGAGATTGGTGGAGTTTTACTCTATTCCTATTTAGCTGAGAGTCCTTAACCATAAGGGGGTGTTAACTTTTTCAAATGCTTTTCCTGCATTTGTGGGTTTCCTTCTCTGTAGTTTCAGATACATTGACCTGACCCTTCTGCCAATGATTGCAAGTTTCCTGAGAACTCCCCAGCCATTTGGAATTGTGACTCAATTAAACCTCTTTTCTTTACAAATTACACAGTCTTGGCCAGTTCTTTATAGCAGTGTGAAAACCAACTAATACACCAGTACTTTCTGGCTTTCCTCTTTGCCTCTTACGTTGTAAAAATAACAACTAACTTTGTGATGTTTCAAGTTTTGACTTGAAGTCTGCTGGCTTTTGCCTACTTCCTGGTTGTTACAGCTTGGCTCTGTCCCTGCCCAAATTTCATCTCAAATTATAATCCTCATAATACTCACATGTCGAGGGAAAGACCTGGTGGGAAATGATTAAACCATGAGGCCAGCATCCCCCATGCTGTTTTCTTGATGGTGAATGAGTTATAACAATACCTGATAGTTTTATAAGGGTCTGACAGTTTCTCCTTCACATGCTTCTCTCTCCTGCTGCCTTGTGAAGAAGGTGACTGCTTTCTCTTCCACCACAATTGTAAGTTTCCTGAGGCCTCCCCAGCCATGTGGAACTGCTACTCAATTAAACCCTTTACTTTAAAAATTACACAGTATCAGGTGGTTCTTCGTAGCAGTGTGAAAACAGACTAATATCTAGTACTTTCAGACTTCCCCCACCGTGGCTTTTATGTTAGCTGAGAGAAGGTGAGATGTAGCAGGCAATTTCTCAGCTATACTAAAAAGCTCAAATACACCTTATCTGTATTTGAGTTGTGTCTGTGTTTTTTTTTTTTCTTCAATTACAAATAATGTCATAATGATATAATGTTTAGTGTACCTTCTGGCATTTTTCTAAATAGGAAATATATGGAATATTTATATAGGATAATTTCATGACATCAAAACTTGGAACCAAATATTTATCAAGACTGTGTTAGTTGTTTTTTTGTTTTGTTTTGTTTTGTTTTAGGAGCAAATGATATGCTCTTTTAAAACTAGCTTAAGATACACACACACACACACACACACACACACACACACACACCCTGTGCATCCATATATCTGCATCCATTTCACATTGTTAAAATCTTGTGGTTTTTACATAGTATATGTTGATTCTGGTAAAGCAGATTCTTTATCAAGGTAATGTTGCTGCTGCTTCTACATTTACTTTTTTCAGATGGACTTAGAATCAACTTCTCAAGTTATAAAAAATTTGCTGTATTTTATGACAATTCTATTGAATGTGATATTGGTGAGATTGTTAATTTTAAAAGAATGGATAGATTTAAAATATTTAATTTCTTATTCTTTAGTAAAGCTTTATAGTTTTTTCTTATAATCTTAAACTTTCATAAAAAATGTTTATTTGTAGATAGTTTTTATTGCTATACAAATAGAATCTTCTCCATAATAAAATTTAACTGGTTAAGATGGCTATGTAGGAAATAAACTGACTTTTAATGTTGTTAATCCTAGTCAAACAATATAAAACAACAAAAATACCAAACCATAGTATGAAATTAAGTAGCATCAAGTATATTACAGTGAACATTTGAATGTTATTTAATCCACATCAAATAAAAATTTGCTAGACATAATTGTTTCTAGGTTCATGTGTTATAAGATTATCAAATGCCACAGTTACACTATGTCTGGGCCATGTTTTAATTACTAGTTTATTTTTCTCTTATTTAGGGCACAAAGATCATTTCTAAGAAATTCTTCTGTATCCAACAATTAGTGTCTGTTAACATACGTTCTGACAAACTGGCAGTTTATTCTTATAGATGGTTAATCCCATCAATTATATAGGATGTCATTTTTTCACTTCTGAGGAAAATTCATTACTGTTGTCTTGGGGTATGGGCAGGAACCAGCACGTTCCAGGAACCCTGATGTCTTCATCACATCTCTTCATCACAGGTGGAATTTGGACCACTAAAAACTAATTTTGCTACAATTTTGAATTTCTTTTACTTAAAAAATATCTAATCTTCTAAACCCATAATCACTTCAGGAAGTGTTGGTTTTATTCAAAGGAAAAAAAAAATTCTGTGCAGAAATGCATCAACGACTTGTTGAAGTTTATGGAGGAGAAAATGTTAAGTCAGTGAAGTGTACGTAATACTGTGTAGAATTTAAAAATAAAGCAAAGCAGAGTACCCAGGAAACATTTCAACTGTAGAAAGGCTGGATTTTCAGAGGTTCTCTGTATGAGCCCAAATATATTTCAAATAGAGTCACTGGACCTATTTGAACCATCTGATATTTTCTTGAATTCAGGGGAGGATTAAAAAAAGGCTTTTATGCTGTGGAGTGGTTCCTATGTGTGTTTCTAGGACTACCTGAATCAGAATCTTCCAGAGTGATCGTTCAAAGACTCCTAGGCCCCATCCCATATCCTGGCTTTAGGATTGGTGGGAAATGATTTCCATGTTAAAGTTTAAAACACACTCCTTTAGAATTGTTAGCTCATCATATACCAGCAAACAACGGTGGCACTCAGCTGCTACTTCTCTGTATGATAACTAATTCAGTACCTTTCTTTTTTCTGAAAAACATCTAATCTCTGAGCCAACTACATACAAAATTATAAAGCATAGATTAAGGTACACAATTCCAGGACTAGGACAGTTCTACAACTTGATAAGCAGACTGCATGGCTTTAACCTGCCTTATAGCAACAGTGAAAGAACTCATACCTTCATTTTGCTAGGATAAGTGCAAATACCATCTCAGTGAAGGGTTCTGCAGTCTCTCTGAATTGCCTGGAGCGAAAGTCTTTGTTCACACGGGCTCAGTGACAATTCTGAAATGAATAATTATGGACAACAAATACCTTTTCTGTTCTTAAAGACTTGGATAATTTGGGAGAAAGGGTTTGAGAATGAGCTATTTAGTAATAACTGCCTAAAGGTGGGAAAACGTTCTTATTTATGAACATATGTACTCTAACAAACTTCTGCAATAATCAGCCATGCCCATCCCCCATGCAGTTTTCTGGAAAATGGTATAGTTGGCTCTAGTTACTTAATGGGTGCTAATTTAAATCTCATCGTTATTCAGAGTTGTTCGTTTCTCTCCCTGTTCATGGCTACCTTCTTATGCAAGCTACCAGAATCTCTAACCTGACCAGCTGGTCACTAACGCCCAACAGTCTCCTTGTGTTTTCAGTCTTCCACTGCTCTGAAACCGTTTTCCAAATGCAGCCAACGTGATCTTTTCTAAAGGCAGCCTTCTGAAACCCCTCGTGACTTTCTCTTGCTTTTGAGATGACGACCAAAATTGTTAATTGATCTATAGATCATTGCTTTGTCTGGCTCCCAGTTGTCCAGCTTCAATCTTCAATGTGTTCACGTGGTTTCCCACCATGGCTCCTCCTTTTACTCCTCCACCTAGTAAACTTGTGGTCATTCCTAAAATTCTTGACTGAAAATCGCTTTCTCAGAGAAGCCTGAGGCAGAGGTCAAACTCTTTTATTGTGTCCTATCGAAGTGACAGATTGTTTCTTTGCAGAACCTTACATCAGCTTGTATTTAAATATTTATCCATGTGATAATTTCTGGCTGGGCACGGTGGCTCCCACCTGTAATCCCAGCACTTTGGGAGGCCAAGGAGGGTGGGTTACCTGAGATCGTGAGTTTGAAACCAGCTGTCCAACATAGTGAAATCCCATCTCTACTAAAAATATAAAAATTGGCTGGGCATGGTGGTGTGCACCTATAATCCCAGCTACTCTGGAGGCCAAGGCAGGAGAATTGTTTGGACCCAGGAGACAGAGGCTGCAGTGAGCTGAGATCTCGCCATTGTATTCCAGCCTGGGCGACAAGAGCAAAACTCTGTCTCAAACACATTAATATTTATCCATGTGATAATTTTTATTGATAGCTGTCTTTTGTACTCTATTATAAATCGGCATCATTTAAAAAAAGTACTATATCCTAGCACCTAGCTAATTAATTTCCTCAGTGCATGTAGGTTAAGTGAATAAGTGAAACTGCTACCCATAAAGATCCTATTTTTCTCCCAAAGATCTCATTCTTAGGAAAAGTTTATCAGTTGAATTTTAATTTATCAGCCATCTTTAGATTAATTTTCATCAACAAAAATATTTCTATCATATCTTCTTACAAAGATTAAAACGTGAATATAGAAAATGTCATCTCCACAGTGCTGACCTCATACTTGTTTTCTTCCTTCAGTGATGGCAAAAGTAATGGCATTTCTCCTTTCGAGGATTTTGTATATATCTTTTGTGATTTAAAAATTCAGAAAACTTAGTTGACTCCTAATGCTTTCATGCTCACACTTGTTCTTCTCTTTCTTTTGAGCCAAAACTCTTCAGTCCCATTACCTAATGGGAGCACACATTGCAAGCTAATATTGAATAAATATTTTACAGAGCTGCTTGCAATCACTGGCACGTTTCTGATGTGCAGTTAAGTTCCACACGTGGTCAGAATACAAATCCTGAGACGGGCTTTCTGGTAACGCAGATCTGCGGCCGTCAGTGACAATCCAAGATGTTTCATCCGTTGCCTGCCTCTGGACATACAGAACACAGAGGCAAAGAAAAGCTGTCATATGGCCCTTGGCATATCTGTTGCCCAAGGCCACAAACAGACTGGCCTAGAGGGTTTTGGTGGAATAAAGCACACTCAAAAATTGAAAGCAGCTCTTACAAGTAGATATTTCTTCTCCGTCTGTCAATGGAACACAGGATTAAACATGAGAGAGAGTGCTGAAAGCACATGTCTCCTACAGACTGAAGATCTCAGTGTAGCTCCTGAATTTGCAAATTAATTAAACTCATGAAAATGCATTATTTTCATCTTCCAAATGGAATTAGGATTTTATTGTTTAATATATTTTTTTCCTTTGCAATTTCCTTCTTTCCTTTCTTATGTAAGAAAAATTGCACTAGTTAGAGTTAAGCAGGTAAAGAAGACCATTCAAGACTATTGCAATAAAGGAAAGGGATTGAACTCAGTTCCACTGGAACAAAAGGTGGGCAAGTTTTTAAGTGTTGCAGTTTGAGGGAGGGGGCTGGTCAATGTGATTAGGCCACTTGCATTTGCTAATGGACACTTTCCTAGATTAGGCCCCTGGTCCCTGAGGATGCCCTCCCCACCTCACCCACAAGCCTGCAAAGACTGGGAGATAGGGGCCTTATCTTTTTTGATAGTGACATTTCAAAGGGATGGCTCCCAAGTCCTTGAGAAAGTTTTCTAAAGTAAATACTCTAAGTTAAAAGAGGTATGGGGCCTGTAGTCAGAAACCTCTCTAAAGTTTGGTCCAGCTGAGTCGAACATTAAATGCCCATCTTAGTCTCTCTCCCTCCATACCTCCCGTTTTTTAAAAATCTCAATTGTGTTTCTTATATTAGAATTAGTCTTTGTGAAAGAGTAATTTTTAAAAATATAAAATCATAATTTTCATGCAGATATAGTAAGAAATTCATGTTTAAAAAATTTATTGAGCTCATTAAATGACAAAGCCAGAAAGATTTTATAACTGGCTTGAATAAAAATGGAAAGAGCAGACATTTATAGATCAGAAATACGGAATGAGGTTGCAAACGGAGACAACACTAGCTTTTTCCATATCAAGGGAGGGACATTCACATAGTCTGGATGGTTGTGTTATAGAAAAGGGGTCCCGATCCAAACCCCAAAAGAGGGTCCGGAGAGAGAGTGACTGGATCTCGCCCAAGAAAGAATTCAGGGTGATTCGTTAAGTGAAAGCAAGTTTGTTAGTAAAGGAATAAAAGAATGCCTACTCCATAGACAGAGCAGCCCTGAGGACTACTGGTTGCCCACTTTTACTGTTACTTCTTATGCTAAACAAAGGGTGGATTATTCATGCCTCCCCTTTTTAGACCATATAGGGTAGCTTCCTGATGTTGCATTGGCATCTGTACACTGTCATGGCACTGGTGGGAGTGTAGCAGTGAGGACGAACAGAGCTCACTCTCGTTGCCATCGTGGTTTTGGTGGGTTTTAGCTGGCTCCTTTACTGCAACCTGTTTTATCAGCAAGGTCTTTATGGTTTGTATCTTGTACCAACCTCGTATCTCATCCTTTAACTTAGAAAGCTGTAACCATCTGGGAATGCAGCCAAGTAGGTCTCAGCCTTATTTTGCCTAGCTTTTATTCAAGATGGAGTTGCTGTGGTTCTCATGACTCTGAGAGCTGTCCTCTCCAAATCCCACATTGAAATGTGTCTCCAAATGCTGGAGGTGGGGCTCAGTGAGAAGAATTTAGGCCACAGGGGCAAATTCCATGTAAATGGCTTGGTGCCTTCCCCACAGTAATGAACGAGTTCTCACTGTTATGTGAGAGCCGGTGGTAAAAATGGTGTCATACCCCTCCCATTCTCTTTCGCTCCCTCTCTCACCATGTAACATGCTCCTGTTCACTTTCTGCCATGATGTAATGTTCCTGAGACCTCACCAGAATCAGATGCCCCACTACCTTTTTGTGCAGTCTGCAGAACCATGGGCCAAATGATTATCTTTTCTTTCTAAATGACCTAGTTTCAAATATTCCTTTATACAAATGCAAAATAGACTAATACAGTGATCAGTTGGGTCTGCACTGGACAGGATTTGCATTTCCGTACATAAGAATTACTTTGCACTGCTAGAAATTACCTCCAATTTACAGAGTTGTAAATTGCTCCCCTAGAATCAGAGTAAGGTAACCCAGACTGGTTTGTTGTAGGCAGAGAATCATTTTCCAATGAAGCACAATTTTTTTTTTAATAGGATTTCACTCTCATCACATATTATTTCTCTTACTTCCTTCTTAACCTTTCTTTCATACATGTGTGTTGATTACCCTTTATGGGTCAGACATACTGGAAGGTTAAGGAAATACGAATATTTTACCCCAAAATATATTTCTTTGACATATTTCGAAATGGCTGTTGCAGAGGCAGCTGAGAGGGGAGATAAATTTGCATTTGTAGAGAATCTCCATTAACGCAGCCAAGCCTTCTCTTGCTAGGCCCTCCCAGGATATAGGAGAGAGAAACTGAGAATCTGACACCTATAAATGTCTGAAAAGAAGCATTTACCATCTAGTCTGTTCTTTCTGAGGGCTGCTACCTTTGAGGCTTCATCTACATAACAAGGCCGCCTTTGCTGGCCGAGGCTTCTCCTTTCTTCCTCCTTCTATAACCTGGCTTGCCACTAAAACCTGATTTAATAAAATAATCTGTTTTTGGCCATGTGCTGAGCCCGCATTTTTTCTGTAACCTCACGACGGTATATACTTTCCTGTTCCTTGTTGTGGGTATTGGGTCTTCATTCTGAAGGCTCTGTGTACAAAGGTTAAATATGTTTGTCTTTTCTCTTATTAATCAGTCTCCCTCGTGTCAGTGTTGTTTCAGCAGCTCTTAAAGGGACAAAGGGCTTGGTTCCCACAGAGGGTATAGACTCACAGGAGACAGGTCTTCTGCCTATGGAGTACTCAGCTCTGTTCAGCTGTGCTCAGTAATAACTCCAAGGAAGCCTGCGATGCTTGCTATAGGGACCTAATGAAGAACTCTGGGTCTGCTTGAAGTGATTTCTTACCCTTGGAATTAACTGGGAGGGCTTCCCAAAGGAGGAGCCCCTTGTTAACATCTGGCTCCTCACATATCACCAGAACAACTTACTGATAAGACAAAGCTGAGTTTCTTGCTTGCCCTGGTAAAGGAAGATCATCTCCCAAACTTTGGAAGTGTCTCAGAGAGGGAAATGTAAGGTCAGAATTTGTTGAGAACACCAAATTTTAAGTTTTTTTTTTTTTTGTCTTTTCTCCAAAGGAAGAGGGTCCTGATTAGGATTGGATAAGGATTACCAGGATTAATGAAAATAGCAATTTTGGGGTGATGGCTTCAAAGAATCTTAAGGTTACATTGTGTATGGATGTTTTCCATTAAAGAGTTGATAGATCTTTTGGGAGTTTCCTGTAACGAACATTCAAACCATTTGCCTGGGAAGAGAACCTGTTTTCAGCTCTTAGCATCCAGGCTGAGTGTGGGGATAGATGAATCAACTTCTTGACCTTGACTAGGACTTGAAGGATGACCAAGCCCTCTCATGCTGGAATAGAAGAAGCTCATTCCTTGCAGAGGGCTGAGAAAGAGAAAATGTGAGCCTATGAAGAAAGTGGTAAATAGGTCCCCTGTTATGACTTAGAATGTCCAGTGAATTCTAATTCTGTCTATGTGTGGCCTAGAGATAGGGTTTTTCTGCTGAATGGCCCACAATGGCTCTCTCAAGGCTAGTGTTGCCAGATAAAATTGCATGGCACATGCTTAAACTAAAAAATTAATTGTTCATCTGAAATTCAAACTTAGCTTGAATTGTTTTCATTTGCTAAATCTTGCAGCCCTACTCCAGCCCTACAGGCTGCCTTGTAATGAGTTCCAGGATGCGGGGCCTTCTCCCTCAACCTCCTCATCTCCGGATTCTGTTAGTGTGGTGCATTTCCTCTGAACAGCTAGTGTCCAGGCTCAGATTACGAGTCTGTCCCCTCAGTGGCCTCTCCCTGTCAACTTCTCTCTCTCCATTTCTGACTCAATACTCTGCCACTTAGCCTCTTGTTCCTCTCCCACCTCCCCCCTGCTCATCCCTCTTCTTACAATATTGCAAGAGTGATTGCCCAAGATTCCCACTACAGGGAGAGTAGTAAAAAGAGCTTACCCCTCTGAGCCCAGGCCAGTCCTGCCACACTCTGTATTGCTTAGGACTTCCTGCTGATCCAGCACCTGGGCCTTCCAGCCTGCCCTGTGTTGTATCTGTGTTGTGTCCCCAAGCCCTGCACTTGATATTCTGGCTTGGAGACTGTGGTAGACAGAAAAATTACCTCCCTACTCCCTAACAAATTCATGTCCTAATCCTCAGAACCTGTAACTATTACCTTATATAGCACAAAATGGCTTTGCAGATGTGATTATGTTAATGATTTTGAGATGGGGAGATTATGCTGGATTATCCAAGTGGACTTGAGGTATCCATAGCGAGGAAGGAGACCTAAGCGTCTAAGACCACCTTCCCCTTGACATCCACATTGCATTTCAATAGGAGAAGTAAAGCCTGGCAGACCGGGCGCCATCTTAATTGCCCTCCTATAGATCACAGACTTGGTATGGAGGAATCTTTCCGGAAGTCATTGTTTTTGCTTAAACAAGATCAAAACCCCACCTAAGCCACATACCCCACCCAACTCCATGGATCAAGACCCTTTCACAGGTAATTTCTAAACTATAAACCCAACACCCTTTCACATGTAATTTCTAGATTTGTAAGCCTTTATAAGTACAGGAATTTTTTTTTGTAAGTCTTATATATCTGGGTATTCCTGTATTGGGTGCGTATGTATTTAGGATCTTTAGCTCTTCTTGTTGCATTGATCCTTTTATCATTATGTAATTTCCTTCTTTGCTTCTTTTGATCTTTGTTGTTTTAAAGCAACTCCCACTTTTTATTTATTTATTTATTTTTGCTCTCCATTTGGTTGGTAAATCTTTCTCCATTCCTTTGTTTTGAGTCTTTCTGTATCCTTGCATGTGAGATGGGTCTGGATGCAGTATACCGATGGGTTTTGGCTTTTTTTGCTTGTCTGTGTCTTTGGATTGGGGGATTTAATCGATTTAAATTTAGAATTAATAATAATATATGTGAGTTTGATACTGCCATTTAATGTTAGCTGGTTGTTTTGCCTATTAGTTGATGTAAATTCTTGATTATGTTGATGCTCTTTACTTTTTGGTATTTTTTAGAAAGGCTGATACTGGTTGTTCCTTTCTATGCATAGTGCTTCTTTCAGAAGCTCTTGTAAAGCAGGCCTGGTGGTGATGAAATCTCTGAGTGCTTGCTTGTACACAAAAGATTTTATTTTTCCTTTGCTTATGAAGCTTGGTTTGGCTGGATGTAAAATTCTGGGTTGAAAGTTCTTTTCTTTAAGGATGTTGAATATTGGCCCCCACTCTCTTCTAGCTTGTAGGGTTTCTGCTGAGAGATCTGCTATGAGTCTGATAGGCTTCCCTTTATGGGTAACCTGACCTTTCTCTCTGGCTGCTCTCAGTATTTTCGCCTTCATTTCAACCCTGGTGAATCTGGCGATTATGTGCCTTGAGGTTGGTCTTCTTGAGGAATATCTTTGTGGTGTTCTCTGTATCACCTGGAGTTGAATATTGTCCTGCCTTGCTATGTTGGGAAAGTTTTTCTGAATAATATCCTGAAGTGTATTTTCCAGCTTGGATTGATTCTCTTTGTCACATTCAGGTACACCTATCAAGTGTAGATTAGGTCTTTTCACATAGTCCTATATTTCTTGGAGACTTTGCTCATTCCTTTTTATCCTTTTTTCCCTAATCTTGTCATCTTGTTTTATTTCATTAAATTGGTCTTCGACCTCTGATATCTTTTCTTCTGCTTGATCAATTCGGCTGTTAAAACTTGTGCATAGTTCGCGAAGTTCTCGTGTTTTTCAGCTCCATTAATTCACTTATATTCCTCTCTAAATTGTGTATTTTTGTTAACATTTCATCAAACCTTTTTTCAAAGTTCTTAGTTTCTTTGCGTTGGGTTAGAAGAAGTTCTTTTAATTCACAGAAGTTTCTTATCATCCACCTTTTGAAGGCTGCTTCTGTTAATGGAACACACCCGTTCTCCATCAGGCCTTGTTCCGTTGCTGATGAGGAACTGTGATCCCCTGTAGAGGGAGAGGCGTTCTGATTTTGGGCATTCTCAGCCTTTTTAGGCTGTTTTCTTCCCTTCGTTATAAATTTATCCATCTGTGGTCTTTATAATTACCGTCTTTATAATTGGGTTTCTGAGCGGACATCCAGCTTGTTGATTCTCAGCGCTAAAATCTGAGCAACCCACTGCGCCGGCCAAAACAGCGGCGTTATGATTGATGGTGCTTTTCTGACTCTGCACCAAGAACCACCACACCAAGGCAGCAGCAAAACTGCCTCACTGGCCACAAGAGTCACGCTGGTGACCCGTGGGGCTCCTCCGCTGGGAATTTCCTGGTGTGTGAGCAACAAAAATTCATCTGAAAGTGTGGCGTCCTCTCGTTCTCTGTGCTTTCACTGGGAGCTACAATCCCGATCTGCTAGTGATCAGCCAGCTTGGACCTGGAAGCTGGAAAAGGCAAGGAGATATGTTCTTTCCTGGGGCCTCCAGAAGAAACCAACCTTATTGACACCTTGATTTTAGTTCAGTTACAGGAAATTAAGCTACTGGCCACCAGAATGTATGAGGATAAATTTTTGGTAATTTATTATATCAGCAAGAAAACTCAAACAATGACCCAAGGGGTTTAGAATGAGAAAATTGAAGATGTGCAGTGTGGGAGGGCTATCAACTGATGAATCGCAATGCTCATGCGTTTGGAAAGTAGAGCATTATTTTTTAATTTTGTGTGTATTTTAAATTTTATTATATAATGTCGATTTTTTGTTTCAAAAATATTGTAACAATTTCCCATCCAAAGCCTGCTGTTACAGGAAAGGGGTCCTGATTCAAACCCCAAGAGAGGGTTCTTGCATCTTGTGCAAGAAATGGTTCAGGGTGAGTCTGCAGTGCAAAATAAAAGCAAGTTTATTAAGAAAGTAAAGTGGCAAAAGCACAGCTACTCCGTAGACGGAGGAGGACGTTCCTGAAAGTAAGAGGAGGAACGTGTCCACCCTAGGTACAATGCTTGTATATATGGGCAGATGTGTTCCATTACAAAGGTTTGTGATAAAGGATTAATTTTCTTAATTACTACATTTTGCAAGAATCTATATTACTATCTTTAAAGCACAATTAAGAATGCCTTTGTTCTCCAGACATCGGGAGATCTGGACACTCCCATGTGTGGGTCTGTTTAGTCATTATTAATTTGTTCCCTTAACCATAAACATCTAGAGGGTAGGAATGCCTAACTTTATGAGAGTGTAGTCCAGCAAGTCTCAGTCTCATCTCCCTAGCCACCACTCAAAATGGAGTCACTCTGGTTCGAATGCCTCTGACACTGCCATTTTATTTGTTTTTAAAATTATTATTTTTTAAAATTTTAAGTTCTGGGATACATGTGCAGGATGTGCAGGTTTGTTACACAGGAAAACGTGTACCATGGTGGTTTGCTGCACCTATCAACTCATCACCGAGGTATTAAGCCCTACATGTATTAGCTGTTTATCCTGATGCTATTCCTCCCCTCTTTAATTTTTCTAAGGGGTTGCAACCTGCAGTCTGGCCATCCTACAGGCTGAGAAGCACAGCCTCTGGCAGAAACTGGAATGGAGTGCTTCAGAAAAGGAAGGATGAGACGGGAATTTCAGCTGAACAGGTAGGCTAAGTATACATCATCAACAGGTAACAGGAGAGTGCACACATGTGTAGTAAGCAAATGTGTGTTGCATATGTCCCATGTTCACTCTGGGGTGGAGACTTAACATTTAAATGCATTATAGTTTGGATCTATACATGAAAAGGTGATATGGAGGACACAGAGGCATCTCATGCACAGCCTCTGTAAACCAGCAGAAGCCAGCCCATGATCAGTGGTCTCTTATCAGGAAGAAAGGCCGGTCAGTTGTTTTGTCAAAACAAAAACAAAAACGGAGGGGAGTATGGCAAATCTTTCTAAGGAGCTGGTTTCTGTTGAATCCTTAGGAAAGAAAGCCTAATAGCAATTAGCAAGGGAGGGGCTATAATGAGCCTTGCCTGACTACATGACCAGTCATTGCCAAGAACTCAGTTTTTAAGACTTCTCTTGGGTCCCCTTGACCAAGAGGGGCTCCATTCAGTCTGGTTGGGGAGCTTAGGATTTTACTTTTGATTCTCAGGGCCATAAGAAGCCATGGGGCTCAGGCTGACATGTGAGCAAGTACTTATGAAAACTGTGACCAGACTTCAAGGGAATGTGACCTGTGCAGTCCCACAGACCCTGTACTCAGAAGGACCTTGCACTTGGTTTAATGCTTCTATTGACATTGTAGTAAATTTGAATGAGGGACCCCACAACTTTCCTTTTTGCCCTGAGACCTGCAACTGTTGTAGCTGATTTTAACTATGGCCAGGTGTTTTATTTGTGATATGATTGAAGTGTTATTAGAGAGGTGAGGTCCATTAAATTTTTCTGGGGAGATAAGGGTAACAAGATGGTCAGGTTAATCTAAGCTCAGGTTTGGAGAGTAAACGTTCAGAAGGCAGAGAAAGGAGTCGCATGGTGGAAGGCACAGCATGAATCGAGAATAGAAGATACAAAAATCACCTGTTATGCTTGGAAATGACAGGTCTTTTGTGCAACTTCTGTGTTCCGTGGGGAGTGCTATGTCACAGGATAGAGTGAGCCAGATGCCAAAGAACTTTGAATGCATCAAAGTAAGTGGTTTGGAACCTACTCTTCAGGCAATGGGGCACAATGGATGTCATTTGGGAAGAGAGGTGACAGGCTCAGCCACAAATTTTGGGCAGCCACTGAAAATTGGTTGAATTGGGATTTTGAAGGGTTATATTTTAGCTCAAGCATGGCAGGTGAACGCGTATGCCAATTCTGTTCAGTTCTGCCATTTTTATGCAAAATGAATGCAAATGGTCTTCACAATTACTCTGGAGAAAATGTTAAGGTAGATCACCAAGCGGGGAATCCATAGGTTTGTTGAGAGCTGGGGTTCAGAGTGTGAAGTCTAAGAATTAGCCTCAAGGACTGGAAAGGAAAATTCAAAACTAAATAGAATTCTCATCTCAAATTAAAAGCTGTGGTGTACAGAACCACAGTCACCCCTAGACTATGTGTCTGAAGAAAAGAATAAGCAGAGGTGACAAGATACTTTATTGAGCTATTAGCTTGTGGTGTTCCTTTCTCTATTTTCCTCTCTCTGCTGTTGTGTTTCAAGCAGCTAACCAGATGTTAAAAGATAATTTTCAAGAAAAAAAAAAGGTAAGATTATGGTTTTCATACAGATAAAAACGAACAACTGCCAAAGATTTTACTTAACTCATTAGTAAGGGAACCGTAACAACTGGTTCAAAGGAGAATTCGAAGTACAGTGCTTCCATAGATTAAAGATGCTGACATAAATTGACAAATAGGTACAAACTGAATTTTTCTACACTGGGGAGAGAAATAATTTTGCCTTCTCTGG
This sequence comes from Sapajus apella, assembly GCF_009761245.1. Taxonomy (NCBI): domain Eukaryota; kingdom Metazoa; phylum Chordata; class Mammalia; order Primates; family Cebidae; genus Sapajus; species Sapajus apella. The sequence continues at coordinate 178,508 of NW_022437032.1, forward strand.
AGAGACTTTGCATGTGTATAGACATGAAATTTTTTTGTTACAATCAGTTTTCTACAAGTTAACTACTGTCTTCACAGGATTGTAAAACAGCGTAGTCTAAACAAATGTGCATACCCCTATAGGATAATAAAATCTGTGAAGAGACTCCCACATCCATGAAAGTGTGTCTGCTAATCTCCTTTGTGCCTCTTTGCCCCTAAGGAAGTTTGTTTCACAAGCTCAAAGCCATAGGCATCAGCCACGTTATTCTTTTCTTCCATATATGAAGGAGTTAAGTTAATTAAGTCTTGGAAGGAGTTCTAATTGGAGTCAGAGAAGTAGGGAAGGGTAAGGAGGAATTCTGTGAGTCAGCCAGGAAGCAGGGACCCTTTATACTTTGGTAGCAGAATCCTGAGCAAGTGTTAAGGCCTCCGAGGAGATGGCCTTCCCCAGGAATGGCTCAGAGTAGCCTAGCCCCTGTACCTGGAAGGCCCAGGCATACAAATGTGTGTCGGCCATAGCCAGCATGAACTGATGGCCAGAAAGAGATGTGTCAGCCGTAGCCTCCATGAACTGATGGCCAGAATGACCATGAAATTTGTCATCTGGACTAGGACAAATTTAAGATGAAAGGAAGCATTATTCCAGGACACTAGCACAAACTGGGACAATGACAGGCAAACAGGAACATAGTGTTTATGTTGCCAGTGGAGAGTGTCCAGGTCCTTGGCATCTTGAAAAAAAGGATTGCACAGAAGGCACAAAGTGAAGAAGGAATGAAAGGATTTATTGAAAATGAAAGTACACTCCACAGTGTGAGAGTGGGCTGGAGAACAGGGGCTCAAGAGCCCTGTTACAGAATTTTGGGGAGTTTAGATACCTTACATACCCTCTAGAGGATTCTAGTGGTTACTTGGTGTATGCCCTATGTAAGTGGAGAGGATGAAGTAAAGTTACAAAGTCATTCACATGGCATATGCCCAATGGAGAGGATATGTCCTATCATAGCTGAAGTGTGAATCAGCCTAGGTTCACTGACTCCAGACCCTATTTTTCTGCCTCACCTGAGCACAGTGAAAAATCCCAGGGCAGTTCCATGACCCTGAAGCAGGAATATCACATCTAAGTTGGTTTTGGGGGGAAATACTTAAAAATCTTCAGTCCCTGAAAGAGAAATTTATTATGCCTCCCATAGGTGCTGGTTTTAGAAAGCCATTAGCAGGCTTGATAGCTATAAAAATTGTTTCAAAAGAATGTGTTGGATTGTGTAATGACAAAGTTTGAATATCTAAGAGCAATGTGTTAAATTGATTCTGAGAGGGTTTTTAAACAGCAATGTAATAATAACAGAAGACAGGCTTTGTTCTTTGAAGTACACATGACAAATTTTAAATGACTGAAGCGTTATTGTGGTCTCAGTTGAAAGAGTGTGTATTTGAAAGTGGTTCTCTGTGACCCTCAGTAGCAACTGTTATCACTCATGAAAAGTATTCTGTGGCTCACGCCTGTAATCCCAGCACTTTGAGAGGCCGAGGTGGATGGATCACGAGGTCAAGAGATCGAGACCATCCTGGTCAACATGGTGAAACCCCGTCTCTACTAAAAATACAAAAAATTAGCTGGGCATGGTGGCACATGCCTGTAATCCTAGCTACTCAGGAGGCTGAGGCATGAGAATTGCCTGAACCCAGCAGGCGGAGGTTGCGGTGAGCTGAGATCATGCCATTGCACTCCTGCCTGGGTAACAAGAGCGAAACTCCGTCTCAGAAAAAAAGAAAAGTCTTGGGTCACACTCAGCCACACTCAGAGCCATCATTAGACAGGTCAGTTCCCTCTAGCAAAACCACAAGGGTTTATTGGTGCCAGTCATCTGAGGGACATTATCTTTTTAAGTCAGTTGGGGGCCGGTCCATATTCTCTGGATCTCAAAATATGAGGGACCCAAAGAACAGTGTCATTCACCTTTTACGTGTTCTGTTACTACCACGCTTCATACACTGGGCACATTTGAAATCTCGGACTGTCCAACATGATTTTTGCATGAGTAGAACTATATTATCAACTATTGCACATTTTCTGTACTTCATCTCCATGATATTATGGAGACCTCTGAGATAAGAGTTTGGCAGGACTGGTTTCACAAGATACAGGTCATACAGACTCCGAATAAAACAGAATGCAGGCCGGGTGTGGTGGCTTATGCCTGTAATCACAGTACTTTGGGAGGCTGAGGTGGGTGGATTATAAGGTCAGATTGAGATCATTCTGGCCAACATGGTGAAACCCTATCTCTACTAAAAATATAAAAACTGCTGGGCGTAGTGGCACGTGACTGTAATCCCAGTTACTTGGGAGGCTGGAGGAGGAAAATTGTTTGAATCAGGGATTTGGAGGTTGCAGTGAGACAAGATCGCACCACTGCCCTTCAGCCTGGTGACAGAGTGACTCTGTCTCAAAACAAACAAAATGAAACAGGATGCGGTAAAGAAGCTAGACAAAACCCACCCAAACCAAGATGGCTATGAAAGTGACCAATGGTGTTCTCACTGCTCATTATACGCTAATTATAACACATTAGATACTAAAGGACACTCCTACCAGTGCCATGACAGTTGACAAATGTCAGGACAACATCTGGAAGTTAATCTATATGACCTGAAAGGGTGGGGGTAGGGGGATCAGTTCAAGGAATTCCCTGTACTTTCCCTGAAAAACTCATGAATTATCTACCCCTTGTTTAGCATACAATCAAGAAATAATAAAAAATAAATAGCCAACCAGTAGCCTTCAGGGCTGTTCTGCCTACGGAGTAGCCACCTTTTTATTTCTTTACTTTTTTAATACGCTTGCTTTCACTTCACTCTGTTGGCTTGCTCTTGTATTCTTGCCTGTGTGAAGCCAAGAGCTCATGTGCCCTCTCAGGCTGTACCCCAACTTTAGGGTTCACCCTGTGACTTCTAGGGGGTGAGGAATACAAAACTCTCCAGATTTAGACTGCAGCTAACCTCAACATTTGATTCAAAGAAAGCAAGCAAATGCAATAAATCTTATCTACCTGTATTGTAGACTGAGAATTTTATCTGCTATGAAGTATAGATGTAGTGGCATATCCGTAAACACAGGAATCTGGGGTAGGGCACTTACCAATTTGTGTCCCATGGACTTTATAGGTAGCCTGGTGAAATCAATGGAAACGCTTCCAGAATAGAGGTTTTAAGCATATACCATAAATATGTAGGCTTAGAAACAAGAAAGAAATCAATGGAATTAAAACAATTGCTGAAATATTTAAACAACCACATTTATGGTATAGTATTCAAAGTGTATATATACTTCTTTATTAACACACTAAAAAATAAGATCTAGTGATGTGTCTAATGACTTTTGAAAAGATATTTTGAGGAACCTGCAAGAACCGTGTTATGATATGAGCATATCAGTGATTTCCATTGGTGATAAAGTCACAGGTGCTTCTATTAGGGCTTATTGCCCACATTCATAACTAAAAGGATTGCTAAATTTGAATTGGAGGTTAGAAAGTAAAGGTATGATGCTCTTTACAACAAACTTTGCAACTCCATGAGATCTACCTTTGAACTCACTTGGGAGTCTGTGGAGCCTCGACTAAGAATCCCCACTCCAGGGACACTGTTCTCCATCTCCATTGGCATGGGCTGTTTACAACCATCTGTGAATTGACTCATGTATGCTAACAGTCAGCATCTGGAAGCGTGTGATATCATTTTCAAATCCGCGTTAGCCTCTGAGCAAACTCTTGCCTGTTGTGTTTGTTCTGAGCCTGGGTGGCATGGCTGTCCTCGAGCCCACCAGCCCTCTAATCTTTCTCTCCTACCCCTTCACCCCTTGCTCTCAGTCTCCCCCTGGGAACACAAAGCCTTTATTCACTTTCCTCTCATGACGCAGAGCCTCAGAATACGTAATTTTAACATCTCTGCTGATATTGAACTGTTTCCATTTAATCTTTAAATCAGTTTAGTGCTTGTAAAATCACTGCAGTATTGATACTCAATACGAGAGGGACGAAGGTAGTAGGAAGCTGATGAAGAGCAATGCCTGGGAGGGTCCTGAAACAGAAGCAGCCTAAATAAGGTAGAGGCGGCAGCAGCAACACCCCAGTTCTGGGGTATTTTCTTTCTCAGAGACTTGCAGCTAGATTTTCTGAGAAAGCAAACTTGAGGCTCTCCAGCATGTTTTGAGGCCATTAATCCAAATACATTCAAAGTAAGATTCTTAAATCTACACTGTGTACTGCAGTCTATAAATGAGTAATTTATATATTTATCAGTTTAGCTAGTCACTCTTTATGCTTGTTTCCTCCACTTATTATTATTCTTAATATTAAGAACCCCTTTTACTTTCAGATGTATCCCAGTGTGAATGATACATTGTGTGGTCATTGTGACAGATGCTGTAGTCTGTCTTCCAGATCCCCCTTCCATGACAGACATGCTCATTTACCAGCTGCTGGGAGTGATGGTGGCTGATGGTTCTCAGTTGATGTCTTATCCAGAAATTGCTTTTGGGTGAAGAGAACCGCTTTGCATACAGCCACATCCCCTTCCTAGAGTAGCTGGCCAATGTGTGGGTGGGAGAAGACAGACAGACATGAAAATCTGATCTCATGAACCAATGGCAGGCCAGTTCTGCTGGGACATCCCAGCTCAGTGCAGCTCATGAGGTTGGCTAAGCCCTTTGTTGCAAATAAAGTCCGTTCTTGCATTGCTATAAATAACTACCCGAGACTGGGTAATTTACAAAGAAAAGAGTTTTTAATTGACCCACAGTTCCACAGGCTGTCTAGGAAGCATGGCTGGGGAGGCCTCAGGAAACATAGAATCATGGTGGAAGAGGAAGCAGGCACATCTTACGTGGCTGGAGCAGGAAGAAGAGAGCAAAGGGCGAGGAGGGTGCTACACACTTCTAAACAACCAAATCTCATGAGAACTCACTATCAGGAGAACAGAAAGGAGAAAGTCCAGCCCCATGATCCAATCACCTCCCACCAGGTCCCTCCTCCAACATTGGAGATTACAATTCAGCATGAAATTTGGGTAGGGATGCAGAGTCAAACCATATCAAACACATTACAGCTCAGCTTCTCTCTCTGCTCAATACTGTCTCCTACATTCCTTAGACAGGTGTTGCTCTGAAGGACTTGCTGTGAGCACATCTCCATCTGGATCTGTTTCTCCACAAACCTGTTGAAAGACAGGCATGCTATCTATGCAGTTCCAGAAGGCCTCATCCCTGATAGCTCCTTTGACTCTATCACACTTGGGCCTGTTTGCCTTTTTTCAAATATGATAGGATCCTTATCTCTCTTGGACACTCCACTTGTGGTTCCCTGTTCTACTTCCATGGGTTCTGTCCCGACTGTTGCATGTCAAACTTCTTGTCCTCAGGTCCCAGCTCAAATCTTATCTCTTCAGTGAGGTCTTTCCTTCCCTGATTCTGTCCAGATAGTCACTGCTGTTTCTCTATTGCATTCTTTGTTAATTTTCCCTGTATCCTTATCACTAACTGCAACTATATTATACATTTATTTATTTACTTTTTTTTTTTTTTTTTTTGAGATGGAGTCTCACTTTGTCACCCAGGCTGGAGTGCAGTGGCACAATCTCAGCTCACTGCAACTTCTGCCTCTTGAGTTCAAGTGATTCTCTTTCTTCAGCCTCCCGAGTAGTTGGTACTATAGGCATGTGCCACCATGCCTGGATAATTTTTGTATTTTTAGTACAGACAGGGTTTTGCCATGTTGGTCAGGCTGGTCTCGAACTCCTGAGCTCAAGTGATCCACCCACCTCAGACTCCCAAAGTGCTGGGATTACAGGTGTGAGCCACCACGCCCAGCTTAGTTATTTACTTTCTCATGGACTTTCTCCTTCTCTAGAAGGTTAAGTTCTTTCTGGAATAAGATCTTATTTGTCTTCTTTATTCCTGAATCTCCAATACCTAGAACAGTATCTGTCATGTAGTAAGCTCTCAATAATATTGGTTGAAGGGGTAAATTTTTTAAAAGGTAAAGAAAACAATAAATTATGCTACCTATTTACTTAGCTTATGATTTTGTCTTATTTCTTAGGGAATATCCTTTCAATTCCTTCTCATCTCTCACTGTTTTCTGCCTCTGTAATTTTCATTTTCTGAGAGCCTAATAAAAGTTGCTGCCACAAGATTGTTAAAATTAACTTTAATAATAAATAGCATTATTGTCTATATTTGCTAGATACTTCATTAACTGCTTTATTAACATATGTAATCCTCACCCTTTGAGATATCTATTATCATTCTGCTTTTGTAGATGAGGAAACCGAAATTGAAAGAAATTTCACAGCTTGACCAAGATTATGCAACTTTTAAGTCGCAGCAGCACCAAGACGTAAACCCAGCTTTTTTTTTTAAGGAGCTCATTGTATGATTTCTAAGTTGATGCAGTAAAAAAGCACATTCCGTGCTTAGAACCAAAGACCCCTGAAATCTACCACTCTTGGGGCATGTAGTTTTGAACTTTACTAAGCCCCCTTGGACTAAGCTTTCTCAGTACTAATTGGGACTTAGAATAAACCTTGTTGCCGATATAGTTAAATTAAGCTAGTGTATATAGACACCTGGCCTGTGGTAGAAAATCAAAAAGTTAACTCCTCTTTGATATATGATACTATAACCATAGTATTGTTGTAAGTGAGCGAGCTTGAAATCACCTCTGAGACAAATAATAGGCGAAATTACAGGGTCTTTATTGCTGGCAGCCATGGAGGACTCCCATCTATCTAACCAGTGGCCCTGAAAGGAGGGTGTCAAGACCTTTTATGCCCATAAACCACCTCCTGGGCGTAGGTGAGGGTGAGGTGCTTTGGATATTCTGAGGGCCAGGGGACTTCCGACATTCTGATTGTTACTTAAGTGGTTCACAGAAGCCAAGATAAGCGTTAGTTTACACATTGTCTGAGTAGGGTGGAAATTACAGACCTTAGTTACTTATTAGAAGTTTTAAAATGTCACAGGGGCCAAAGTGGCTTTGGTTTGGACTGCTTGCATGTCATATTAGGGTTACAGAGAGCAGTTTCAACAGAAAGCCGAGGTATGGTCAAGGCATGCCATTTATGGGGCAATTACCATGTCACAGTATGAAATTGCCTAGGTGGCATTCATCTTAGACCACTTAGAATCTGGGGACATTTTCAGTTATGCTTGTCAAAACTCTACATATTATAGGAATGCCAATAACATGTATATTCAACCGTGTGCGTTGACCTACTCATATATATTTGAAGAGTAGCATTAGAGTTAAGATCACAGGGTCTAGCATCAGCCAGAAGTAGAATCTTACCTTTGTTGCTTTAACCTTATCTCCTCCTCCTGCCTCATGCCCTCGCACTTGGCTTGGCAGAGGGGTGCAAACCATGTATTTAATCTCTTGAATTCTACATTTCCTCATCTGTAAAGTGGATTAATAGAAAACTTAGATAACATTTTGCCTGCCTAATGCTTAGCAAAAGACCAAACCTTTGACAATCTGTTAATAGTAATAATATATTAATAGTTGTGATTAATATTTGGTTATGTTTTACAATAGAATATGTTTTTAACTGGTCTTCTCATTATTACGGACATAGAACCATTACATCTCCAGAGTGAAAGAGAGAGAAAGTGCAAACACCATGAAGACAGGTCTAGGGGCCTAAACCCTAACCCCAGCCCTATACCCCGCTTTGTAGCCAAGGCTTAAAGCAACGCCAGGTCCATTGAGCAGCTTAAGAAACACGTGTTAGATGCTGAATCTGGCATAGGACCTGGCCACATCAGACTTCCTGGGAAGCTATTAAAATGATAGATGTTTAGGGTTTTACTCTTGGCAATTCTGATTTGAGATTCTTGGGATGGATCCCAAGGCACTGCATTCAGAAAGAACACAAGAACCCTACGATTGATTCTGAGGCTCACCTCAGAAACTGACTTGGAAACCACCTGTGACTCAACCACACTTGTGACACATGAGTGCCTTACCCTCTTCACTGCCAAGTGAGCTCCCACAGTAACCCTGCACCCTGCAGTGATGCCAGTTTTATGCCCTTCACAGGGGCCTCTCCATATGGCCATCTACTTTTTGTGGCAATTTCAGGTTGCCATATATGTTGCATCCAATTTGCTGAGGTCTTCGTGTACTGATCTATTTTAATAGTAAATAAAAGCTATACTTAGTCTTAGAATTCTAGAATAATAGTGTTGAAGGTAACCTTCATGATCTTTTTAGCTTGCAGATGAAGCCTAATTTCAAAAGGTAGGATTCATCAGCTTTCTCCTCACACCTACCCCTCCAGCTCTTGTTCATGAACTGACAGAACACATTTTTTTTTTTTTTGGGAAATTGGAGCAATTTAGATTCTTATTCTAGTTACTATTGCATTAAGCAGAGTGTTTCCTGATTCATAGATTTCTCAGAAGGCATTCCTAAACCAGAATTTGGAAGTAAAATTATGAGGAAAATTTCCTTGCCTTTTCTGTAATATGGAAGAAAAACAAATGACTGAGATTTAAGAATAATTCTTTGCTATATTTGCCTTTAATATAAAATACGCTTCTACTTTTTGTGTGAGAAATGGCCTTGGATGGAATTCTTCCCCTCTCCTGGAGAAATTCTTATTGAAACATTCGAGAAGGCCAGGCAAGCAACTTGCTAGCACAATTGGCAAGGATAGTACATCTCCTTCCACTTAACATAATTAAATCTGATTACATACAATTACTTCTTTCTACAGGAAAATTTCCTTGAAAGATTAAAGAATTGATTGCTGAAAGTGGAGATTTCAAATTTTTTGTGTGTTGACAATATGTAGATATAATAATTTAGTGAACATGTTTTGTCCGAATATACATTCCCTTTTGTCCTAAAAAATATTTAATTTCTCACCTAATAACCATAATCAAGATGAACCTAAATGAGTGAATCCAAAAATGGAACCACATTTTCATATTTTAAAAACCCCAATTTGTTCTCTGTTATTTTGATCAGCCTGTGGTTGATACCTAGTTTCACTTGATTGTGATAAAGAAATAAGAGGAATTGATGAAACTCACTTTACTATCAAATTTCACTGGGTAAAAGAAAAAGGAGGAAAATTGCAAAGCAGCAATTAAGCTGTCAAGACAACCTTTTCCTGATTTTCCTTCTTCCTATTCTCTGTCGTTTCCTCCCTTTAATCTCTCACTCAGAGATGTCTTTGCTTTCGTGATTGTGAGGAGTATGGAATAGTCTGTAAGGTCTTAGCAACAACTTCCTGCTGTAGAGAAAAAGTCAGGAGCCTTAAATGGCTGACAGCTCTTCCCCACCCATTTCCTGGCTTCCACTCTGTCTGGCTTATTTTTGCCAGCTGCCTTTCTATTTCTTTGTTCTGTTCCAGCCATGCTGGTCTTACTGTTCCTGTAACATACATCCAGTTCCTTTTTAAAAGCCATTGCTTTATTTTCTCTAGAATGCTGTATCTATGAGTCTCATTTCTTCCCTGTGTTGTCTTCACTAGTACTACATTGCTTAGCTTATCTTTCTGTCTTCCACAGAGAGAAAGAAAGCAGATCGGTCATCACTTACTTCTGTTGTCATTTACTCCTGATAGCACCTAGATTTCTTGTATTTCTAAGAGATGTTTGGAAAAAGCTATGTAAATAGAAACAAGTTAATGTTTAGATTTATTGGTGATTACTTTCTGTCACCATCACCACAAAATATTTAGTTGTACAATATGCCAGAAAATAGGCAAAATAAATAATTGGGAGGAACACTGGGTTACAAAACAGGAGACTTTTGTAGGACGTTCCCAGTTCTAACTATGTATTCTAAAATAACAGGGTTATAGGTGACCTTTCTGACCATTTTAGCTCCAGTTGAAGCTTTCTACATAATACATTCTAGAAGTTAATGTGTAGCATTTACCAGAGATTCCCAAATATGGAATGGGCTTTAAAAGTCATACTATCCACTGCTTCCTTTACTACATACTCATGCAATTCCTTACTGCATAAATGAGTCCTATAAAGACATTGCCAAGTGATTTTTTCTCTTCTCAAATTGTTTCAGGATTAAGGAATCCATTATTACTTATTTGATCAATTTATCAAATGTCTGTTGAATACCTACCGCATCCCTGGTTTCGTGTTACGTGCTGGGTGCACAAAGAGATACAGGACACGGTCAGTGAATTTTACCTATGAGAGTGGTGCACCAGCAGACCTGATTATAGAAGAGTTGGATTTTTTTGCTTTTTTTTTTGTTTTTGTTTTGAGATGGAGTTTTGCTCTGTTGCCCGGGCTGGCGTGCAATGGTATGATCTCAGCTTGCTGCAACCTCTGCCACCTGTATTCAAGTGATTCTCCTGTCTTAGCCTCCTGAGTAGATGGGATTACAGGCACATGCCACCACATCTAGCTAATTTTTGTATTTGTAGTGCAGACGGGGTATCATCATATGGGTCAGGCTGGCCTCGAACTCCTGACCTCAGATGATCCACCTGCCTTGGCATCCCAATATAGGCAAGTTTTAATTTAGTCTAAACCAAACATCAGATGGGCATGTCAGACTGCTGCTTTTTGTCAAAGTGAAACAAGCAATTGAGATTTTCAGGTTATGTATGGCTGGATATAAGCAACTTCATATGATTCAACCTGCTAGAGTAGCTCAAATACTTACTCCAAGGCTTAAATACATCCAAATTCCTGCCGAGATATCTTTGAGCTTTATCATACATGGAGATCAGGACTGTCTGGAGGGCAGACTCAGACACTTCTAGCTCTGAGCTCTTACTTTCATTCAAGATGCCTCTCTTGCACCATGACCGCCTAGATGGTAATTGCAGCCAAGCCTCTAAGTTTTATCAAAAAACACAACTCATTTAGGTATTTCTGACACAGAAAAGTTTTTTTTGAAGAGTTGAGGGCCTTGTTGTGATGAGGGATTTAAGTTGCAGTGATACAAACAAGTTCATATTCGTCGAAGATTGGGCCTATTCTTAAGATGCCTTTTGGCCAACCCATAACAAAAGAAGCTGTGCGGCCCATATAACCCGTTATAGACTCACCCTCTACCACTGGGCCCATCTCCCTCCTCCATTTTTGTCATCTATTCAGTTTTATATTTTATTTGCTTATTTTTTTCAGCCATAAAACAAATACTTCTTATCCTACATCAGACGGTTTAGCTTTATGCATCAAGTAAATTTCTTTTGAATCTCTCTTTTTACCGGAACTAGTGTTTTCTTTACCTGAACTAGTTTACCTGGACATCACTTATAGATGTACAGAACAATTATCATCTTTATTCTGTGTGGGCAGGTTCTTTTCATATTTGAAGGCATTTCTCCTGTTCGTAGCTACTGCCCCTACCCCAGGTCTTCTTGGCTACGTATCTCTCTGGGTCCCACTGTGCCATCTGTAAGAAGGACATTGTGCACAATTGTTTCTCAGGTTCTTTTCTGGTCTAATATTTTATGATTCTTGTCTGTGTCTGGACAATCAACATGTAGTACATAGTTGGAATATCTTTCTTAAAGAGTATTTGGCTCTTCTACTAGAACAAACAACCCTGATTTATGACAGATATTTTAGTAATATACCCTTACTGTCAAAAACTGGTATTTAGATAATCTACTTACAGACATAATTTCAAAGAAAATGTGCCATATCTCTAATAGAAAATAAATATATGTGATTTCTAATAGTACACTCATTGTCTTAGTCTGTTTTCATGCTGCTGATAAAGACATACTTGAGACAGGGAAGAAAAAGAGGTTTAATTGGACTAGTTCCATGTGACATGGGTGGTCTCAGAATCATGGTGGGAGGCAAAAGGAACTTCTTACATGGTGGCAGCAAGAGAAAAATGAGGAAGAAGCAAAAGTGGGAGCCCCTGATAAACTCGTCAGATCTCGCAAGACTTATTCACTATCACAAGAATGGCATGTGAAAGACTGGCCCTCATGATTCAGTTACCTTTTCCTGGCTCCCTCCCACAACATGTGGGAATTCTGGGAGATACAATCATCCAAGCTGAGATTTGGGTGGGGACACAGCCAAACCATATCTTGCATGTGTGCATCATTGTCAATTTTAGGGCATGTCTATGCTTTTATCTGTGCATCTACATCGAATTATAGTGTTTGTGATAGCTACAAATGCAGATGGTGTCAACTGCATTGTATGGCCTGATACTGTTTGGCTCTGTGTCCCCACCCAAATCTCAGCTTGAATTGTAATTCCCACATGTTGGAGGAGTGGCCTAGTGGGCAGTGATTGAATTATGGTAGTGGACTTTCCTTTTGCTGTTCTCATGAGACCTGGTTGTTTGGTAAGCGTGTGGCTCTTCTTTTTTGCTCTCTCTCTCTCTCTTTCTCTCTCTCTCCCTCTCACTTGCTCAGTCTCCTGCCATCATGTAAGAACGTACTTGTTTCTCTTTTGCCTTCCTCATTGACTGTGAGTTTCCTGAGACCTCCCTATCCATGCAGAACTGTGAATCAGTTAAACCTCCTTTGTTTATAAATTACCCAGTCTCAGGTAGTATCTTTATAGCAGTGTGAAAATGGACTCATACAGGGCCACTTCAATATCCCAAGTAATATTGTCATTTTAACATGTTTTCCAAAATGATGAAAAAAAAAAAAACTTTTGGTAAAATTCCTATCAAAATGAAAGAATCCTTAATGAAACTAATGAAAAAAAAAAAAGCCAAAAAAACCCTTGATTTGCATGCCAATCTCATTCCTGGAAAATTTACTGTAATTAAAATTATCAAAAAATACATTGTTTCTGTATGCTAAATGAAGTCATTCAAAAGTCATGTAGGCTGTGGAAAAACCTTTTGTTATGTCAGGACTGTCTCATATTTCAGGTATCTAGTATTCTTGACCCATCCTCTAAAAGTGCCCCTAAATGTGTCCCACAGATGTCTTACCTGCTCCCTAGAAGATGTTGTCCCCACTGATATCCCTTGCTCTAACGCTACATGGATAAAGAATGTTTCAGCTGATTTTGGGACCAAGGTTCATTCTGGGCAAAAAGCATGGAAGTAATCATTCATGTACTTTCTTCCAAAGGCTTAAGTTGTAACAAAGCTAAGTTCTTGTCCTTAGTTGCTTAACGTAGGTTGAGATGAATGTGCACTTCGGTGTGGACACATTAACTGAATCACCTATGCTTTTTCTAGTGCCAACTCAGACTTTAGGAGTGTGATTTTATTCACATGGAATTTACTGAGAAAAAAAATGTGAAGGGAGAAAAGGCAAAAGCAATCTTCTTTTGCTACAAATGTCATAGACCCATTATTGTAAGATGTATAAAAGTACTCAATTTACAGAAAGGTCTAAGTAATAGCAAACAAGGTGAGGAAATTTACTTCTAACTGGCAAGGTATAAACTCCTTAAAAGGGACCTTAAAGCAGACTTATTCAGTTGTACATTTCAGTTGCTTTGCTGTCAAGGGAAACTGGAGGAAGATTTGAGGGCAAATGTTAACTCAAAGACGTTCACAGCTGCATGCAAATATCTAGGGCAGAATTCTGCTTTAGTTAAGCAGAAGACCTTAATCATTCTTCCAAAGTTCTAGCTCCTGGCAATAAATAAGTTTATTCTTAATGATTGAATTCTCCATTCTGCCTTTTTATTTAATTAACATTAAAAAAAATATTGGCTAGCGAATCCTTGTTTTTCAGGCAGGTAGAAGAGTAATAATTATCTATGACTCTAACAAGCTGTAACCTCTTGGTGCCTTGGAGCCTTCAGCTATAAAATTGGGGAAGGAGTTTGAACTAGACACTCTAATGGCCCTTCCAGTTTGAAATTTTAGGTTTCTACAACTCTAATGGTGGCTGAATGACCCTGTATTTAATAGCAAAGATATTTTTCTAATAAATGGGTCAAGTGACTCACTAGTTGTCTAGTAGGAAATTAGGAGGTTCTGTGAATTCAAATGACTGTTCTGCAGTGTCTGAACAACCTCAGTTTAGAGTCATATCTCTGCATCACACAGTTGGGGTTGGGATCTCAGGCACAGTGCTCATTAGCTATGTGACCTGTGACCTTGGGACTACTTAACATCTCTGTGCCTCCGCTTCTTCACATGCGAAATGAAGAAATAGGTAATTGTTCGCTTCTCCTTCATAGAGTTCTTAGAAGTCGTAAATCAATCCACATGTTATATGCTTAGAATGGTTCGCAGCACACAATAGGTGCTCAGCATTATTTGACTTCATATTTGAATTTCTAGCTCCTAGCATGTGGTGGGAAACTGGTCAATATTCGCTAAATTGAATGAGGTCATTTCATTCCTGGACATTGTTCCAGACTCGCCTTTTCCTACTGCTGAGGCCTGGTGTAGAAAATTTTGTACTCAGCATTTTAGAGATTTGGATGTGTAATGAATTTCTGCAATTGCATTGAGCCTGGCAGTGCCTGCCTTCCCACAAATACTGCAGAGCATTTTCTCTGACTGTTGTTTGTAACTCCATGGTCGCTCAGACACATTTTGGGAGTTACTCCCTTGGGACAGTTTTGTACCACAGCAATTTCACTCCATGAAAGTGAACAGAGTGAAATTTGAGAGACGAGCACATGGGGTTCCTATTATAATGTAACAGATGAAGGCTAGAGTCTTCCCATTCACATTGCATATATGGCTTTTTAACCCTGGGAGGATTTCACTTTTCCATTATAAAAATGCTAAGTATTATGGGCTTCAGTTTTCCCTAAACTGATACAGTTCTGTTATAGCATTCAAATGCTAAGGGCTACTCTCTTTCCTCATTCCCCACACAAGTTTATTAGTTGTTATGGGAACTTCAGCTATGAATCAGCCACAGCAGGGCCAAGACTGGGGTACAGAGACTGAGGTTCTTACCTCAGCACATAATTTATGTGGGCACCAAAAAACTCAGTAATCCAGTAACACTTTTTCTGTTTGTTTGTTTAGATGGAATCTCTCTCTGTTGCCCAGGCTGGAGTGCAGTGGTGCAATCTCAGCTCACTGCAACCTCCGCCTCCTGGGTTCTTGCAATTCTCCTGCCTCAGCCTCCCGTGTAGCTGGGACTACAGGCACACACCGCCACACCTGGCTAATTTTTTGTATTTTAGTGGAGACAGGGTTTTACTGTGTTGCGCAGGCTAGTCTCGAACTCCTGAGCTCAGGCATTCTGCTTGCTTTGGCCTCCCAAAGTGCTGGAATAACAGGCGTGAGTCACAGCACCCAAACCAGAAATACTTAAAAAAAAAAAAATTAATGCAAAAAAATCCCTCACTGAACAGAATAGCAGAGATTTAAAGAATAACCAAGTCTGTAACTGCACAATGGCCAGCCATATTGAAATGTGAGGCAAAAGAACCATCCATAATACTGATTCCGTCTTTAAAAAATATTGTAATATTAGGCCAGATCTATAATCTCATCACTTGGGGAGGCTGAAGTGGAAAATCACTTGAGTCCAGGAGTTCGAGACCAGCCTGGGCAATGTGGTGAAACCCAGTCTCTACAAAAAAAATACAGAAAATTAGCCAGGCATGGTGACTTGTGTCTGTGGTCCCAGGCACTCAAGAAACTGAGGTGGGAGGATCACCTGAGCCCAGGAAGTCGAGGCTGCAGTGAATTGTGATTGTGCTACTACACTCCAGCCTGGGCAACAGAACAAGATCCTGTCGCAAAGTATATACATAAAATATAAATTTTATATATATATATATATATATATATATATATAAAATATATCTAAATATATAAATATATATATGAATATATATTTATATATATATCTATAAATATATATCTATATGTATCTATAAATATCTATAAATATATATCTATAAATATTTATATATATTTAGTCCATCATGGATGTTTTGGTAGTAATTTAGTTTTTTTTAAATATTGCGTTGTAATGCTATTTATCTATATTACAGAGCTTTGATGTTCCCACCCCTGCCCTTAAATTTTGTGCCTGAGACCAGCCCCCTCCCCTCCCCTCATATTCATCTTTGCCCTGAGAAAGGTGAATAGCCAACCCTTTAGACTTCAGATTATGTTCAGGAAGCCAACAAGTGAGGTGCTCCAGGTAGATGCACAGTCAGGTGTGTTGAGAGCAAATGGCCAAGAGCAGGTGAAGGAACTCAGCTCAGAGCCTCTGGAGAAGCTCTGTAAACTTAGCATGTTCCCAGGGTTTGCTAAGTGTGAAAACTAGAAAGCCAGGAGTAGGCAGCCACAAAATATCTCTCTGGGGACCACTAAAGGAAAGATGGTAAGTAGAGAGACAGTTTGCCGAGGAACCTGCTGACTGATGTTTGTTTGCAACACGCAACTAAGAGTATTAGGATGGGCTTTGCTTTCATATTTTACTACCTTCTCAAACGTCAATGGGTTCTCTAAGCCAGGGACTGGCAAAATTTGTCAGCAAAGGGCCAGCTAGTAAATAATTGAGGCCTGGACACCGTTCATCATAGCTTCTGTTATGACTACTTATTTCTGCCATTGCAGTTAAAAGCGTAGACATTATATGAATGGGCATGGTAGGTAGTGCTCTGATAGAACTCTATGCAGGAGCACCAAAATGTGCATTTCACATAATTTTTATGTTTGAAAAATTCTTTTTCAACCATTTTAAAAAACCTCACATAACTGTAGAAAGCATTCTTAGCCACTTGCTCATGTAAAAACAGGTGGCAGCAGGATTTGGCCTATGGGTCATAGTAGTTGGCTGTGCTCTGCCCTAGGCCTATGTAGAAATGCCTAGTTGCTGTTACCTTGTCGGCAATCCATTAATATCTTTCAGTAAGATATTTGATATAATATTCTAGAAGGTAATCTAAAAAGGCCTTAAGTTTCTAAGATGAGTGTCACAATTTTTATATGGCTGATGAGAGGGAAGAAGTTTAAGGGAAGTACAGATCTGTTAACATAAATAACTAAGCTACATTTAGGTACTCCCATTATGCACCTCTAACCCCTTGTACTTCTCTATGTTGAACATTGAAATTACCTAGTTACGTCCATTTTCCAGCCTAAACTCACAGTCCTGTGAGGGCAGAGCTTCTGTCAGTCCCATGTGCTTGGCTCTCAAGACAAGCTGGGTGCAAAGTAGGATCTTCAATGTATGATTGTTTGAGTACTACATAAACAAATGTCTCTACCCAGGAAAAATAGCAGAATTTTTCCATGTTTCAGGCCCACCAATAAGCACTATGTTTGTAAACACAGGCATACTTTTGCAGAGATTTTGGAAAACATTAATCTATTAGAAATAACATTGCATTCTTTAGAGGAAAGACATTCTCTAACACTAGTAGACAGTAATAAACTATCCATTTGTTTGATGTAAGTTATTAACTACCTAACACAAAATCAAAAATAGAAAACACTTAAACAATTATATCTTAGTTTTAAGTGAATTTTTAAAGAACCTACTCTTTATTTCAAGATAAACCAGGAATCCCAGAATATCTGATATAACAGTGAGCTTGTTGCTTGGTAAAAATCAGTCACTCTTTGTTAAACATAAAGGAAATGCCTTGGGTCTGGTAATTCAATTTGAAGATCAATGTTGTTCAATTATTTAATAATAAATCCTCTTAGAACAGCATTATGTGAGCACCATGCTATTTTTTAGTAGGGGTTGGGGGAGAGGAGATGGCAGTTTATTGATCAGATGAGACTGTGGATTGGGGGAGACTGATAAATTTCTGGAAATGTCAGAGTATGCCCAGCAACACTGCATGCTGTTTAGAAATTATTACAGTATTTTATCTAAACTATAAGATACTATCTAGTATTTTATCTAGTATTTAATCTATTTTATTATGCCATTGAAAAGCACTGGCATATTTTCAATGCTAAAGCCTTTTCAATGCATTTTCATCCTATCCGAAATAAATTTCTAAGGTCACAAGGCAAAAATAATATGCAGAGAAAATCACCTTTGACAATTTCTTTGGGAGGCATCATACTGGAAAGTGGTATAGCATAGGTCAATGATTTCAGCCTGGACACTTTCCTCCTGGGCTGGAAGGTGTCTCTGTGTTTTTAGGTGAGTACCCGATAATAACAATGCTGTTAGAGTGAGTTATGTATCTTTAAGCTCCAGTGGGTGTGATGCTTGGACTATGAGAGCCAATTGAGAAGAGAGGGAGATAGAAGAAATAACAAATTTGTGTTTCCCATATCATGATCACTCTAAAATAATTTGCTCAATGGTTAGAGGAAATTGTTGGTTTGAAGGTTGAAGGGAGGAATTACTTGTATTGTTGAAGGCATAGTTGAAATTCTGTTAATTGACTTATGCTCAACGAACTTGCTGGATTAATTGACTCTCCTTGTTCTCTCTGTAAAGGATACTGACTGCTTCTGCCTCCATACTAAATACACTTGGTTGGTAAGCTAATCACTATTTTTCCTGTACACTTCTGTTAAGCTCCATGCTCAGCAAGTGTTAGTTTTGCTGTGCTTTAGTATGATAATGGTTATTTTGCTTGCTATTGTAACTATACAATTTAATTAAGTATTATGTAAACAAATTATGAGTGTGAAAAGAGAATCATCTCTATGAAAATAAAATGTAATACTTTGGGAAAAATGATAAAGACAATTAGCTAACAATGCTATAAAATTAGGTTTAAGGGAGACAAATGTTAAGACAATGAAAATATAAAAATCTGGGAGCCTGAATTTAAATTATATTAAAAAGTTTTTAAGATCTTACAGCATTTTCAGGGAACTAAAACTAGAAATTAGGGTTATATTTTGTGTAAGGAAGAAAAGGTGGAACCCCAATCAGCAGATCCACACTCAAGGACTAATCTACATCAAAAAATTGAGAAGTTCTGAATCTATATGTCAAATTACTTTTTAAAAAGTTGAACAACTTGGCCAGGCATGGTAGCTCATTCCTGTAATCCCAGTACTTTGGGAGGCCATTGCATGTGGGTCAATTGAGATCAGAAGTTCAAGACCAGCCTGGCCATCATGGTGAATTCCCATCTCTACAAAAATGCAAAAAATTAGCTGGGCATGGTGGCATGCAGGTGTGATCCCAGCTACTTGGGAGGCTGAGGCAGGAGAATCACTTGAACCTTGGAGTGGAGGTTGCAGTGAGCCAAGATCTCTCCACTACACCCCCGCCTGGGTGACAGAGTGAGACTCCATTTCAAAAAAAAAAAAAAAAAAAAAGTTAAACTGCTTAAGGCAGATACATGGTGAGTTGTCTACTTATATCTATTCTCCATTTCTTTAATAACAGAAGCCTTGAGTTTTTGGATGCCATAGCATCCAAGCTAGAGGCTACACTTGTAAGCTACCGCTGCAGCTCTGTATGACCATGTGACTGAGCTCCAGCCATTGGAATGTGAGCAGAAGAGATGTGCCTCATTTGTGTCGAGCCCTTAAGAAGACTGGGCATATGCTCGCCTTTATCTTCCCTTTCTCATAGGCTGAGTAACAGACACAGTAGTGGGCACTGGAGCAACTCCTTGGCCCTAGAGATGACGGCAGCACTGTGCTGAGATGGGACTGACTCATTAGCCTGTAGTACCTCTGCCTTCCTGCCCTTACTGTTTGTGGGGTGAGAAATTAACTTCTGTCTTCACTAACTCACTGTATTTTTGTGGTCTCCTTGTTACAGCAACATAGAATGCACCCTAGCTGAAGCATTGTTTATATCTTAGCACACATGCATACAGTTTTTACACAAAAGGCAAACATAAATATAAAAATCTTCCTGCAGCAACCATTACCCTCATTTCTTCTCTCTCTCTCTTTTTTTGGTATGTCAACTCATAAGGATATTAGTCCCAAGAAAAGTGTATTACTGTGACAATTGCCATGAGTTGATTGGAACCATTTAAAATTGCTGTGTTTAGAAATAAAAAAATATTTTCATATTGGCAATTTCATGTGGTTCAAGATAGCATCTGTAGCAAATTATTAAATCTGAATTAATCTCTCCAGACTCTCACCTTTTAATTTCTTTTTGTTTTCATTTGTACAAATTTATGGAATACATGTGAAATTTGTTACATGTACATTGATATGGTTTGGATTTGTGTCCTTGCCCAAATTTCATGTTGAATTGTAATCACCAGTGTTGGAGATGGGGCTCTGTGGGAAGGGACTGGATCATGGGGGTGGATTTCCCCCTTGCTGTTCTCATGATAGTTCTCATGAGACCTGGTTGTTTAGAAGTGTGTAGGACTTCCTGCTTCATTTTCTTCCTTTTTCTCTGGCCATGTAAAATGTGCCTACTTGCTCATTACCTTCTGCCATGACTGTAACTTTCCTGAGGCCTCCTTAGTTATGCTTCCTGTACAGCCTGCAGAACTGTGAGTCCATCAAACTGCTTTTCTTTGTAAACCACCCAGTCTCAGGTAGTTCTTTATAGTAATGCAAGAACAAACTAGTACTGTAATGCATAGGCAGGGATGAAGTCAAAGTATTTGAGGCATACCACCTGAGTACAATTCATTTTTGTCAACTATATTCATCCCATTCTGCTATCAAACATTGCATTTATTTCTTCTATCTGTACGTTTGTACCCATTACCTCTCTTCTCTTTATCCTCCTCCTTTCTCTCCCCACCCACCCTTCTCAGTTTGTTATTTCTGTTTGTTATATTTCTACCTCTGTGTGGTCATTATTTTCTAATTTGTTTACTGAGGAGCGACACTTTTCCTGGGAGGCTTTAGGAAAGAAAGCAGTAAAATTGCTTTGTCTTTTTGAGATGGGGACTTCTGCAATCCCCAGGACCCCATATTTAGAACGACCCCAAGCTTGGTATAATACTGTGGTTTTGCTGTGGTAAAATTCTTAATGATTTTTGAACAATAGACCCAGAGTTTCATTTGCAGTAGGCCCACAAATTGTGTAGCTGGTCCTGCTTGGGAATGTTGTCGAAACCAATGGCCTATGATTTCAAGTGTACATTTTAAGATGGTATTTTCGGAAACTAAGAGAGCAGTCAAATAAAATTGCCCTCATTTTCTGAGCCATAAACCTAGGCACAACAACACCAGCGTCTGTGTCATTGGGAGCATCTCAGAGGTTGCAGCAGGTGGCCATGTGTAGGAGGTAATAGAAGACACCACTAGGTTCTTCTAATCAGAAAAAAAAAAAAAGGATGAAGTTATATAACTCGCTAGTGTCCACACTGGCCCATAGAGTTCTCATTATTGCATTCATAAGCTTTCCATATGCCTGTCCAAAAGAAGAGACATTCCACTTGCTTGCATTTGGAATGACACTGGCAAGAAATAAAACAACTCTGACTTGCGCATCTTCCTTAAATACAGCAAATATGATGTTTCTTAGGTTGGATTCTTGCCTTATTAAAACTGTGCTCTCAGCACAAGGCACTCAACTCTACCCCTTCTCCCTGCCAGAATGATACCCTTACTGGAGAGGAGAGGGAGATGTGGCGGGTATCACATTTGTCAATTACACTCCTCCAAACACCTAGGCAAACTGCCATTGCATTTAACCTATCGTATTTTTGAAAGGTTATAAAACAATCTCGTTGTTAAATAATACAATATCCCAAAGAAGTATTCTTGAGATGTGCACATTGCAGTCCTTGCTTACATGGCATTTTTTCCATATATTTTACATTGTCCACTCAAATCAAGTGATATTCTGTTATCTAATATATCCCCAGTGCAAAATTTGTCTTAAAAATTCAGTTGTTTGGTATAGCCTAAGAACTTATTCCAAGTAAATAATTAGTGCTATTAACAGTTATTTAAGTACAGCACTTTCATTTCAAGATTATGGAAAGTCCTTTTTAAAAATGATGCCCAACAATAGGGAAAGAATTAAATAATTTATGACTGTTTCATGTAATAGAAAATCATGCAGCCATTAGAAATTTTATGTATAAAAATTGTTAGTAACATATTGTAGGGTTATATCTCAAAGTACTTATGCGTTTGTTGCCTGTGTGTTTAGCTACCCAATATCACATCAAAATGAAAATAATAGACAAAGATCCCAGGCATCTAACAATGAGATAAGTGTTTGGATCTGTGCTTGGAGAAGCAGTATTTCCTCTCTGAGGCCAGAGAAAGGAGAGATGTAAGATGGGCTGGACATTGAAATTCTAGAGAAGTTGGAAGTCATGGAGACACTATATATTCTTAAAATGTAGGGGAGAAAGAAAGAATATTCCTTTTGTGAAAGAGGGTGAGGAGAGTGAGAGTTTTTCAGTGATGGATAGTTTCTGATTTGGTTTCTTTCAAAAATTAGGAAGAACCTTTAATTTCTCTCAAAGTCTCTAAGTGAGCAGTTCTTAGTCTTGATATTACTGATATTTTGAAATTACTGATACACTGATAGTCCATATCGTGAAGTCAGTTTTGAAATGTGTTATCAACAATTACTAACTGGCATAGAGTCTCAACTTTTTTTTTTATCACATTTAAAAAATGCAGTCACAGAAGTACAAGTCAAAATCACAATGAGATATCATCTCATACTAGTCAGAATGGCTATAATTACAAAGTCAAAAATCAACAGATGTGGGCAAGACTGCAGAGAAAAGGGAACACTTATACACTGTTGGTGGGAATGTAAATTAGCTCAACCCCTGTGGAAATCAGTTTGGAGATTTCTCAAAGAGCTAAAAATAGAATTACCATTCAACCCAGCAATCCTATTATTGGATATATACCCAAAGGAAAATAAATCATTCTACCAAAAAGGTACCTGCACTGGTGCAGCACTATTCACAATGACAAAGATATGGAATCAACTCAGGTGCCCATTAATGGTGGATTGAATAGAGAACATATGGTACAAATACGTCATGGAATGCAATGCAGCTCTAAAAAAGAACAAAATCGTGTCCTTTGCAGTAACATGGATACAGATGGAGGCCATTACTCTAAGTGAATGAACGCCAAAGCAGAGAGTCAAATACTGCCTGTTCTTATACTTGAGAGCTAAACATTGGGTATACTAGTTCATAAAGATGGCAACAATACAAGGAGGGTGGATCACCTGAGATTAGGAGTTCAAGACCAGCCTGGCCAACACGGTGAAACCCCATCTCAACTAAAAATACAAAAATTAGCTGGGCATGATGCTTGTAATCCCAGTTATATGGGAGGTTGAGGCAAGAGAATCACTTGAACCCAGGTGGCAGAGGTTGCATTGAGCCAAGATTGTGCCACTGTACTGCAGCCTGGGTGACAGAGCAAAACTCTATCTTAAAAAAAAATGGCTACAATTAACACTGGGGACTACTAGAGGAGGGAGGGAAAAACTACCTACTGGGTACTATGCTCACTTCCTGGTGGATGGGATCAGTTGTGTCCCAAATCTTGGCATCACAGCATATACTCATTAATGAACCTGCATATGTACCCTCTGAATCTAAGATAAAAGTTGAAATTATTTTTAAAAAATATAGTCATATTTCCAGCAACCTAATGACTTGTCTTATGATACCTAGGTGAGAAAAGACTGAACTTAAAACCAGAGTATTGAATATTGTCATGAGACTTATATATAATTTTATCTCTCAAGTCACTGTGGATTATTGACATGGTGCTTTAATGTCTGATTTTCAAAAACTGGGTACCTCTATGAGAGTTAGTAAATTTGATTATTTTTATTTTGTGACTGGTACAGCTTTGTATTGAAACGATTGTTTTTGCTTTTGTTTTTGTTTATAAACAATTATCAATATAAAAGGTAACATTAAGAAGCATTCATTTCCAGCTTTACTTATAGGAAAGATAAAGTTCAAAATCAGGGATATCAAACAGAGCTGTTACCTGTCTGGCCCAAATTGAAAGGGTCCATGTATAGGATATTTAGGATGATTGGGGACTGCAGTGAATTTGAGAATGTGTGCCACATCAAAAACCATTTATTACCAAAAGAAATCACTAGCTCTCTTTGCTAAAATACTATCATCATTTAACTTGGCTGCCAGAGACTTCCCTTCTGATGACAGGATTCTCATAATTTGATTTCTTTTAAAGCTTTCTTCTTTCCCAATATATTTACATGCATAAACAGGAATACATAATAGTCAATCCATAATCTGTAAAGGAACATCTGATCTTATTATGGTAAAACACCTGGAGGACAAAGCTAGAATTTTCCAGGAGGGAGGTGAGCCTTGGATCACAGAAGTTTCGAAGACTCCTCAATTATTTTTAACTTAGTAGTCTCAAAAAGTTTGCCTGCTGTCTGCACTAATTCAGACTCTTCAGATTGCCAGAATTCTTATTGAATCTCCATTCAAATTGACTTAATCAGGAAAAAAAAACGTCCGGTTATTCATTTATACAATGAAAACATACCAAATTAGAGTTGGTTTTCAGTGTGGTTTGATCCAGGGACTCCAACAGTACCGGGGGCAGGTCTTTCTCCATTCTTGTCTTTCTCCTCTTCTGTGTTGATTACATGCTTAGGTTCCTTGTAATGGCAAGATGGATGTACAGAAATGCTTAACTTATGTTATTCTAGCATTAGGTCCAGTGGAGAAAAGTGTGTAGTTCTCTTTCAATATTTTTCTCAATCAGTCACCTGTTCTCTGCATTCCTGACTCAGGTTCTGTTTCTAGGAAACCCAACCTAAAACTGCAAGAAAAAAAATGTATCTAGGACAATAGTTCTTCTTTTGCAGGATCTCAGATAATAGAGGCCAGTGGCTTCTACTTTGTGGATGCATGCACAGATTGGTGCATAGGATATCTCAAACAATTTTTTGGGACCCCTTCACAGCAAAGAAAATTTATCCTCCCTCTCTCTCTGGATGCAGACTCAAATCAAATTCACATGCTTTTAAGAGACATTTATAATGTCAAGTCATCCAAGCCTTTAAGTCATCCAAGCCTCCATTTGGCTGACCCTAGTATCCAGTGTTGCAGAAAGAGTGGATTTTAGGAGCTGTAACTGCTTTTGGTTCATTTTGAAAGGACCCAGAGGTATTTTGGTTTGGTTCTTAACATTTAGTTAATGCTGTGTCAATTAAAGTGACTCTACTAAAAAAGACCAGAGCGACTAGACATTTTACAACTAAAAATAACTTTAAATTCCTTATACTTGGACTGTAACCTCTTTGAAGCGTTCTGGCTCTCTGATTTCACATTCCAAAGACCAGGAGTGAAAAAGGAAGGGCCATAATTTAAGGCCACAGTATAAGCACTGTTGATTGCAAAGAACAATAAATTGCCATCAGAAATCAATACATTATTTTCCAAAGCTTGTCTGGGGAGAATCATTCCATCTTCACAGACACAGTGAACATTTACCAGATTTATATTTGTTTCCTGGGGGTTTATACAGCATCTTATTTTCAAAGGAATCAACAAGGAAGGGAAGCTTGGATATTCAGCTTCTCCTCACAATGTGCAAGTTGCACAGAAATCTCACAGAGGATGCACCTAAAGTTACCAGGTAGCAATCTTGACTTGTGCAATTAATTGGTCAATCACAGAAAGACTCAGTGGGTAATTCATTTAACTGTTCACTTGTTACTGCTCTATTTTTCTAATAAGGGCCCAACTTAGATAGATAAGTTTATTTTATTAATGTACGTATAATAAAAACGTAAATCGTCTTTGTATATAATGCTTAGATTCATATATCTGAAGATAAATATATTAGACAAATATATTTTTAGGAAAATATACATATGCACACATATATATGTTCTAACATTGAAGGACAATGAAAATATTATAAATATGTTGATATTAGCCACAAAATGCACCAAACCCCAAATTGTAATTTAAGCACAGCAGGGAAGTATAATTTGAGGATTTTGTACTTAGGCAGACAAAGTTTGAAAGAGCAGTATACTAAACATTGATTTTTATTCCCCACTAAGAACCTTACTTAAAGATAATGGGAACTTTAAATACATTGTAAAAACAGATTTAGTCATAATTCATGAATTTGAAGTTCATAATAATCTGACCTGGGCTAGACTAACATTTATGTTTGCTTTCTCTTCTAAGAGAGTTAGCTTTGCTACATAAAGGAATTTTTCCAGGAAGGATCTTATCTGTTTATTAAGATCCTTGAGAGCATTGAAATTGCGTTTCATTGA
The DNA here is from genome assembly GCF_009761245.1 of Sapajus apella. Taxonomy (NCBI): domain Eukaryota; kingdom Metazoa; phylum Chordata; class Mammalia; order Primates; family Cebidae; genus Sapajus; species Sapajus apella. The sequence continues at coordinate 204,580 of NW_022437032.1, forward strand.
AATTGTTTTATAATTTACCTGGACTCTAGTTAGTTCAAAAATGTGATGTTTGACTATAATTCGCTTTATATCACATGAACACCTAGTTCAAATTTTAAATATAATATTATCGTCTAATAAAATATTTTAATAAAATTAGGTATTTTTCCTTCTGTAAAGATCCTTCTTTTAATTTTTATACCATAAACAATAATAGAATGCCACAGTTTCATAATAAAACATTTTAGCTTTCTGGGTAAATTGTTCTGCTCTCATAATTTGTGTTTTGAAATAGAGCCATTTTATTAACTAAAATAATAAACTGTCTTAACTCTCCAAGTACAAATTTAGCAGAGCCAACAAAATGCTGGCTGATCGTATTTTATCACTGTTTTGGAGAAACTTAGGTGTTTTTAAAGTCTTACATTAGACAAACTAATCCATGTGCAAAGGTCTTGTGTTAGGTGTATGTACAGCAAGGTTATTTCTAAGACAGACTAATAAAAACAAAAGCATCTGAAGGGTCGCTTTCCTACCTGAGACCATTTCACCACTGGAATGCAAAAAGAGATTGGAACCGCTGCGTTTTTAACTGTCTCCGCCCAGAGCATAAGATCCCACTTTTAGGACAAGTATTAGTGAAAGTGGGGATTTTCTAATTATCTCAGGGACCCTGTCTGCCCTTCTATGCCTTCTCCTGATGAATAATCATGATATTTCTGAAGCAGCCTGGCATGAAAGATCAGTCTAAGATGCTCTGTCTCGGGGTAATTCACCTCTGGGAATTCCTGTTCCTAGAATCAAAGAGTTGATAGAGGAGGTTGAAAAAAACATTGTGCTTTACCATCAGAATGTTTCTATTAAAAAAGATCATGGTTGCAAGGAACGCCCATTTTAATCATCCTCCCACAGGTTAGAAGGACACTGGAGATTCTAGTGTGGTTCCAAATCTGGAAGTTTTCTAGTAGGCACTGTGTAACCTCCACACACCATCTCTGATGATATGTTCAAATATTTAACAGTTCTATAAATTCTTTTATTTATCCGGTTTATTTTATAATTTCCCTTCAGTTTAAACCTGCTGATCTTTAAGGAGTATCTGGTCATTTATTCAACAAATACTGTTCTATATCAGGCATTGTGGGTAGGCACTGAGAACATAGAAATTAACATGCAGACAAAAATCTTTGTTGTCAGAGACCTTATCTTCCTGGACAGGAACACAGGGAGACAATGAGCAAGTCTTTAATATAAAAATTGAGAGTTATAAGTACTATTACACACAAAGAAGGGTGAAATGTTACAGCAATGATGTCGAAGCAGCAGTTATTTTAGTTAGGAGGTCAGAAAAGCATCTTTCTGTGTTTTTAAAATATTCAGCCTTTTGAAATGCTTTGTCAAAAGGCAGATATATTTGTGCAAGACAGAGCTAATCTTTATTTCAGCTTGTTAATCATATCAGTGTCTCCCTTATATGTGGATAAAGGTTGGATATTTATGGTAATATGACTTTGAAAGGCCCATGGGTCTAAAGCTTGAATTTGTAGTTTTGCCATTTCCCTTAAAAAAGAATATGTCTCATCAGTCACATGTTAGAAGTGGAAGAATAAACCTATTCACTTGGCCTGGATGCCTGACTTTGTAGTCAGCCTGTGTGGCCTGGAGTCCTTCTGTGAGAGGTAGGGTACCTGCAGCAGACACATTACTATTGGAGGGATAGTCATATCTCCTTAAATCAGCAGAATTTCTGTTGATTTCAAAGGATGTTCTATTGAAGATAAGGTTGCATACCAACCGGTAGGTCAGAGCCTAAGAGAGTCCACATCAGCAGACTTTCTCCTTAAATATGTACTTTCAGTTTTCAAGTGTTTCAAACAATATGGCTGTCAATAATTTACTAAATAATCTCCAAATTCTTAAAACTTTTATGGTATTTTGGGCTTGCAATCTGCTAATGTTTTATGTCCTGGAGGCTACTACAAATAAAAAATATTTATTATACAGCTAAGTACTTGCACAAACAGAACACTCCTAGAAAAAAGAAAATCCAGGAAGAATATTTGAAAACTAAAAATTAAATTAAAACATCTTTAATAAGATAAAGCATAAATTTAAATAAAATACAATTAAAATGTTCTATTTAACAAGACTTTGCAGTGACATGGTTGCAATGAGAATGGACTTCATGCCAACTTGAAATGTAAAATTGAATAAGCAACATCTCTTTAACCTGGTTGCAATCTTCAACAGACTAGTTTGACCACAATTAGGCAAAATCTGACGGTGAGGAAGATAAGTTCTGTTTATTGCTCAGAACAGTGTCTTGCCCTTAGCACGTGCTTAATGAACTTGTGTTAAATTGATGCCTCCCTGATTTATAGGACCACATGGTATAGTCCTAAAAAATCTTTTCTCTCTCCAGTTAGCAAGAGCTCACAAACAAACCTCCTGCTTTAATTATAGCTTGGGAGTGTGGAGGATTATTGGAAAAGTACATGGAAAGGCATGGAATATTGGCACTCATTGATATTTACTATTATTTCTTTACTATACCTATACCAGTATATCCATCCAATGTCAATTTTTATAACAAATATTTCATGATATGTCTTTTCCTCTTATGAAGTAAAATTCATGGGTGTTATAACTTATTTACCATATAATGTATAACTATAATGTCCTAGGCCAGGTGTGGTGGCTCATGCCCATAACCCCAGCACTTTGGGAGGCCGAGGCGGGTGGATCATGAGGCCAAGAGATCGAGATCATCCTGGTCAGCATGGTGAAACTCCGTCTCTACTAAAAATACAAAAATTAGCTGGGCATGGTGGCACGGACCTATAGTCCCAGCTGAGGCAGGAGAATTGCTTGAACCCAGGAGGCAGAGGTTGCAGTGAGCCAAGATCACACCATTGCACTCCAGCCTGGGTAACAAGAGCAAAACTCTAAGAAAAACAAAAACGAAAAAACAAAAAACTATGATGTCCTAATCATAATATAAAAGAGAAGTAAGAGAAAACTATTGTGATTTATGACAAAATAATATGCATTTTGATATGTGAACATTTAGACTTGACCATGTTAGATGTAGTAATCAAATATTTGCACTTACATACAGAATTTCCTATTTATGCACATCTATATAATTCCAAATGCAAACTAATACAGGTGTGTTGTGTTGGTTGTTGTATTTGGAAAATACCAGTATTTTCCGAAATGATGAATAAAAGCCTCAGTAAAGCTCAAAATCAAACAGAATAAAATCATCTATCAATTTATTCGGTGATTAGCCCCCTGGAAATTTGAGTGTTTAAAACTGTGCAAAAGATACTTTATGTTCATTGCGTGAAGTTCAGCTAGGGTCCAGACTCAAGATATAAACAAATTTGTCACCTCCATAATGTCCATGGAGACATTTCAAAGCCATTAAGAATACAAGCGCATCTTCGGCTCTTTGGAGCTGTGATGTTGACTATCCCGTGACCCCACCATGCAAATGACAGTCACGCCCTATGCCATCCTCCAGTGACTGTGACAATCAAAAGAAATGTCCCTTCATTTCCAAAATGTTCTCTTGAGGTTGTAACATGTCTGTTGAGACCAACTGAATTATGTCAGGGAAGCAAGACAGCAATTGTGATTCCCTCTTCTGCCTTATTTGCTGATGTCCTTTTGTTGTTATTGCTCAAGTTCCTGGAAGGTTTTGGGACAGGAAGCCACGTGGTAATCTCATCATTGCACTCCAACAGTTAGTTGATGACATGGTGTTCCTGTTCCCCAATCCTTTAAAATGGAAATGAATGGAAATAAATCCTGCGTGTGTATAAGTAGTTTTGGTTTACATAACTATAGAACTAGAAAGACAAAATTATTGTGATATGGCGGGAACAATCAATCACACAGAATACAAAGATGAATAAAAAGCAGGACTTTTTTTTTTAATCTTTAAATATGAAGAAGACAGTGCAAAAGCAATGAAATTATGTAGAAAAAGGAAAAAGCCTCAAATCATTGTTGAATTCAGTTGGTTTTGCACATCTCTGAAGCAATGAGAAATAGGTAAGTAAATGTGGTTTTGCTGACAATTTCAATTTGAAAAAGCGGTTAAGTTAAATCGCTTCTATCTTTGGGTGGCTTTGCTTGTACTACTATGGGTTGTACATAATCGAGTCACAGAGTCCATTCATTAAACTCCAGTTGACCAAAGAATTAAAGCCATTTGGGCAGGGAATAAATTAAAATTAATGGTGTGACTCAGTTAGATTTAACAAATGCTTAGTGAAGATCCAACACACGTTAGACACTGGAAAGGTGCTACTGGACTAGGTTTTGGCTTAGAAAGTGAAGTGACTTGGTTAAGGTCTCACCACTAATAAATGATGAAACAAAGATGTTAGCTTGAAACAATTTCAAATGACTTGGTCTTTGCATTATGATCACCTAGACTTTGCAGAATCTCATTTTTTCATTCGCCTAGGGATCACATTGGGGTGTAATGTAAGGTATCACGCAGAGGTGTAATGTAAAGAATAATCATGAATTATCCTTACATTACAACTCTGTGTGTTGCCTGATTAACTAAAAAGATGAAAAATAATTTTTTAAATATAAGAAGACACTTGTATTAGCTTCACTAATTCCCCAGAGTAATCTTGCAAAACACGTATCATGCATGAAGAAGTCGTGCTATGGGGAAAATGTAAAGCAACATTTCCCCCATCCCTTGAAATGTCACAGTGCTCATGATTAACACATCAGGGTCTCTGAGAAATTCACCAGTAAACACATGGCTTAACTTTGTTAACTCAGGTTTTTCTCAAGCTTATTTGACCAAGGAATCCTCTTTCCAGTGAACATACATTGAAATCCTCAAGAACTAATGTTTCGTCTAACGCATTTTGGAACAAAAAATGATTATCTAATCTTTTTTGGAGAAACAAGGTACATTGTCTCATAGTTTATCTGCCTTTTGTAAAAGGTAGTCCAGATTTTGAGACCTTCTGTTCTCTTGTTTTCCAAGGCCCTACATTTCATTTGCCGTTATTTCTTAAAGATTCCCCCAAATATCTCTAGTGATGGTGGTTTACGGTGACTCTGAGGCACTGGGACCTTGTAAGACACCAGGGTTGGGGGTGAAGACAGATGGCCAGAGACAGGTCTGGAGTGCTTTATAGCAAAAGGTAATCACCATTTCAAGGTCTTCAGGCCTCCCCATTAAAGCAGGCGTTTATAACCTATCTTTAAGTCTCTGTTTTTTGTTTTTCCAAAATGCATCTAATTTTTATTATAATAAAATATATGAAAGTAATACAAGTTCATTGAACACAGTCTCATATTACTCAAGCTTATGTTGCCTACAGACAATATTTCTTCTTTCTTGAGAAGAAAGTCTTTCTTCTTTTTTGGGTGGAACCTTTGTATCATTGGGGGCAGAAGTTTTGCAGGCCTAAAAACTACATTTCCCAGCCTCTTTTGCAGATAAGGTTGGACAATGAGATATAAATTGAAAATTTGGGTGGACCTTCCAGGAAAGCTTAGCTGACTTAGCTGGAAAATGCCTTTTCCCCCATGCCCTATTTTTTTTTTCTATCTGTAAAAAGAATGTCATTGTTAAAGATAGAGTGGCTGTCTTGCTGCGTGTGATGAATAAAGAGAAGTGACTAAATTGCTGAGAAGAAAGGCGGAAGGAGCCTGGAATACTGGTGACAATGAGGCACTTCCACAGAAACTCCAATTTCTTAATTTTTGTGTATATGAGAGAGATAAGAAAAATGTATCTTGCTTTAATCACTATTATTTTAGATCTCTGCCATTAGCAGATGAATATAATTAAACATACATAATATAATGAGCATGTAAATTATTAAGTAAAACTAAATTTTAATAGCTTGAGGATATGCCTGGTCTCAATAATTATATCTGATTTTTTTTCCTACAGATAAAATATAGTCATGTGTGGCTTAATGATATTAATAGGTTCTGAGAGATGCATCATTAGGTGATTTCATCATTGTTTGAACATCATAGTGTGTACTTAACACAAACCTAGATGGTACAGCCTACTGCACACCTAGGCTATAGGGTATGGTCCATTGCTTTAAGGCTACAACCCTCTACGGCAAGTTACTATACTGAATACTGTAGAAAGGTATACCACAGTGGCAAATATTTATGTATCTAAACATATCTAAATACATAAAAGGTATACAGCAAAAATATGATATAAAAGGTGAAAATGGTGTGCCTTTAGAGGGCGCTTGCGGGACTGAAAGTTGCTCTGGTTGAGTCAGTGAGTGGTGAATGAATGTGAAGGCCTAGGATGTGACTCTACTCTACCATAGACTTTATGAACACTGTACACTTAGGCTACACTCAATTTATCTGTTTATTTACTTATTTATTTTTGAGATGGAGTCTTGCTCTGTCACCCAGACTGGAGTGCGTGGCATGATCTCGGCTCACTGCAACCTCGACCTCTGGGTTCAAGCGATTCTTATGTCTCAGCCTCCCTAGTAGGTGCGATTACAGGCATCTGCGACAGTGCCCAGCTAATTTCTTGTTAGTGGAGATGTGGTTTCACCCTGTTGGCCAGGCTGGTCTTGAACTCCTGACCTCAGTGATCTGCCCACCTTGGCCTCCCAAAGTGCTGGGATTACAGGCGTGATCCACCATGCTTGGCCCTAAATTTATTTTTAATGAAGTAATTGTGTTAAAACATTGTAACGGTAAAACATCTTTAGGTAATAAGAATTTTTCCACTTCATTATAATCTTATGGGACCACTGTCGTATATGCAGTCCATCGTTGATTCAAACATCAATTTGTGGTGCATGGTGGTAAAATACAACAGTGTCCTATCATGTGCCATTTCACCTACAATAGTAATAGATTGTGGGTGTCTTTCCAGGTCAATACATAGAGATCAGCACTACTCCTTTCCATTGCTGCTGAGTGGTCTATTGTATGGATTAATCATAAGGTTTTTTTTGCAATCACCTTATTGATTTAGGTTGTTTCCAAATGTTTACTAAGACAAACATTATCAATTGGGTTTCTAATATACTTTTTAAACCAGTAAACTGATTTTATCAATGAGACTGTCAAGTTCAGGAATAGTATGAGCCAAATGAAGCACTTAGTGCGAGTCTTTTCCTCATGTGATCTTAGAGTGTGAGCCTCTTTGAATTCTGTGCCCTGGCTGTTTCACTCACCCCTTCCTGCTCCAGTATATAAACACTTGTTTCAATTTTTGAGCTATTTGGTAAACTGACATACATATTGGCGTGACTATGCAGGACAGTAATGACTGATAAGCACTCTTTTTTTCTTTGAGATGGAGTCTTACTCTTGTCGCCCAGGCTGGAGTGCAATGGCACGATCTCAACTCACTGCAACCTCTGCCTTATGGGGTTTAAGTGATTCCCCTGCCTCAGCTTTCTGAATAGCTGGGACTGTAGGCATTTGCCATCATGCCCAGCTAGTTTTTGTGTTTTTAGTAGGGATGGGGTTTCACCATGTTGGCCAGGCTGGTCTCAAACTCTTGACCTCGTGACCCACCCATCTCAGCCTCCCAAAGTGCTGGGATTACAGGAGTGAGCCACCATGCCTGGCCTAGTCTTTTATTTTTGCCTGCCCCAAGTCTCTCATTATTCTGCCATTTTGATTCTGTATAAAATTCTTGATGGCAATAGTTTCCTCTATATTCTCAAGCAATGCTTTATGGTCTTCTAGCATTTCGTGTCAGGTGAGTAGTTAGTGTTAGTCCTCCATTGCAAAAGGTTTTGAGCATTCTTTAGTCCTCAGGATTAAAAACAATTAAAATGCCGTTACAGATGAACAGATTTATAAATATTTCTGCCCAGAATTCTGTGAGCTCATTCAATTTAAAAATTCAAGTCTTCCTTCAGTTCTGATATTTGTTTTTTTTTTTTAATTGCCTTTTCTCCATCTGCATTGCTTTTCTCCACTAAAACCTCTTTCTGTGGCAGACTAATAAAGCAGGCCAGAATCATTTTTCTTTATTCTGCCCACATTAGGAGCTAAATGTGGCAAATCTCTCCCTGTAGTTGATGAACAGTAATCACCAAAGAAAGTCTGTTGACTGCTGCCTTGGAGCTCCCTGAGAGCATCAGCCATGATACCCACAGACCTCAATGTGTAACCCAAAGACAGATCCAACATCGCCGCCTTGTTCCTGAGCTCGCTGCCCAAGGTTGTTTTTTTTTTTTCCTCTGATACAGAATCCTGTTTACTTAAATTTTGGATGATCCTTCCTCCGTCACACTAAACACCTTGTTTATCTCAAACAGGGAGTATTGAGCATAAATGGTGTGTAGGAATACGTTGTCACTTAAAGAAGATAAGCTCATTTCCTCTGATGTGAAGGGAAACATCCTTGCCCTAGTCTTCTTTCCATATAGGTGCAAAGTGTCCTGCTTCCTTAATAGCCGACCCATAACCCCCCACCTGACATTGAAAAACTTCCTTTCTAGATGCAATGTGGTATTCTGGATTGGATCCTAAAATAGGACATTTGTGAGAAAACTGTTGAAATATTAATAAAGTCTAGAGTTTAGTTAATGTATCAATGTTGGTTTCAAGAGTTTTGACAAATGTACCATGGTTATGGAATGTGTTAACAATAGAAGACTCTGGATACAGGGTGTGTAGGGCTCACTGTACTATCTTTGCAATGCTTCTGAAAACCTAAAATTAGTCAAAAGTGAGAAGTTTATTTAGAAAATAGTCATCCACAAAAATGTTATTAAATGTCCAAATACCTGAATAATTTCCGTGCCCAATATTCAACACACACACACACCCACCCAACACACACACACTTCTGCTAAATATCTATATCATATGAACAAAAGAGGTTATTTTTCTTTATTTTAGATCCGGGGTCTCCCTGTTTTGCCCAGACTGAACACAAACTCCTGGGCCCTAACAATCCTCCTGTCTCCACCTCCAGAGTCACTGAGACTATAGGTGTGAGCCACTGTGCCTGGCTGAGATTGTTTTTCATGATTATATTTTATCCAGGCCTCGTCAACCAAGATAAGAGTTTCTATTATATTATTTGGTAGTAAAGCCATTTTATTTTTCCTTTTGTTACTGTTCTAAAATTTATACCCATGGGTTTTTAATTTATGGAGGTGACTAAATGATGATACAGGGAGAGGAATGCTATTGAAAGAAGATGTGTATTTAATTTCCTGAGAGGAGACACACACATCACATCACACAGAAGCAGGAGTGAGGAGAAGGCCTAGGCCACAGTCTTTATTGAGGTTACTGCCAGAAAGGAAGGGCAGGGCAGGGTGGGCAATTTAGGATGAGCCAGTTTGACTAATGTCGCAGGCTCTGGGCCCCAGGGGAGGTCTCTGGTTGTCTGGTTCGTGACCCTGAGTGACGCTGCATAGGGGAAACACTGGCTTGTGTGGGAGAGTCAGCAAAGGAAGGGGTTGGGGCTGTAGACTCAGGGTTGGCTGATTTGTATGCAGAGGGGTACTTACAGGCAAGTTGTTGCTGCCTTTGAAAATTAGCTAAAATTAAAAAGAAAAAAAGAAAAACAAGAAAAGAATGAGCTAACCCTGAAGGGGCCAGTCTCCCCCTGGGACTGTGAGGTCCCCAAATGCCAGAGCACCAACAAGACAGAAAATAAGAAAATATAATTAACATAATTGGCCCTGTGATGACAGGTTGCCGAATACAAAACCTAAGAAAACACAATTAGAAGTTATTCTCTTTGAAAGAAAATTGGGCTACTTTTGGGGAGCTGCTTTTCAGTGAGTGCTTTCATTTTTAAAACAACCCTAGCTGCTTTCAGGTGTTAAGATTTTCAGTCTGGACCATGTTAGAGCTGGGGCTGACTCCTTGCTGATTCACTAATCCAAGACCTTAGGTGAACCACTGAGCTCAGTTCTTCAATCTATAAGAAATAATCATTTTTATTTCCTATAGGAATTCATCTATAGGGAATACTAATCTTTATCTTCATCTATAGGAATAATAATAATCTTCATCACTGTGTTGTAATAATCATGGAAAACAATTATTTTGGGGGGTCTTGTAGAGTTTATGGCACGTGATAGCTGCTCAGTACGTTTTAGCTATTAAAGTAATGATAGTAATGATGCATTTAGTTGGAACTTAGATACACCAAAGCTCCTGAGGATCTGGAAGCTATTCCCATACTTCTGTGTTTGAATCCCTGTTTGTTTGGAAGAGTGTAGGCACAACAGGGATTTCCATACTCCTAAATTTTCCATAACTCCGAATCCAGAAATCCACAGTGGAGGAAATCTGTTTTTCCTTATAGTCTTTTTTTTTAAATTGCATTTTAGGTTTTGGGGTACATGTGAAGAACATGCAAGATTGTTGCGTAGGAACACACATGGCAATGTGATTTGCTGCCTTCCTCCCCTTCACCTATATCTGGCATTTCTCCCCTTGCTATCTCTCCCTAACTCCCCACCCCCCACCGACCCTCCTCTATTTCCCCCCAACTGACCCCAGTGTGTAGTGCTCCCCTCCCTGTGTCCATGTGTTCTCATTGTTCAGCACCCACCTATGAGTGAGAACATGCGGTGTTTGATCTGCTCTTCTGTCAGTTTGCTGAGAATGATGGTTTCCAGTTTCATCCATGTCCCTACAAAGGACACAAACTCATCGTTTTTGATGGCTGCGTAATATTCCATGGTGTATATGTGCCACATTTTCCCTGTCCAGTCTATCATCGATGGGCATTTGGGTTGGTTCCAGGTCTTTGCTATTGTAAACAGTGCTGCAATGAACATTCGTGTGCACGTGTCCTTATAGTAGAATGATTTATAATCCTTTGGATATATATCCAGTAATGGGATTGCTGGGTCAAATGGAATTTCTATTTCTAGGTCCTTGAGGAATCGCCACACTGTCTTCCACAATGGTTGAACTAATTTACGCTCCAACCAACAATGTAAAAGTGTTCCTATTTCTCCACATCCTCTCCAGCATCTATTGTCTCCAGATTTTTTAATGATCGCCATTCTAACTGGCCTGAGATGGTATCTCAATGTAGTTTTGATTTGCATTTCTCTAATGACCAGAGATGATGAGCATTTTTTCATCCTTATAGTCTTTTATACACCAGATTAAAAATGCAATTTTTTGTTAAAAGATGTTTCATCGGAATAATAAAAAAAATCTACGCATTTAGCTATGAGTTAGATATTCTTGTTCTTTTTTGTCCAATCATCACTCAGTTTTCCCATTCATTCTACAATGGTGAATACATGACATCCAGGCATCTGCTCACCCCAGACAATTCAGGACAACGAAATGAATTGGTACAGCTTAACCTCAAACTAGGGATGGCATTTATTTTCTTTAGTAATATGGCTTGACTAAATTCTCCATTTTGAAACTGGTCAAAATAAGAGCAATATCCCCCTAAGCTCTCACTAAAAGAGCTTTCTCAGTATTTCTGTTGTACTTAATTTCAGAACCCTTTAATGACCCTTGGCATTTTTGCCACAGGTCATCATTGTTAGAGGACTCTGTTACTTTACTAAGTGAAAAAAGTCCTTCACAGCCTAGTTCCTGCCTTATTTCTTATAAAGGCTCATCCCTGGTATAGATTGTACAGCCTGGAGTTCAGCGCTAGAGATGGTGATTATTTAGAGTCTGGCTGCTTGGGATTAAATCTATAAAAATAATGCTGGTTAATGGCTTTTGGGGAAAGAAACTTCTAGACTTTTAGTTATCCACATCTCTCATAAGTGTAAAAGACTGCCTTTTTTTTCCAATTAAATCTGACAACTTGTATCTTTCAGCGAGGAGGAACAAAGTTCTTTGTCTAATGTTGATTTAAATTACAGCATCTTGCAAAGTGTAGATACACAAGGGACTGCTGGCATTGACAACCACCTTGTGGTTGTGTTAGCAGGAGCCACAGCAAAGAACCTCAAGCACAGGTTCACTTTGAAACAGTGAATTTTTGAGTTTGCTGGTTTACAGAGGCCATGGAGAATGATGGATGACCATAAACCTTGGAGCCAGATTACCTGAGCTCTGCCAGTTCACAGGATAACCTTAGTTAATTATGCAGTTCTTTGTGTGTCTGTTTCCTCATCTGTAAACATAGATCATAGTAGTACCTTCTTTGTGCAGTGGCTGTGAGGATTAAATAAGCTTATTACATGGAGAGTGTTTAGAACTGTGTTTATTTAGCTTTTATTTTTAGAAAAGCTACAATTTTCATAAAAGAGATTAACAGAAGGAAATCATAGACCTTAAAGCATAAGCATAAATGTCAGTTTTATCTGTAAGTAAAAGGATAAGAGAGGGAGAAGAGAAATGCAGTATGAAGGCATTATATGACACACATATTCACGTGCACGTACTCAAAACTAAAACACATGTAAACATTTTTAACCAGCGGTAGTGGTACTCTTTTTAACAAAAGAGTAACGAGATGCAGATCAAAAGATCTAAGCTTGAGATTCTTCATCTGAGAAATAAGATGGCCATTGTATTTAAATAACCATAATGTTTCTTGAACTCTGTCATGTGTGAAGTATGATACTGTAAGCTTGACATATCACCTTCTCCCAATAGCACTAAGAACTGCTACCATTTTATATTTACAGCCTATATGTTTATAGATTTAACTGAGACCCCTACCACCCTCCTTAGTCACGGAGCTTTGACGTTCAAGTTCATCAGTCCTAAATTGCAGTCACTATCTCTCTGAGATTTGACTTCAAGTCACAGGTCTTGTTAAATTCTCTTACCCTGGCCACATCCAGCCAAACCTTATAATGAGATGTTTTACCCAAAACAATTTTGAAACAAATATGTCAGTAGTTAATGCAAAAAGGTGCTTGGGGCCATAACATCAGTTTAAATGCCTTCAACTTATACTTGTAGATGGTTAAGCTGCATCAATTCAGAGATCTGTTTTGAATTTATTCTTTAGTACATAAGCAGAAAAAATGAGGCCAATAGGTAACATTGCAAAATGCTGCCTAATTTTGTAAATTGAAAGCATCGCAATGAAAACTCTTTAGGAGATATTTGAAAAGATTTGTAGAAAGCATCTAAGGTGCGTTCAGATAATTGTTTGATTGTGATGGTAATGTGCAAGATTAAGCCTTGGATAAGGTGCTGGTATTTCAGACCTTTTGGAAAGAGTTTCCATCATCTAGTCAACATTAATTTGTGGGTATTCAGAGTAAGGTAGAAATAGGGAAAGCACAAGAGTGTATGTTGCGGAAAAAAAAGACAATGAGATTAATGCTAAATTTAAGTGAGAAATGCAGTAACCTTTATTATAAGATAAAATTTCACAATTATCATTCATTCTGTTAAGCAAAAATGCAACATGAAAGAAAACTATCATCTTTATTTTATTACATTCCAAGGATGAATTGAAGTAATGCTTCTCTAAAATTGTGTTCACGTGGGTGACATCAATTTTTTTTAGCTTACACAACCTATGAAAATCATAAATGTACAGTGTAATTCTGAGCTCTCTAAACTGTCACCATCATGCTTTCTCCCATTCTCCCTGTCGCCTGGACCTCAATGCAACCCTCCTGTGCCAGACCTTAAGTAGAATTTTCTTCTCACATTTGATAGCTGTGGTTGGCTGATTTGGTTTCTATTCAAATTGAAGAAGTTAGCATATGAAATAGATTTTAGAAATTTCTAACCACCTACTGAAACTGAAGTCCTTGAAAAGTTGTGCATTGGAAGTTTGCAGTTGTTTAGGTATTTGAAGATAAACTATTTATTATTTCATTTTAATTTTATTTAAAAGTTTTTTGAAATCAGCATGTAAAATTGTATTTATCCTGGTCAACGTGATGTTTTGCAGTTTAAATACACTGTGGAATGACTAAATCTAGCTAATTAACATACGCAATATTTAACATAGTTATCGTTGCTGTGAGAACACAATTTACCACTGAGGTAGTGGTATCTTAACATTTTTCAAGAATGCAACATATTATTAACTATAGCCACCATGTTGTACAATAGATCTCTTGAATTTATTTCTCCTATCTAATTAAAGTTTTGTATTCTTTTACCAACATCTCCCCCACTGCCCCCCTTTCAACTGCCCCAGCCCCTGGTGACCACCTTTCTGCTCTACTTCTGGATTATCAAATGTTTAAAATTGCACGTATAAGTGAGATCATGCGGTGCTGGAGAATACAAAATTTTAACTTTCTCCTATATACTTCTTTATTTGAAAGTGTGGAGGGAAAATTTGAATGCAGCTAGGATGCTAAGGAGTTTAACCTGGTAAAAAGTACTGAGGGTAATAAATGTGAAAGAACTTGAAAGTGAATTTGCATTCATAAGTGCTCTCTTCAATGTATTGAGCTGTTATTATCATTATTATTATGACTTATGAGAAGCCCACATTTTCAGTCTGGAACTTATGTGCTTTTAACAATAGTTTCCTTTATTTCCTCCCAAATCTACATAGTGTATACATGTATATCCCTTCCCTCTGCCTGGAATGTTCATTATAATATATACATACATTGTAATGAGGCAGCATTTACAAAATTCTCATGGAAAGATATTATATTTATAGAACATCACAAGATTTCAGTTAGAATAAAACTATTTACTCACATACACACACATGCAGCTTTGACTTTCCTCTCTTGAATATCTTGAGTTTGTTCAGTAGACATTTAATGAATGCATATCCTATGTACTGGAAATACACAGATGGATATGCTTCTGCACATCCTCTGAAACAATTAGTATTAAGTAGATCTATTACATAAGCAGCACAGACTCAACTAAGAAAATCTGCACAACTGAAAAATCATGAGGGAATGAATCTTCCATAATGTCACTCCTTAGAGATAGGCACTGGTAAGGTGTTGCTGGGGCTCCCATGACCTGAGCTCATCTGTCTCTTCTTTGCGTGTTTTATATGAAATGGGATTGTATTATGCATATTGTTTTATAGCCTGTCCCCTTTTCAGTATTCTTAACATTACTGCAATGAATATTCTCCTGCAGCATGATTTTGAATAACCACATGCTAACTCATCATATGACTATATCATATTTCATTTAACCTAACATGATTGAACATGTGAGATAGTCACTGTGTCTTTTCTCTGGCAAGTAGCACTGTAACAATTGCCCTTGCGAATACTTATTTGAGCACATCTTAATTTCTTTAGAATATGTTTTTAGTAGTGCCATTTCTACATGAAAAGAAATAAACATTTTGAGGATTTTGATGAAAACCAGCAAATGGCCCCTGAAAAAAATTGTACTGATAAATGATTCCATACCTATTGTGGCCCAGAGTTGATAATTTATTTTTCATCTTTTCTAAAATACTTGATGAAAAATGCTGCTTGTTCCTGTATTAACATTCTTTGCCCTAATTGCTAGTGAGGTTGAATATTTTTCATATGCATCTTGACCATATTGATTATTTTGCAGATTGCTCATTTATTCCCTTCTTTACCTGCCTTGCTTATATATTTGCTGTAGGAGACCAAAGACCCTCTTTCAAAGGTCCCTAGATGCCATTCGCTTCAATCTGACTCTGTTGCTATCAACTGCCTCCCAAGGAGGACAAGCTCTGTGGGGATGGGGCAGGCGCAGTGATTGGACTTCTGCTGTCAGTAGTGGGGGATTCACTTTTGAAGTTCTTTTAACAAAAACGAATGTATAATAAAAGGGCATATTTTGACATCCAGTCATCTGGTGTTTTGAAAGACTTGTGTTCCCATGACACTGAGCTGTGCACTTGGCTAAGCAGGGTTTCAGAGTCAGCAATTTCTCTGGTCCAGCCCAGGGAATTTATCAAAGAAATGGCCATTGTCATGGATCAAGAAGAGGAAAAATGACACTGCCTCAGCATTGCTGTCGTCTCTTGTAGGTACATAGAATTCTACAGGTGGCAGTGCCTTCTTAAATGTTTTCTGGTGGTTATGAATTAGTGGCTCCTTTTCTACACAGTAACTAGAGGGACTTTTCCAGAACTGTTAGGTGGTGGTTCTTTACTCTTAGGTTAAAATCCACAATAGCTAACCTCAGTGACTGGCTTCCAGCCTGTCTCTCTGGTCTCACCTCTTGCCATTTGCTGCGTAGATACATTAAAGTTGCTGCAGTTTCTCAGAAGGATCAAGACCTTTTGCATTTCAGGGCTTCACAGGTTCCCTTCCCTCTGCCTGGGATGTTCTTCCTGCTTTATCTTTCTTTGGCGAGTTGAGACCTACATCCCCTAAGAAGCACACCCAACTTCCATAATGCATCAGGCCCTAAGGAGCACACCCAACTCCCATAATGCATCAGGCCCCTTTTAAATATGTTCTCATGTTATCTTGTTCTCCTATGGGGCATTTATTAGTCCTAAACAAATAGTAAATTTGTTGTTTTAAGTTCAGCCCTTCCACCAGAATGTAAATCTTGTGAGATGAGAGACCCCCCTGCCTATACCTTGCTGTGTCTTCAGCACCTGGAACTGTTCCTGGCAAAAAGGAGACACCCAATAGATATTTCTAGATGGAAAAGAAGGAAGAAAGGGAGAAAGGAAGGGATGAGCAAAATGGGAAGGTGAAAATGAGAAAAAAAAGAAAGAATAGGAAGATAGAATCAACCTGAATCAATTTTTTAATTTGTAAGTTGAGGGATGTGTTGGTTAATGGATAATTTTTGAGTTATTTTCAATCTAACAATTTTGAGAAGTAGAAATCATAAATAGTGTCTATCTAGGTCAGTAAAAGTAGCTTTCGGAAATGAGAAGAATTGCATGTAAGAGAGCAAATAGAAACACAAATTTGTGGCTTAGTGCTTGACTATACACGTGCAGACATGGCACAAGTTACTTCCTGGTGGGAAAACCAAGTACCTAGTGTTGAAGCAGCACCTAGTGACAAAACCCCAGAAGTCATGGGCTTCCTTAAGGCACAAGGGACATGAATTGGGGGAGGGGAGGGTGGCATTGGCCTGGGAAGATAAGACGAAAAAATAGTAGATAAATATTTGCACTTACATTGCAAACAAGGATTGGCAAACCATTAAGGAAATTAAATGTCTGTACTCTGAGGACTGCTGGAGAGGATGTGGAGAAATAAAGTCATAATGTAAGCAGATGAAGAAATATTGGTACAGATAAAGACCTGTTGATTAAAAAATGAGAATTCTAAAGTATATTTTGGCTAAAAAATAAATCAACTTACAAAAAGGAAATTATGTTTCCTATGTAACTTATTTAATAGCCTCTTTAATCACTCCTCTTGGCTTTCTTAACAAAAAAAGTACATTTGCCAGGAGGAAAAGGAATTTGCCCCTCAGAGGAAAGTTTGGAGCCGATGCTAGGCTTTTTGCCAAGTATGCTAAATACATTGACGTGGAAGAAAATCTGATCACAATATCATTAGATTAGAAATACCCACGAGAGTACAGTGCGTAACAGTGGAAGTGGATGCAGAGTTGTATATTTGGCTGGTGCACAGTAAATATTAAATATTAATAAAACAAATGCTGCTGTTTTCAACTTTGGGGAGGAGATGGACTCTGCCTAGGGATTTTTGTATTGAATCCCCTAACTGAAATAAGTGCTTGAAAAAAATATGGTTCCTCAATGAAATGATGGAAATTTGAATTCTGTCTATTATCTATATGCTGGATTTAAGAAATGCAAAGGTAATACTTTGGGAGAGGAGGTTAAGATAAGATTAGCAGGAAAAAAATCAAACGGGGTATTTAAATACCGTATTATAAATGAGTCATATATTCAGTCTTGTAAGAAGGCCTGGAAGATCTAAAGGAATCAGCAGAACTGTGGATAAAAAGGAATTTAAAGTTGGAGAGTTGCTTTAGAGACTTCAGCGATTAAAAGGCACGCACAATTCATAGTCATAATAACATGAGGCAAATAGCTTATACCCAGTGTGCGGGCTCTTAGATAAATTCATTCAATATTTCCCATTTCTTTAAGAGGATGTAAGAAAGTCATTTGCTATGTATTGAACAGGAGACAACCATGTTCCGAAATGAGCCTCTTAGCACTGCAATTCTACAAAGGGAGGGCTCTCTGTCAGCATCGTGCTTTGTTTAACTTCGTCTTCTCACCTGCATCTAAATTCCAGCTTTGTCCAGGGAAATCTTTCAGGTTTCATCTAGGGTCTATAAACATCTTTAGGGAGCCATAATTCTTCCCAGCATGACTCCCATCTATGAGACAGAAATAATAGCTAACATAGTGGGAGTAGTTTTAAACTGTAACATGTGATTGTTCATTCATTCGCTAATTTTTTTGTAAAGCGAGAGCTTTTTCTTTGAATATGTGTCTGCTTATTGGAGTTCTGCACCTTTCTTATGTAAACTATACCCATGACACATGTTGGTAATTTCCAGTTTCTTTTTTAAGAGGAAATTTAAAAACATATTGTGAAGCAATGTATATGGATGATTTTTTAGATATGTTCATGAATGTCCTATTTTTATGTGATTTTTCCATTTAAACCTCGTTCAATTACCTTATAAGCATTCTTTTGTCTATCTTTCCAAATATTTTAACTTAATTCTTATAGCAAAAACATTTTGCACTAATATTCAATAATTTATGTAAAGTTTAACAAAATTACATACTTTCAATAGTAGGGACAAATGAAATAACCATAATTGATCTTGGTTTGCATGGAAGTTACCCAGTAGAAGCACAGGCATGTGGAAAAATGAGAGATCCAGGGATGAGTAGGCACAAGTCATTATGTTTTACTGAAAGAATGGAGATTGTCATGTCAGTTAAGTGGGGGTTGATTAAAAGAGCTTCTAATGTAATAAGACTGAACATTGTTCCATACTTATTGTATACTAGGCACCATGTGATATATTTGTATGCATTATATATTTTAATTATTATTATATTCCTTCAGCAAAATGAAACTTGATGAAAGAAGTAATTTCCCAAAAGCCAAGTAGCTAGCGGGAAGTAGAGTTAGAATTTGAATTGATGCAGTCTGACTTAGCAATTAATCACACATTCTTATTCCCATACTGTTATCCACTTAGCCACACATACCTCATAGGGCGGCATAAAGGATTAAAGGTGATAATCTGTGTGAAAATGTCTGGTGGACCCAAGGCTTGATCATGGTTGGTGTTTAATCGTACCTGTTGCACATCTGTGTATTAAGCTGAATAATTATTACCACAAAACAGTTGATTGATTCTAGAGCAGAGAATAGATTTGAAGTCCTGTGCCAGGAAGTGTCAAAAAAAAAATTACAATAGATGCATGGCATATAATAACAGCTACCACTGATTGAGTGCTCACCATGTGCCAGACCCTTGCCCAAGCTCTTACTTACATTATCCCATTCGATCCAGTGCTTGTGAAAACGCTGTGAGGTTGTTGCTGTTATTATCCGATTTTATAGTTGAGCAAATTAAGCAAAGAAGAGTTAAATTGTTTGCTCTGGGTCACTGAGCAGACATGTGATAAAGCTCTGAAGAGCTTTAAATCCAGACTTATTTAGTTCTAAAATCCAGTTCTTAGAAATCTTTCTCTGAGGAGGTGGAGTAATAGTAGGCTGAACAAATTGACAAAATTTCTCCAGATTTAGAATAAAAAAATTGGTTCATTTCTTAGATGTTACCTTTTGGTTGCCATTTTGTTCCTATCTTTTCCCAGAGATCATTAAACCTGTAGACATTGAAATTATCTAAAAGCCATCTGTGTTACTTATCAAAAGCCTGTTGAGAGTAACCCAACAAATTTATAATAGGAGGCATGCATGTTTTGTCATTCTTTATGTTAAAAATTTTGGAATGAGTAATCATTTAAATGTAATACCAAACATGATAGCCATGTTGAGATGAATATATATTTGGGTAGGATACTGAATTCTTTCTTCACAAGTTACCTACAGTTTTCCCATGTTGGAAGGAGAGGAAGTTGTGAAAAAAGAGACGCTCTCTGGAAGATGCATGACCCATATCCTTATAGAGAAATTCTGACCCCAGAGTATAAGGCTGAGCCGCCTAGATTCTTTTGGCTTCACTGGCCAAAGGCCTCCTTTAAAAACAGGTTGGCCAGGCATTTTTGCTTTTTTCCGTGGGCTAGGTCTAAAATATAATCGAGGTTGTCAATGGTTTATAACTTGGCTTTCCAAAGCCTTCATAGCTCCATGCCCCTCTGAACCACACCACCACCAAAGAGGCCTTGCAAGACAAAAAACAGACAGAACAAGCAGATTGATTCAAGTTCCTCCACCGTCTAGTTGATTCGAATAGCTCTGTTTTTATTTGATTTAGTTATTTAAACTTGAGATTCAATTTTGTTTGATTAAAGGTTTCTGAGGTGTTTTTTCCTTTCTCTTTATAATATTGCCTACTCTAGGTCTTGCTTCTCTAAAGATAGAGAACAAGAAAAGATGAATTAAAGGAAGAAAGTGACAAAGAGGAGGTACATTCATCTTCCTAGGCTTTTTGTATTCCTCTTGCAAAAGCACCAGCCCCTGATCAGGGGACTCCTTGGGTCTTTTCAATCTCATTGACTTTGTACTTACCTCTCTCTTCAAAGTAGAATATAAGCTCTAGAAGGCGGGGCTGCTGTATAACTTTAGCACATTTATTTATTTACTTACTTACTTATTTGACAGAGTCTCCTCCACTCAGGCTAGAGTGCAGTGGTGCAATCTTGGCTCACTGCAACCTCTGCCTCCCAAGTTCAAGGGGTTCTCCTGCCTCAGCCTCCTGAGTAGCTGGGGCTTCAGATGTGCACCACCATGTCTGGCTAATTTTCATATTTTTAGTAGAGACAGGGTTTCGCCACATTGGCCAGGCTGGTTTCAAACTTCTGACCTCTGGTGATCAGCCTGCCTGGGGCTTCCAAAGTTCTGGGATTACAGGTGTGAGCTACCATGCCTGGCCCTATCTTTAGCCCTGTAGCCCCAGTTCCCAGAAGAGCATCTGGGGACTGGGTAAGCAGTCATATTCATTTGCCTGAACGGAAAAAAAAAGTGTTGTATATATTCATGAATGAAGATCCATTGTGAAGGAGCAGAATTGACAAGGGGGTGATAATTAGGGCAAAGAATGGCTGGATTTCAATTGGATAAATGTGAAATGAATGATGCAGGCGTGGGTGGGCTTTCCATACTTGGATCTGGTCATAATTTTCAAGTGCAGTTTCAAGATCATGTCAGATTAAAAAAGTGAACATTTATCTTTCCTTTTCAACAGCTCACTGCTTAAATCCAAGTTAAATGGGACTATTTATTCCCCTGTATGGCATGGCTCCAGATGTGGAGTTGAAGGGGCAGAGTTCATATTCCCTCATGGTAATTTTCCAGCTATGAGATTTTGGGAAAATCACTTAAGCCTGTCTGTGTAATGAGGTTCATAACACGTTTGCCTCCTATTGTGGAATCAGAAAGTTGTCTTCTTTTTGAAAAGAGAAACATGAAATCTCTATTTCTATCTTCTCCTGTCTCCACCCCCATATCTTTTTTGACTCAGCCTTGATGAAAGGAATCATAAGTTTGGCAAGGGATTTTGCTAAGAGGAAGCAATCCTGAAGACCTACAAATTCTTTTTTATTCAGATGCAGTGATACGTAGCATCTTTCTCTATAAACAAGATTGGGAAAGATACTGAGTATTTAAAACTTGTGAATGAAATATGGGGCAAAGGTTTCAGGTAAAATGAAACTTGATTACGCTTAATTCTTTTTCATAAGTTAGATCATCTTCTCGTGTTTTCTCATATTTCGTGTAAAGAAGATAAACCTTTTCAGAGTCACCAAACTCTTAGACTGCGCAGACTTGCTTAATCTGAATTTAGGACTCCAGCCGTTATCCCCAAGACTTGTGTTAACTCCAGAATTACAAAACGTGTCTTAGAGAATATGTATCATAAAACTCTGTCATAGGAAAATGTTCATAAAATTGATCTTATTACTCGTATTTATGATAAATATACTCATAACTTTCTCCTCCCATCACCCTATTTCCTCGAAACCTATAGTGAGGGAGAAGGAAATTCAGCTTGTATTTAAAAAATGACTCTAACACGTCACGAGTAATCCAATTATTGCCAGGGCCTCTTAGCATGGGTGACCTTGTAGGCTTGTTGTAAAAATCACATAAAATATTGGTTCCCTCAAACTGTTTTAAACCTATAAAATGAAAAATATATGTAAGGTTTGAATAATGTTATATTAATAGGTGGACTGAGCTTAGAGAAAAGGCAGGAAAAGGACAAACGCTAACATTTATCAACCAGAGTCTTTGGAAGAAATCAAGACACTTTACCAACATCATTCCATTGACTCTTTATGATAGTCCTCACATTCAGCCCTGTAGAAGCCTTTAGTATTAGAAGGGTTATGACCTAACTTCCTACCTCATGTGAAGTTCAGAATAATCAATAAAACAAGCATGAATGGATGTTCCACAAATGTGTTTCCCCCCCCATAATTATTACTTAGACTTTTGAACATAGCAAAGTATTTATTTCTTACCAAAACAAAACAAAACAAAAACCATGCCCCTTGCTTGGTCGGTCCCCCAAGCTTGCACTTCGTCTTCCTGCTGGAGACTCCAGCACTGGGTTTATACAATCTTCTAGATGGTATAAATTAAATAGTAAAATCTACCCAAACTCATTTCTGTTTAGATACCATAATTCAAAATTGTTTCCAAAAAAGTGTGGCCCTCTTCTAAGATTGATTTTTTTTTTCCCAGCCCAGAGTTTGGCTGAGTGAACCTTTAAAAAGAGAAACAAATGGAATCACGTAACAAATTAAGACATGCTTCAGGCATCTAGCGCTTCTTTTTAACTCCCATCTGCCAAGCTCAGGTTTCTGAGGTGAAATGCAGTAACAGAATGTGGGTGTGATATTTTATGTTTTTTTTTTTTCTTTTTTCACCCCAAAGATCCATGTACTTTCCTAATGAAAGCATGACATTAGATTAGGATGCAATGACCTAATGCACTCAGAACTTGCATATGGACTTGTATTCTAATGGCTAGGTCTCTTATGCACAGACTTAATTTGAGGAGCATGGCCCTGATACATTTTTCTTTTCTTTTCCTGTTCCTTTGCTCAGGTGGGTCCCTGCACACAGCTGGTGTATGCCAGACCCTGCTTGACACTGAGTATTGATGATGGGGTCTGGAGACATATTCTCAGGAAGACTTAGGAAGAAGCAGCCCGTTTGTTTCCGTAGGGTAATAAAGAACCTAGCAAGGTTCCTGTTTCTGGAACACAGGTGCAGCTTGTGCTTTCAGGCCTCATCTTGAATTAATTCAACACCTGCACTTGCAAAGCAATCAACATTTCTCTCAAGTCTGAGCCTGATGTATTGGGAGATATGCTGTTTCCTTCTCTATAAAAGGAAGATGTTGGACTTTATCTTCCAGAGGTCTTCTCTAGCTCTGACACCTGTGAGATTTACATTCTCAATAAATCCCTCAAACATTCTGCCTTGTGTGTCTGGAAAATATGTGTTTGCCTCTGGTGACCTGGGTAAATGGCTGAAACAACCAGAGGTGTCTTTTAAGATGCAGGTTGAAGAGTGTTGTTTCTAAGCCTGCAAGTTTCTGATGGCCTCCCAGCACACTTGGCATAGAAGCCAACTTCTAACTTGTGTCTGGACCTTGTCCTCGTTCTCCTCTGACACCTCACCTCTCCCTTCTCCCCCAGTCCAGTGGGCTTCTTTGTTCCATAATACCATACTAGCCTTGGCGGGGCAAGATTCAAAGATATTTTGGGGCAAGATTCTTGCCTTTGCTGTTCTCTGTGTAGAACACTTCTAATTCTTCTGGCCAAGACTTTCTCCACCGTTCAGGTCTCACCTCAAATGTCACCCCCACAGAGAGGCTTCTCCAGCTCCCCTGATGTCCAAGGAGACATCCTTTCTCATACACCTTCTTACATTTTATGAATAGCCATTAGCCAAAGCTGAAATTGTCATGTTTATCTATTGCTTGTTTTCCCTATAAGAGTATATGGCAATAAATAAAGACCTTGTCTCTGTTGCTGTCTCATTCATAGACAGAAGAGAGTAGAGTAGGTATCCAATAAACACCTGTTATCTCAATACTTTGGGAGGCCAAGGCAGGTGGATCACCTGAGGTCAGGAGTTTGAGACCAGCCTGGTCACATGATGAAACCCCATTTCTGCTAAAAACACAAAAACTACGTGTGGTGGTGCACTCCTGTAATCCCAGGTACTCGGGTGAGCCATTAAAAAGAGAAAATCTCTTGAACCCAGGAGATGGAGGTTGCAGTTAGCCGAGATCACATAACTGCACTCCAGCCTGGGTAAGAGAGATTCTGTCTCAAAAAAAAATATATATATATATATGTAACAACAACATGGCAACTTAGGTGTCTGTACAACTTTGTACTGGGTACCATTCTAGGAGATTTTTATATATTGACTAATTGAACTCCTATCAGACTTATGCAATGGATACAGTTTATATTAAGTTGTTCTTGCATTGCTGTAAATACTGGAGCTAGAGTGGACATTATCCTTAGCAAATGAACGCAGGAACAGAAAGCCAGATACTGCAGGGTATCACTTATGAGTGGGAGCTAAATGATGAGACTACGCGGACACATAGAGTGAAACAACACTCCGGGGCCTCTTGGAGGGTGGAGGGTGGGAAAAAGGAGAGGGAGAGGAAAAATAACCAATGGATGCCAGGCTTAATACCTGGGCCATGAAATAATTGCTACAACAAACCCCCATGACACAAGTTTACCTTACATCATCACATTGACTCTTTATGATAGTCCTCACATTCAGCCCTTTGGAAGCTGAATGCACATCCTGCACATGTACCCCTGAACTTAAAAGTTTAAAAAATTATTACATTTTATTATTATTAGTTTTTTAGACAGGGTCTCACTCTGTCACCCAGGCTGGAATGCAGTGGTGCAATCTTGGCTCACTGCAACTTTTGCCTCCTGGGTTCAAGTGATAGTCTTGCCTCAGCCTCCTGAGTAGCTGGAATTACAGGTGCCCACCACCATGCCCTGGTATTTTTTTTTTTAAATATATGTTTAGTAGATATGGGGTTTTACCATGTTGGCCTGGCTGTTTTGAACTCTTGACCTCAAGTGATCCACCCTCCTTGGCCTCCCAAAGTGCTGGTATTATAGGCATGAGCCACTGTGCCCAGCCTGAATTTTATTTTAGATTTTAAAAAAATACCTGAGACTGGGTAATTTATAAAGAAAAGAGGTTAATTTATAAAGAAAGTGATTCTGGAGGCTTTATAGGAAGCAGGGTGCCGGCATCTGCTTGGCATCTGGTGAAGCCTCAGGGAGCTCGTGATCATGGGGGAAGACAAAGGGGGTACAGGCATGTCACATGGTGAAAGCAGGGGCCAGTGAGAGAGAGAAAGACTGGGAAGGGAGGCGCCACATGCTTTTAAACAACCAGATCTTTTGGGAGCCCAGAGTGAGAGCTCACTTATTACCCATGGGATGACCCGAGCCATCCATGATCCACACGCTTCCCACCAGGCTCCCCTCCAACACTGGAGGTTACAGTTCAGCCTAAGATTTGAACAGGGACAAATATCCAAACTAGATCGCAGTTACTGTTCCCATTCACAGTTCAGGAAACAGAGGAAGAGAGAGGCTGACTGACTTCCCAGATGTTTTTAATATCATGGCTAAGTAACTCCTCCGTGGCTTTCTATTTTCTGGGTCGGACTTAAACAGCCATCTGAAAACACCTTTGGAGAATGTGATATGGGAACTTGGAGCTTTTACTGTGTTATGATTGTCCCCACTAATGTGAAAAAGCTTTTGTTAATTCCTTTTTCAGGTAATTAACAAAGCCTATTTAAAAATCAGTTTGTTTTTTTAAATTTTTTTATTTTTTAAGCCTCTACTTCACCCCACCTCTTGGGAATCAGAGCAGGAGTTATACAAGGACATAGCATCATGTGCTTGGTGAGCAACTAAGATTATCAAGGATGGGTTTTTTCTTTTCATTTTTTAAAAATCATACCCTTAAACCCTGTACAATTAATAAAATACCCTCAATATGTTAAGATTAATAAAGTAAATATTTTACAAGCTGATTTTCTTTCTTGAGTATTCAAATGAGGGATTCAGAGTAACATGAACCCTACTGGCTTTATTGAAATATTAAAACATATAAATAATTTATAAGGAGACAGACTCACAGAAGATATGAAATCTTCAGAACATTACATATATAAATTATATACACTATTTGATTCAAGAAGTTTAATGTGTTAGAAAATATTCATCTTACCCTTCCATGTTTAGCACACCCTTATAGGATTGGGGGAGGGAGATTAAAATGAATATGAACAAAGGAAATCGGGATTTCAGTGTGCCAGTTTTAGCAAGGAACAAAATCAACAATTGTCCTCAAATTAGCCAGACATGTTATTCAGTAAAACAGATGCATTTTTATGAGAGGCCATAATACAAGTTTTATTGCTATAATAAAAAAAAAATTCAGGCTAGATTGGGTCTTACTACCCTGCCCTGCCCCAATTCCATGCCTTTCCTTTGTAACAGTTGAAACACTTGTATTTCCTTGTTTCATGCTTGCTTTTCCTCTAGACTTGAAGCTTAAAGATGACAATGCCTAGCTTACCATTGTACCCAGCAGACATAGCTATGTGACCTTGACTTCATTACTGAACCTCTCTGTGCCTCAGCATTCTCAATTGTAAATTGGAGGTAATAAACGTAGTTAACACATAGGATTATAATGAAAAATACATATGTCAATGCATATACATTTAGAATAGTCCAGACCCCCAGCATAAAACTTAAAGTTGTAGGTGTTATTATTTTCCCTGGAATGTAAGTGACTTGAGAAAAGGGACTGTAAGCTTTGTTTGCTGCTGATTCCTCGGTGCCTGTAACAGTGCCTTGGGGGTTATTGGCAGCTAGCTAATAATTCTTGAATATATCAGTTACTAAATTATTATTTCAGATCCTTAATTATTAGATTTTAGTGCTGTGTTACAGTATGGTAGAGTGCACACACACACACACACACACACACACACACTCTCCTTCTGTCTCTCTCTCTCTTTCTCTCTCTCTCTCTCTCTCTGTCTCTCTCTCTCTCTCACCCCTTTATTTTCATGATTCTCAGTATAAACTTTTGATTAATTACATCGGCCACCTATTGCAAGGATAACCAAATAGCACAAGGCGTCCTCACAGCACTGGACATCTGGGAAGGTGGACCATTTGCCTTCAGCTTTCAACTACCTTTGAACTCTGCCTCTGGCCAGTTCCCCAGATGTTTATGCTCTGGATCAAAGCCATAGCTTGCTTTCATTTTGCAAGGGGAGCAGCGCAACTTATCACAAGGATTGCAGCGAGGAAGTAAATAGCCCCTCACCTTAAATGCCAATTTATTGTTCCCACTCTGTCATACTTGATTAAAATACAGAGTTTGCCTCCAAGGCTGAAATTAGCTTTTCATTTTGACTGACTGCCATCCAGGTCTGAAAAATAGCAGCTCGTTTGTTTCAATATTTACCACATCCATTCAGAAGAGGTTTACATTATTGCCAATTAGGACTTAATTGTTATCCATAACTCAAACATTTGCTGGCTGTTTACGGAGGAAAAGCCATCATTCTCTTTTTACCATCCTGAATTCCACTACCCTTAGACCCTTGTAACATGAGTGGAGGAATTTCTTTTCCTTAAGATGGGGCTGGCTGCGAATATAATACTCTTTGTCACTCTTAGTTTCCTGATGTGGCTGGAGGCAAGCATTCATTGCCCGGTGTAATGGAAGATAGTTAAGCCTGTGTTGGACATCTGCTGTCTTTGCCACCCTCATCTGCGTTTCCCAGTATTCTGTCCGCAGAAATGGGAGCTGACTTTGGAGGCATTCTGCATTGCATGGATTATTGCATATCCTCTGAGCTGGGCTCCCAGCTTTTCCCATAGCCCCTCTACAGCATGTTCTCAGCACAGTAGTTCTCATTGCAGAGTGATCCTTTTGAAGTGTGTCAGATCATGTGACTTTTCTGTTTCAAAGCCCCCAACACCTACCTGTCTCCCTCAGGGTAAAAGCCAGTATCTGTGCAGTGACTCAGAGTCTTGTACATCTCTGTCCGTCCTCACTGTTCTGAATTGATGTCCCGTCACGCTTCCCTCATACACTCTGCCCCTGCCATGCTGGCCTCACTGCTGTTTCTCAATCCTCCAGGCTCTCTCCCACCTCTGGGTCTTTGCACTTCCTCTTTCCATTGCCAGGAACCATCTTATTCCAGGAATATCACTGGCTTGCTCCCTCACTTCCTCCACATCTCCTAAGAAAGAGACCTTCCAGAACCACCCGGTCTCAGAAAGTAAGCTCTGGTATCTTTTGATTATTATTATACTTTAAGTTCTGGGGCACATGTGCAGAATGTGCAGGTTTGTTACATAGGTATACACGTGCCATGGTGATTGGCTGCATCCATCAACCTGTCATCTACATGAGGTATTCTTCTAATACTATCCCTCACCTATCCTCCCAACCCCTCCTTTCCCTCCCCTAGCCCCCCACCCCCTGACATTATCTGGTGTGTGATGTTCCCTTCCCTGTGTCTATGTGTTCTCATTGTTTAACACCCATTTATGAGTGAGGACATGTGGTGTTTGGTTTTCTGTTCTTGTGTCAGTTTGCTGAGAATGATGGTTTCCAGCTTTATCCATACTGGTATCTACTCCCTTGCTCCATCTACTTGTTCTTCAATATCACTTACCACTTAACATATATTTATTTGCTTATTGTCTGCCTATTCTTCAAAGATACAAATTCCAGGAAGACAGGGATGCATTAACTTTATTCTTATGGCCAGTGTCATTGTTACTTCCTTCTTTCTGTTAATCTCATCTCTGCCTGTCTCTCAGGTATTCAGTGTTTGACATGTTGATCCCTGGCTTCCCAGTGCCCCTCAGCAAACTTCCCCTTCTCCTGATGCAAAATCACCGCTCTTCTACCATTATTATCTGACATGGTTCTGTTTCACTCAGTGCTCATGGCATTGAGCAAATACTCTAAAGTATGAGAGAACTTGCAGCTGAAACATTTTTTGTTATATCCAGATCCATATCTCATTGGTGGAATTTTAGGCGACATGTCAAATTTGTATGTTTGTAGCAGATGCTTAGGCGATCGAGAGATTTCATAGAAAAATCCAATTCTCGGTTCTTCTAAGAATTGGAGAACCTGCCAAAGTTCCTCCTGGCATCACTGCCTGGAGCTGAGGCTCATCTGGGCTTTTGGCAAAGAAGTGGGTTCTCCCCACAGTCCCCAGCAGGCCCCTTCAACTCATCTATATGTTCTTGTGTCCCTGTATATGGAATATGTCCCAGACTTGGTTTGGGTGAGCTGAAATCTCTTATACTGTATCATAGTATACTGACACCCCAAACAGTGCCAGTGTGAACGGATGCCCCTCCTTTCCATGTGCACAGCTGGCTTATCACAAAGTGAGCCTAGTGAGTCTAATTTTTTATCCTATTCTGATAATCTTGAAAGTCCTTGCTGTGTGGCACTTAAAAAGAAAATACTGATGCCCATTGCAGCCCTAGATCAATTAAATAGAAGCTTCTGGGATCTGATGCTCAGTCTTGGTAATTCTCTGAAGGAAGTTCTTAGACATTTTAAAATATACAGTGACGTTTGAAGACCACCATGAAAATGTTTATTGCTGACAGCTGTTGCAGAGGAGAATGTCCTTCAGTTATGGTGGCCTGGAGGGGGCTTGGCCTAAGGTTAAGCCTAAGACAATTTCTGGTGACCAGAGAGGGAACATCGCCAAACTTTACGTTGTCCCAGCTACTGTGATGCTGGGATTCTCACCATCTGGGTGACGTAGCAGCTTGAGTTGGCTGACCTTTCTCTTTGGCTGCGTTTGTCCTTATTGGAAAAATAAAAGGATATGAAACACAAGGGGTGGAGAAGGAAATTAAACAGCACAGCTAGTTCCTGAAGAGGACCCTAATCTTTGTCTAATGGGGTCCTAAAAAAAACATAACTTTTAGACATCATTAATTTTGCATTTGACTTGGTACGAGATTTTAAAACCTTTATTCAGAATGTGTTTTCTCTCAATCTAGAGAATCAAGCCTGAGAAGTTTACTTGCTAATAGTTGCCAAACTTTACCAGTAATTGAATGTCATGGTTCTCTTTTCTTTATCTGAGTTAAAATTTATAGCACCCTTCTAAAATGATTTCTGGCTGCCAGATGTGTTAGAGAAAATGTGGTTAATCCTAAGTGCCTACTGCCCCAGAACTAGAAGAGAGATGGCTAATCTTCAGGGACCTGAGAGGTGGTGGGAGCATCCCCAAGTCATGCCCTCCTGGCCTTCCATCTTTAACAGGCAGTTTATTGCAGGTGAATTTCAGAAATCTATCCTTCCAAGATTGTTGTCATTGCTGTGAAGTGCTTCCACCTGCTCTGGGGCCATGGAAGAGAAAACTTTCAAATATCTTTATGTTAACAGATTTTTCCAGTGCACCACAATTCACAGAAAAACCTGCTTACAGGCCAAGCCTGGAGGACGATCAATGGGACAAGGGGGAGAAAAGTTACCTCTATTTAATCAGCTCCAGGTTTCTGACGAATGTGAAGAGCGACTGTGAATACAGCAGGGCTGCTTAATCCCAGACTGTTTTGTGTTGGAGCATCACTCTTCTCTCCAAAACTTTGTCAAGATCGTTTTACCAAGAGCACTTGCTGGAAAGCCTTTTTGGAGAAAAAGACAAATAATGTATTCTGTCAGGCAGTAAAGCAGCCACTTAGAGACACAGCACTTTGATTATACTCTTTGAAGGAAAGAGAATTGGATTTTAACTACTATTCCAAATCCTTCACCTAAGGGAGAGAATTATAAAAGAGCACCATATCACCCTTGTTATTACTTCATATTTGACCAAGGGAAATATTAAAAATACAGTTATTTATCAAAAATGGCTCATTATTTTCATAAGGGCGTGGAATATGTGGTTTGTTAGCATAAATTGGAGTATGAAGGGCATGCATGTTAATTTTGGCCTGAGGGGTTCTCCTAATGGTGTAGGCAATAGATAAGTTTCCCTAGATTCACTGGTTTCCTTGAGTAAACCCAGGAAGCTTTAAAGGAAAAGGTTTCTTTTCTTTTTTTTTTTTCTTTCCAATTTGTATTTCAGGTTTAGGGGTTCGTGTATAGGTTTGTTATGTAGGTAAGTTGCCTGTCATGGGGGTTTGGTGTACAGATCACTTCATCACCCAGGTAATAAGCATAGTACCCCATGGGTAATTTTTCAATACTCAACTTCCTCCCCTATTCCCCACACCACCAGGCCCTGGTGTCTGTTGTTCCCTTCTTTGTGTTCATGTGTAGTCAGTGTTTAGCTCCCACTTACAAGTGAGAACATACAGTATTTGGTTTTCTGTTCCTGCATTAATTCACTTAGATAATAGCCTCTAGCTTCATCCATGTGGCTGCAAAGGACATGCTCTTATTCATTTTTTATGGCTGTGTCTTATTCCATGATAGATATGTGGTACATTTTCTTTATCCAGTCCGTCGTTGATGGGCATTTAGGTTGATTCCATGTCTTTGCTATTGTGAATAGTGCTTCAGTGAACGTAAAAGTACATGTGTCTTTTTGGTAGAATTATTTATTTTCTTTTGTATGGATACCCAGTAATAGAATTGCTGGGTCAAATGGTAATTCTGTTTTGAGTTCTTTGAGAGATTTCCACACTGCTTCTCGCAGTGGCTAAACTAATTTGCATTTTCACCAGTACTATATAAGCAATCACTTTTCTCCACAATCTCACCAGTTTCTATTATTTTTTGACTTTTTAACAGTAGCCATTCACTGGGGTCTGTCGGGGGGAAATAGGGGAGGGACAGTGTGGGGTAGGGAGTTGGGGAGAAATAGCATGGGGAGAAATGCCAGATATAGGTGATGGGGAGGAAGGCAGCAAATCACACTGCCATGTGTGTGCCTATGCAACAATCTTGCATGTTCTTCACATGTACCCCCAAACCTAAAATGCAATTAAAAACAAAACAAAAATAAATAAACAAAAAACAGCCATTCTGACTGATATGGGATGATATCTCCTTTTGGTTTTGATTTACATTTCTCTAATGATTAGTGATATTAAGCATTTTTTCATATGCTTATTGGCTGCCTGTATGTCTTTTCAGAAGTATCTGTTCATATCCTTTGCCCATTTTTTTTTGAGATGGCATTTCACTCCTGTTACCCAGGCTGGAGTGCAATGGTGCTATCTCAGCTCACTACAACCTCCGCCTCCTTGGTTCAAGCAATTCTCCTGCCTCAGCCTTCTGAGTAGCTGGGATTACAGGTGCCTGCCACCATACCTGGCTATTTTTTTTCTTTTTTTGTATTTTTAGTAGAGACAGTGTTTCACCATGTTGCCCAGGCTGGTCTTGATATTCTGACCTCAGGTGATCCACCCTCCTTGGCCTCCCAAAGTGCTGGGATTACAGGCCTGAGCCACCATACCTGGCCTCTTTGTCCATTTTTAATG
Organism: Sapajus apella; assembly: GCF_009761245.1. NCBI lineage: Eukaryota > Metazoa > Chordata > Mammalia > Primates > Cebidae > Sapajus > Sapajus apella. The sequence continues at coordinate 237,110 of NW_022437032.1, forward strand.
GGATTGTTAGGTTTTTCTTGTTAATTTTTTAAGTTCCTTATAGAGTCTCGATATTAGACCTTTGTCAGAGGCATAGTTTGCAAATATACAGAAAAAGTTTAAAATAGAGTCTCCCTGTAGCTTTAAATAATTATTATTAAAGAGATTGCTGGCCAGTGGGGAGTGACTTAGAATAATCTTCTCAATTTATTTGTGTGTCCATGGCATACTAGTATAATAATAATAGTAAGATATGATTGCATTTTAATCTAAATAAACAATATTAATTCTTCATTAAAGTGTGCTGGTGAGTAGGGGGACCACAAAGTTGAATACAAAGTCATGTCAGCCTCAAGAAGAGGCTCATCCAGTGGAAGGAATAAGTGTAGCAACCATTTCCCTCCCCCTTTTTTTTTTACCCAGTGTCTTTTCTAGAAATGGTACCACTGCCTCCATCACCACAGCTAGCTAAGTATAGCCCAGTGTTGAGTCAAAACATGATCCTGGTACCTTTATAAATAGTGAATTGTTCAAGCATGAGCACCTTATTCTTGTTGAGCAAATGAATAATTTTTCTGTAAATTTTGCTTTTGAGACAAAAAGGAGTTGTCTAAAGCAATAGTCATGCATGTGTTCATTCAGCAACTTACTTACTGCATCCTGGTGCTAACAGTGCAAAAAGGAAAAAGGAAAGAAGATCGCTGCTTTCATAACTCACTGGGAAAATTAAAAAAACAAAATGTCCTGACTTGTAGCATTTGCCAATTTCCATGTTGCAGGTATATCTGCCATGACCAATCTCAAGCTTCAAGTGTAACAACTAGCTCACAAAATTCCTCACAGTTGACAGTCGGCTCTCATGAACCTGTAGGAGCTAGCAGCAGCCCATCACTGCATGGGGCTCACATTCTAGTGGGAGAAGACAGGAGTTACAAGGGTAAACTAATAGATAAACAAGACACTTTCAGGTGTGGATAAATTCTATAAAGTAAATAAGCAGTGGAATAGAATATGAATAATTAAATGGAAACTGATGGTTAATTATTCAGGGATTTTGTGAGCCACCCATTGCACAGAGTAAACATCCAGTAATACATACCTAGGGAAGTCCTCTCTTAAGAGTCACTATTTGAACTGAATTATAATGATGGAGAAGGCAGCTGTTATGCAAAGTGCATGCCAGGCAGAGGGCATAATGAATGCAGATGATTTGTGGCAAGAAAGAGTTCAATGAGTTTCAAAAATAGAGAAGTCAGTGTGTGTGTTAGGGAATGGGGGTGAATAAATGAAATGAACAGGGAGTCAGTGGAGCTGCCTCACCTTGTAAAGAGGGAAAAAAGAGGAAGAGGGGCAGGAAAGACAGGAGAATAATGAAGCATATACTAATAGAAAAACCTAGGTAAATAACGGAGCAAGTGTTCTTGTAGCATTTGAGTTCCTCATTCTGGGTGTTGCTGAAGCCCTATTGATTTCTAGCCTGGTCTGTAGGTATCAGTATCAGTCTATAGGTGACTTGCTAACAAAAGAGTTGTAACACAATGTATGTGTTTCGCTATACACTTGCACACATGTACATCCTTTTCCCCTAATATTTAAAAAAGTTATATTAATCCTGTTGGCAGATGATGCATTTAAAATCTCAACCCAGAAAAATGTATTAATACTGCCTAAAGGTTCTTTTCTGTATCTGTTTGTCACAGTGCTTAACATAGTTAATCTCTCAAGGGCTCAGAAAAGAGTTAATAAAAGAATGAATTAGGACTCAGTTGTGCCTAGAGCAGTGGTCATCAAGCTTGAGGATGCATCAGAAATAGCCTTGTTAAAAACGCAGGTGGAAGGACTTTGCCTTCTGGGATTCTGCACCTTTAACAAACAGACCAGAGGTCCTGATGCAGGAAAACTGAGGGCCATGCTTTAATAGGCTTGGGTTTAGCCTAACTGGTTGGAGAGGCAGAGACAGAAGATGGAGAATTCCTTGGCATGGTATCTTTCATGAGGCATCGTGGTCTCACAGAAATAAAATCTGGGGCCCCAGTTTTGTACCTTCATTCCTGGATTTGGAGAAGCCATTTTCTCTTTGTTGGATATCACTCCTCTTATGCATAGAGAATTCGGTGATCTCAGCTGCTCCTTCCAGCTCTGTCCTTCCCTGACTTGCGGTGATCTTAGAAGATGCATCTATCTGCCCCGTGCTGTAGTTTCTGACACTGGCACTGACAGTGTAGCCATGCCACTCAGAGCTGGTTTTCCCTAAGTGACAGTTGGTAGACGACTGAAGAGAAAGCATCCCCTCAGAAACGGATACTTTGTCTTAGAACTTGGCCAGGTTGTCATTACCTCTCAAGCCACTGTGCCAGGCCCTCAATACTATTTTTCTTATAACATCAACCATACATCATTAGTGGATGAGTAGGTGATGGCCACATCAAAGTCAATCTCATTGATAAGGAGTTTACTATTTCTTCTAACTATAATGTTATAACACATTCACAACATCAGCTCAATAGAAAAGGATCTTAAGATTTTGAAATGGAATTGATAGGCTCTCAAAAATATTTGCTGAACTCAATTAACTGTACTATTTGCTGAAAAAATATTTGCTGAACTATTGATTATGTCTTCCAGCGTGACATTCTTTCTACTATCACACATTCTCAGGCACTTGCTTTGTGTCATTGGGTTCTTTGGGATGCTTATCTACTTAAATTTTTTTGTGCACGACAGAATACTGCCTTGCTCTCCTCTATTTATTGACAGTCAAAATCAGAGGCCATCCAAGAAGTGGAAGTCAAACAAGTTTCACACTAATTTTCCATAAATTAGTGCAATGAAACAGTATGTCAACTCTTAGAATCATAGGTCTTTTAATGTGGTTGTCTCAATTGTGTGCATGCTGCTTGTGTTACATGAGACAAGTTTAGAATTTTAATGTAAGTGGTTAAACGTAATCTTCCAAAGAGAACAATGTCATTCAGGGAAAATTAATTCAGCATTTACATAAATGAAAGGTTAATAAAGCAAGCTAAACACCACTCACTATAAGATATAATTTGTAAATTCTGGACTCTAATAATTACACAATTATAACACAAGTCTTCATGTCGTAAGAGCATTTTTATTCGTTTTTACATTTTTCCTTTATCTTCTAGGGATTAATTTGGGAATGAGGACATTGCAAGTGTTGAAAATAGAGAAATGGTTGTTAAATAGCCAGTTACTTGATTTACCATTTCTTCCGTGGCAGAATATACATAGTTTACTTTGCCCATGCATGGAATTCATTTAACAGCACAATAAACATTTATAAAAACATTAATATTTGATTACAAAGTTATATTATTATTAAAATGTCATTTCTTTTCAAAATATATTGGCTTTATCGTCTCCTGGAATTACCATTTTGAGAAAAAGAAAGGAGTAAATTCTCTGCATATGTTCTAATCTAGAAGGCAGGTATCAGTCATACTTAGAGTTTTAGAGGTAAAGTTGAAAAAGAAAGGACAACTGTCATTACTTAGAGCTCCGAAACAGTTAATGTACTTTTACAACAAAAGAAATGTTTGTGCATCAATTAGGTTAAACATTTATTTTAGTCATTGAACTCAAGTCAGTCAAGCCAGTTTGCTTGTATATTTGAAAGTGATTTTAAGTGAAGTGACCAGAAAAGTCTACCAACTTCTGTATTGTAGCTTTGATGAATTTTGAAAATAATTTAAAAAATGATTTACATTAGATTTTTATCCATTTATAATCTATTTGCTTTGCACAGTGGTTCATAATCTACTTATGTTAAAAGATGTCCCATAATTAATCAGAATTATTGGGAAAGTAGTCTTTGTTGGCTGAAATATCTGTTTAGTATAAGACTTAAAAGCAAAAACTTTTTTGTTTCAAATTATGTTGTGGAAAAGATTGTTCCAATTTATTCATTTACTCAAAAAAAAAATATCCTGTTAAGCATTTATGTTGCAGGCACTGGTTTGGGCACTTAAGATACACTGGGAAGTAAAACAGGCAACAATCCCTGTCCTGGGGAATCCGACACTCTTCAGAGAAAGACAATAAACATAATAAGTTAGTAAATTATATATATTTTTAGAAGGTGATATGTTCTAGGTCATAAAAACCATTGGGCACAGTTAATGGGAATCAGTCATGCCCAGGGTGTATAAATGTTGATCGCTACATGGAATATCATCATCAGGGTAAGCCTCATTGAGATGTGCTGTTTGAGTGGAGTTCTTCAGGAGGTGAAGAGGCAAGCTCTGTGGGTGGATATGTAGGAGAAGATTGTCGCAATAGGAGAGGCGAGGCCAAGACCGTTAAGTGGATATGTGCAAAGATTCAGTGTGAATGGGTGTGTTTTATTATCTAGCATATAATGGACAACATGAAGCTGCAATTTAATGACCAAAAGTTCTAGAAGGCTTCAAGACAATTTTAAAAAGAATGTTCAGGATACATATTTGAAAGATCAAAGAGGTGGGGTTGAATTTATGCCGACTTCGACAGATATCCCGTTGACCCATCTTATGAATAAATAACCTAATTTTATTTCTTTTGTTATATATATATTCTAAATATAAAATCATGTGGTAAATTTACTATTCTAGATAGTCAGATTTTGGTTCTGTTTTAAACCGGTGACTATAATTAGTTGGATTCTTTTAAACTGAGATTTTAGTGCATTATAATGTTTATAATGTGCTTTTCAAGACCTATTTTCTTAAAAATGGTTCTATAGGATTATTAGTGAGACTAAAAAAAATAAAAATTAATTGCAAAGAATGACATTTGCCTTGACCATTCTGTAGAATCTAAATAAGCCAGTTAATCCAACAAAGTTTAGTTTTTAGCTAACACTTAATCATTTAAAGTATAATTATGAGTATGTTCTATGTATTAAGCACGTACTGAAAATTTTAAAGAATCCATAAAATTATTTGGCACAGTGCTTACTCTCAAGGTGACTGGACTGGCATTTGTGAAATACAAATGGAATAAAGTGGCATCTTTAAAAAAGTAGAGCATAAACAAATGCCGTCAACATTTATAGGAGGAAGATGATTGAAAATGTATCTTGGCAGAGAAACTTCTTGGAAGAGAGATAAGTTGAACTAGATAAGAAATTGACGGTGAGACTGTAAATTCAGTTTGGAGGTTGCATTCATTCTCCATCTTACTTATTACATTCATCTACTTTGATACAAATTAGAGGGCCAGAGACTGCTGTAGCCAGCCTTCCGGATGGTCCCCAGCAATCTCTGCTTCCTGGCAGTCATCCCCTTCTGTAGTCCCTTTCTATGTTGTACCAAGGTTGGTGTGTATGACCAACAGAATCCAATGGAAATGATGCTGTGTCACTTGTGAGATGAGGTTATACAGGCCACTAGAGCTTTTCTGTCCTTCACCTCTCAATGTGTCTCTCTAATTGCTGGTTCAAGGCAATAGTCTCATGTGTGAACCATCCTGAAAACTGAACCTCCAGTCTCAGTCAAGCCTTCAGATGATTCTAGCTTTGGTCATCAATTAGACTGAGGTGTCAGGCAGGATCTGATACCAGAGTTACCTAGCTAGGCTGCTCTGAATATTTTGTCCACTGAAACTGTATGATTTAAATGGGGTTGGTTTTTTTTTTTTTTTTTTTTTTTTTGGTTTTGTACTAAGTTTGGGATCATTTTTTACACCGCCATAGATAACTAATATTGGAGCAAGCAATGCTTTTGACTTCAAAAGTTGTATCTGGCTATAAAACAAAACTGTTCAGAAATGTTGGATTCTCCTCCTGTGCCTCTTAAGGCACAAGAAGAATTTAAGTAGTAACAAGAGAGACACTCTGTCGGCTGCTAAGCTGTGTAGTGAAGCAAATGCAATTGCAGTTCACCTTAGCCAGGATGATAGCTAACATCTGTGGGAAACTCTTTTAAAACAATGCAGATAATTGAGGGAAACTGAGCCTGTTCAAGGCTCTTCAAGTTACCGTACACATTTCCAGATCAACAATACCAATAAAACAGCAACACCTCAATAATAAACCATTGATTTAAAATGTAGTATGTTCTAGGCACTTCATGAAATGCTGTACAAATAATACACTATCTTATTTCATCTCCCAATTCTATGAAGTGCTAATGCTCTCATTATTTATGTAAATGAGGCAAATAAGACAGTGCAGTGTCTCTCAAACTGAAATGTAATTAAGAATCATCTGGGGGGCTTGTTTAAAATGCAGAACAAAATTTAGTAGATCCCAGATTTTGCATTTCTAACCAGCTCCTGAATCCCGCTGATGTTGCTGGTCCAAGAACCAGATTTTTGAGAAGTGAGTGACTCGAGGTTAAACAATTTGCCGGGAGTTCAAAATAGTATCATTTATAGAGGGTCAGCCTTGTTTCAGTAACTTACATATATTTCTCTTCTAAATGTCTGTGAAAAGGGAGATGTTATTGTCTTCACTTTGCAAATTATAAAACTGAGGGTGGCAGAGAATGAAAATATCTTTAAACAAATTTAAAATAATTTTCCCAAAGGTAACACAGTCATTTAGTAAGTAACTGAACTTGAATCTTAGTCTTTATAACTGTAAATCTCACATTCGTTCTAACATGTCACATATAGCAAAAACAATTGAGTACCAAGAAAGATGTTTGTTGAGAAAAACATACATAATGTAAAAATAACAGCAATGATAAAGTCATGATGATACTTACCGTAGGCTCAAACATGCTTCTATGCAGCAATGATGCCTCAAAGACTTAATTGGAGCAAATATTTTGGTGATTCCTTTCCTTGTTCTTATTTCCAGGTATTACGGCATTTAGATAGATAGTTTAGATATCTAGCTAAATATATGGCATTTAGATAGTGGGATGGGGGATGAGCATCAAGAATTTTCCTCAAAATTACAAACAAAAACAAAAACAAAAAAAATCCCAAACTGATCATTTGCATGGAGCATGCCAGCTGGGGAGAAGGGAACATACGCTTATATTCAGGAAAAGTTTCACAGGATGTAAAAAGAAACCATCTGCTTTTTCTTTTTGTTCTTGTTTAAGAACAGCTTGTGTTTGCAACTCACAACTTAAAACATAGTAATAACCTACAGGACTTTGTGAAGCATGAACTGTACCGCTTTTTTTTTTTCTCATTTTTCCTGCTGATTTTTTTTTCACTTGATGTTTGCAGAAAGCAGACTGCAAAGAAGATATTTGCATGTTGCAACTTGGATAATAAAATTCTTCTGATCATGGCCTGAGTCTGCTTCTCTTGGATTTTCTGGGCATTCCAGGATCCTGCAATGAAATCCAGCCAATATGAATCAAACGTAATTCTCGGCTTAGCTTTAAGAAACACCTCAGGCTAAGACTGTGGTTCGGTGCACCTCCTGTTCCACCTCTGCAGAGAAGCACCTCTGAGACCCTGCTTTATCTGTACAGCACCTGGAAGGCAATTGGAAATTTTTTTTTTTTTTTTTAACAAATGCAGTTTTAAATGTTTACTCTTCTTGTTAGCATTCATCTCTGTGGCTTTGATGTGTGCCTTCTTTCACTGCTGAAGTTTTCTTAATGTTTCAGACATCGCCACTTCTTGAGTGCCAACTAGTACATAAATTTACCATTTCTAAAAGGAAAAAAGGAAGGCAACGCTTCCCAGTGGAAAGGGCCTTAACAGCCTTATTGGGTCAGCAATTAAACATTGCAAAATGCGTAAGATGAAATAGGCTGGGTGAGAATCTTGGCTCCTCGACTTACCAGTTCTATGGCCTCAGGGAAGTTACTGAATGCTTCTAGATCTCAGTATTCTCATCTGCTCTGTGGGAATAATAATAGTGCCCCCCACCCCAGGATTATTATTAAGGTCCTGCAAGTTTATTAGAAAGTGCTCAGTCAAGATGGTATCTTTGAACACAACGAGCTCTTATGGGACAAACCAAGACATGTGGGAGGAAATTTACTAAATTTAATAACAACTTATCATGTTTTTCTACAAAGTAAAACACCTGAATATATATATATATATATATATATATATATATATATATATATATATACAGTGATTTTACATATATAAATTTAGAAATATATGCATGTCTTCTATGTGTATATATATGTATATGTCTATATATTTTATAGACATATATATATAGACATATATATGCCTATATATTTTGTCTAAATATTTACATATTTAGACATAAAATGTGTTAAACACTTCTCCAGTGGGAATTGTAAAGTCTGTCCCTGAGTTTCTCAACATTTTCCCATTTGAGGTCTAGATTAATCTTTATGGGGGTGTCCTGTGCATTGGAGGAATGTTTTGTAACAACTCTACCCACTTGATGCCAATCACATATTTTTCCCTGTTTGACAACCAAAAATATCTCCAGATAGTGCCAAATGTCCCTCGGAAGTTAAATTAGCCTTGGTTACTGCCAATCTAATTGATATTACCCATCTTTAAAATCTCCAGGATCTGTTCTTTTTTATTTTGAGATGGAGTTTTGCCCTTGTCACCCAGGCTGGCGTGCAGTGGTGTGATCTCGGCTCACTGCAACCTCCGCCTTCCAGGTTCAAGTGATTCTCCTGCCTCAGCCTCCTAAGTAGCTGGGATTACAGGGACCTGCCACTAAGCCCAGCTACATTTTGTATTTTTAGTAGAGACAGGGTTTTACCATGTTGGTCAGGCTGGTCTCAAACTCCTGACCTCAGGTGATCCACCCACCTCAGCTTCTCAAAGTGCTGGGATTACAGGCATGAGCCACCACGCCCAGCCAGGATCTGTTAGAATTCTGAGTTTTGATGAGAAGAAACCAAAGAATACACATACATCTTCAGACATCACGTGGAAAAAAAAGCCTGCTTTTCCCATTTCTACCTGAGCTTCAAGGAGTAAATTCAAACTTCACTCTTCATATACATGACCAGTAATGCAGATGTGCTAAGTTTATTTGAAAGGAATTATTGCACACTCATTAAGCACTCAATTTTCTGTCTCTTTGTATGAACCTCCTTTGAATTAGGATGTTATCTTCTTAATAGGTGGTGGACAGAATAGCTCAAAAGTGTACAGCAGACTAATGGATTGTCTTTGGAACTGGAGAATTCTGGAAAAAATGGTTAAAATTATTTTTGGAGCAATTCTGAAATATTTAATATTTTAATATTGCATGTTGGAAGTGGCTGCAAAGTCTTTATCAGTTTGTAGATACCAGTGCAATATTCACTTGCTTTTCTAAAGGTTATTTTAAAATTAATTATGAAGCTCTCCTTCCTCCACTTTCTTTTAGTCATCCCTATTTATTTAAGTCTTTCTAAACAGTGTATCTAGTGGACTTTTCTGTCAATGCAAAGTTTTATTTTGTTAATATGCAAATGAGTCATGTTATGCAACGTGAATAATAAACAGAGTTGTGGTCAAAATATGATGGTATTATTATACTTTGACCTAATCTCTCAAGTTTCAGAAACATAGCAGCGATAGATGAAATGTCAAGCAAGAATGAGCAGCAAAGACATAGCTAGGCTTGGAAACAGAGTGAACATCTCATGCTGACCTCCTGGTCTGGGTGCAGGCAGCCCAGGCTGACAGGACAGTGCCTGCAGGTAATCAGGTTAAAAATGCTGCACAGAAGCTAGGAAAACAGAGGCGTGCTCTTGGCTTAGAGAATAGAACTGGGATGGGACTGCTCTGTAAACTCTGTCGATTGTTGCCAGGCTTATGATTTCAGAAAGCTGAAGACTTAGGGAAATAGGAGACTACAGTCTTAGCCTTGAAACCAAGTCTTGAACAAAATCACCCCGATTCAGTGGCTGGATATGGGGTATCCTCTTTGTCTCTAGAGACTTGGAATCTCAAATTGCCATTAAAAGGCCAATGCCAGACAGAAAACTCAGAGGGTTGGTGGAGGTATAAACAAAAGTAGTGTGCGTGCGCATGTGTGTGTGTGTGTGCGCGTGCTCATGTGTGTGATCACCAAGGGAAAGTAAAAAATATAAAAATTCATTCCACTTAAAGTTTGTGTGTGTGTGTGCACGCAGTAAGGGCAGATGTGCTATGTCAAATGCTTTGTAAACAAAGCACAGGACATTATTTAATGCCAAGGTGGCTGCAAAATAAGCATCTAGAACCATCAGACCAACCCATCTGGAAAAACTTAATGTAAGACAACAACTATTCTTTGAGCGTGGAACATGTGTCAGGCACTCTTCAGGATGCCTTGCCCAGATGGAGCTTATTTTCTTAGGTATGTTTAAGAAACTCAAAGACTTATCTGCAGAAACTGTATCCATGAGGAAGAATAAGAGACTATAAAACAAAAAGCAATGAAATAAGAAATGTGGAAATAAAATGTTAGAAATTAGAAGCAGAATCCTTTGAATGAGGCTTGTAGTGAATGGCTAAATTCTAGAATGGATATTGGTAAAAAGAGAATCAGTATTGCCAATTTTACTGAGAATTCACCTTAATATATGACAAAGAGGTTTAAGACTATGAAAAACCAGTCAGGTGTTATGAAAATTGAGAGATTCCAACACATGTATGTTGAAGGATAATAGTAATATAAAAAGCATACTTCTCATATAAAAGAAAAACGAACACATTAAAGATTTGATTTAGCCTATTATTATTCTGAGATCTGAGTCTCACTGTTTCTCAGGCTAGAGTGCAGTGGCACAATCTTAGCTCACCGCAACCTCCACTTCCCAGGTTCAACTGATTCTCCTGCCTCAGCTTACCAAGTAGCTGGGATTATGGGATGCACCATGACGCTGGCAAATTTTTTGTTGTATTTTTCGTAGAGACAAGGTTTCGCCATGTTGACCAGGCTGGTTTCAAACTCCAGACCTCAAGTGATCCTCCCGCCTCAACCTCCCAAAGTGCTGGGATTACAGGCATGAACCACCATGCCTGGACTGATTCAGCCTATTATTAATTAGGAAATCTATAAAGTGTTACAAGTGGTTTGAATAAGTTGAAGGCAAATTTGTATTGAATAAAGAAATATTAAAAGGAACTTACAAATACATGACACGAAACAGCCTTTTTCTATGCAAGGTTGAGGGGCAAGTGAACTGAGCCTCCATGGGTCAGAATTCTCATGTTCAGGGACGAGAGTTTGTTTGCATTGCTTTCAGTTACCTACAGTTTAGAGAGTTGTAAAGCAGGGCAAAGGCAATGAAAGGCCAGACTCAGGTGACTCAGAATATGCGCAGTGAAGGGTTGGCAAACTACAGAAATGGGCCAAATCTAGTGCGCCTACCTGTTTTGTAAGTAAAGTATCAGGTGCTGTTGGAACACAGCCACAGGTTTGCATGCTGTCAATGGCCACTTTCACGCTGCAATGTAGAGTTGAATACTTGCAATGTGAAGCCTAACCCATGAAGCTGAGAACATGATTTTCTAGCTGGCCTTTATGGAATATGGTTGCTGACATGGTTGACTAAATAATGCCTTGTTTTCCTCTGAGCCTCAACATTTTCTCCACATGAATAATAAAGTTCCAGAAAATTGAGAGAATGGCAAGGAAGTAATATTTAAAGAAAATAATTGACTCTTTTTTTCTAAGATTGAAGTGAGATGTGAGTCCTTAAACCAATATTTTACTGCGAGTACAAGCAGATCCATAAAATTAGATTCTTCACAGATACATCACAGAAAAACCAAGAGAGGCAGGAAAAAGAATTAAGAGAAGGACAAGTGATATATGGAAAAAAAAAAAAGCTAAAAGATTGATAGAGAATGAATTCTAAATTAGAAATATAATGAGAAATGTTTTGCCTGTATGATCTCATGTAAATTTAGGAGCAGGTACTAATTTTGCTACCCATCTTTACCAATGAAGAAGTTGAGATCAAAGTGACAGAGCTAGTATGTGGTAGAGCTATAATTTGAACCCAGGTTTTCTAGCCCTAGAAACACTGAAATTTGACTAATCTGTTCTACTATCTTGTTATAATAAAGGAACAGATTTTTTTTTTTAAGGGTAACATATGATCCTCAATTGGAATATACAGGGTGAGAAGAAGTTCACTGGCTGATCAGATTATGAGACCTTGGCAGTCAAGAAACAGCAGGGCAGAGACTTCTGGCAGTGGGGAGCCTGCCACAGATCCCAGAATTGGAAGAGTCAGTATAGCTGGAAACCAGAAGGGGCAGGGATAGTGAGATGGGGTTGAAGAGCAGGTGAGGTTGTACAAGTTGTACAGGGTTTCATGTTATTCTAAGAACAACGAGACAATATTGAAGTTTTGAAACAAAGAGAGGGCAGGTGGCTTGTTCTGATTTGCAATTTCAAAAGAGACTTCAGACTGCAGTGGGAAGAATGGATTGGAGTTGGGCCAAAATGGAAGTAGGAAGACCAATTAAGAAGCTGCTGATATATAACAGCCAAGTTTATTACACGCCCAAAGGGAGCTGCTAACCAAATCATAAAAAAGAACTTGTGATATTCAAACTGGAACTTGAGATATTCAAACAGGACATGGGTGAGATTATTTCCATGTGGAATCTTGAAATGTGGCATGCTCTTTCATTTATGTTATTTGATATTTGGCCTCATTAGCAGATGGAATAAACTTCTATTGTTCTGAGTGCCTGAATTCCCAGGGCAGATGAGCATCATGCTATGATTGGTTCTTTTTTGTTTTTTTATGCTTGTGTGCTTTGTGCTTCTTATCTCTATTAGAGCACTTTTCACATTGATTTCTAATTTTCAAATTACCTCTACCTCCTCAACTAAAGGAAAACACTAAGAGAATGAAGACCTTGTCTAATTTACTTTTGCATCATTACTGCCTAAAAGTGCCAGCCAAAAGTAGTCATTCAATATAAGTTGTTGAATAAACGAATGAGATTCACTTATGCGGAACAGATCATTTTCTTCTGCCAATTTTAGCTGCTCTCTTCATTTACGTGTTTCTAGACTCATGCGAATTCCCAGGTGCCTTAGGAATTAAAAACCATGTGTAATAACTCTCATTCATTTAAACCTATCAATGTTTTTTACACAGATATATAGGCCATTGTGAACGTTTTGAATAACACAAATGCACTTGAATTCTGCTACAAATATTACTCAATACTGCAATGATAAGTTAATAAGTCTAACCCACGGTATCTCATATCGTGGACTCCTGAAACAGGAGTTATTCATTTGCATTTCCCCCCATGATTTGCTATTTGTGTGACCTGGTCAATACCTCTCTGAGCCTTAATTTCTCACATGTACAGTAGAGATAGTATTTATCAATTTTGAGTCATTTAAAAAGAATTAATGAGATAATATGACATGTGCTCACCACATAGCAGGTACACACTTGCCAGTGTGACAAGAGGGGCTTTGGGGGACCTGACCTGGGCCCTGGGTCTGGGTGAGGAGGTGATGGGGAGACAGGAGAACCCCCCAAGCAGGTGACTTTCATCTGAGAGCTCACAGGTGATGAGGCTCCTGGAGGTAACTGAGTGATAAGGACACGGAGGCACAGAGACACAAAAGTATTAAATTCTGTCCACTTTTTTTTTCATAATTTTACCTTTCCGTAGTTACTGTTTTATCCCCTGTGTCTCTATATTGCCATGGATTACCTACTGGCTGGGCTATTTTTTTTTAAATTCTTTTACTTGCATTACTGAAACTCTTTCAATATTCACTCATGTTTTGCTTTTCCTGCATCTAGATAAAGTGAAATGAGAAAGCCTTCACTTTATATATCATAGAATTTTGATTTCAAAATGCCCAAAAATATTCCCTTGAGGTGGAGCAATTCAAGTTTCCCTAATTTTTCTAATCCATCCATCATTACCTCTTTTCTGCATTGCACAAAATCTGCAGATGGTATGAAACTCCCTCCTTCCCCATCCTGGTCTATCAGCTGTACTGTTATCCATGGAAACTGGGCAGTACCAGCTTTGTGAAGAGCCGGAAACAATAAAGGCTTTCATTCCAGGCATTGCTTTGTAGGGCTGGCATTTCTGAATTTAGGATCGGCAGATGTATTCATTATTCCCTCATCATTCCTCCCCACCGTCCACTGGCTCCGGACTTTGTTTAATCATCCAGCTTGCATGAGTCTTCACTCTCCCAATGTGATTTTAATAGGCTATTATTTTGAGTCCTAGGTGAGAATTTCTTACATTCAAATTCCTGGCAGCAATTTTGTGCACCTTTGTTGCTTTCAGTTGTCAGATTAAACCCCTTTTGAGATAAACACTTTAATAAACAAATTTCTTTTGCCTGGGTAGTGATTGTAAGTGGAAATGAATGCATTAGCAGACCTTGCCTTTGTTCACAAGTTTCAAACATCTCCTTTGGTGCATTATCTGGCTTTGTTCTCACAGTGTCCTATTAAGGAGTTGGAAGGGCCCTCGCCCCCTAAGTTTGAATTTGAGTGTCTTTTAGTTCAGAATTATTCTGGAATTTGTGTTTTTATGATCATTGTCTCATAGACTTAGATAAGACAGAGGAGAAGGAACACTTTGTACATCGATAAACACAAACGTGGGATCAAGAAGACACTCTGCCAAATTTGCTAATTGAAATTGAAGGGCTTCTCAAACTTTAATGTATCTATGAATCACTTAGAGATATTGCTAAAATGCAGTTTCAGATTCAGTAGGTCTGGGGCCTCAGATTCTCCATGTTTAATTCATTTCTAAGAAGCTCCTGATGTTGTCAGTGCTGCTGGCTATTTTCCTATCTCAGTTGTAAAGAATTCTCCCCAGCTCGACTCTGCCTTCTGCAATTTTCACCACTCATCATACCACCCAGATGATGCCAATAGGCAACGAAATTTGAGGACTATATTGATTTCCTGTGGCTGCCATAACAAATCACCATAAACTAGTTGCTTTATAAGATCAAATTTATTGTCTAACAGTTCTGAAGGCCACAAATTTGAAATTAAGGTGTTAGCAGGACTGTGCTTCCTCCAAAAGCTCTAAGAGCAATTCTGTTTCTTGCCTCTTCCAGCTTCTTGTGGCTGCCAGCATTCCTTGGCTTGTGGCTGCATTACTTTAATCTCTATCTCTGTCTTGACATGGCCATCTTCTCCCCTCCATGTCTTTCCTCTGTGTGCCTCTTTTAAGGACATTTGTCATTGGATTTAGGGCCAACTCTGATAGTTCAGGATGGTCTCATCACTATATCATGATTACATTAGCAGTAACCCTTTTTGCAATTAAGGTTGTATCAACAGGTTCTAAGGGTTAGGATGCAGACATATCTTGAGGAGTGGGGGAAACATTCAGCTCACTGCAGGAACCATGTGGCTATAAGACCTTCACAATGGCCCATTTGAGCCAGAGATCCTATGATTCTAATGAAAAACTGGTTAGTTTTAATAGCACTATTAATGCAGAGTAAGTATGTTTTTGCTCCCTTAGGTATGAGTGTCTTGTGAACGTCTGTAGAGGACAGTGGAGACTGGAGAGGACTAGAATATATCAGTGGTAGCATTCAATTTAAAGAACTAAGTAGAGGAGAAAAGTGGAAGTGAGACTAAAAGCTAAAGACAGTAGAAGCCAAAACAACCCAAAAGAAACTGAGTATATGGCTTCCATCCTGCATCAACCTGAATCTCTACCAATGCTTTTTTAACTTTCAAGGGCACAGGAAATGCCTGGGGATCTTGTCTGAGATGGAGTCTGGGATTCTACAGGTCTAATAATCTCCCAGGCGATGTTGACACAGCTCATTCATGGAACACACTGTGAGTTGCAAGGGCTTATGTGTACACACACACACACACACACACACACACACATATATGTATGTGATTTGCATTGTTTAATCTTATATATAACCCATCTGTAAATTGTGCAGATCTGTGACAACCTTTGTATGAAATAATAATTATAAAAAGCATTGACTGTGATAAAATGAGGACAAAAAGACCAACAATTTAATGTGAAGTGTTAAACTAGCTTGTATTGTTTTACACAGCACTCCAAATGGGTAGCTGTTCATAACACACCATGCCAAGAAGGAAATGAGACATTCCAAGGGCCATTAACTACTCCACCAGAGATCTTGGAAGATCACTGCAGTTTTATTTAGTGTCGATGTTTATTTAATTCTGGTGCAGAAGGGCAAATTCACGATGTTCAATGGCCCTCAAAGTCACACTGGCTTAATGAGTGTGGATTAATGACCCATCGACAGTAGGCTATGGCGTTACCTTATAAAACAAATGGTGACAGGAGAGAGGACAGCCTGGAGTACTTGCTTTTTTAACATATTATGCATATACAGGATTTATTTGTTAGTAGAACTTGGAGTTACCATTGTTTTATCAGCTTATTTGTTTGATAGTACAGGGTTAAGCTAGTACAAGGTTAATCTCCTATCTCTGTGGTAATGATCTATTATGAGTTTAGGTTAATGCATCCTACTCTGTTGAATCCTCTGAACAATGCTAGATAATCTGTACATCGCTGAATGGTATAGTTTAGGCATCTTGAAAGTACATTGCTGTCTCCTTGCACATATAATCTTGATCTTGAGATCAGAAAAGCTACAAACACTCATGGAAATGCAATGTCCCAAGGGACGTATAGTGAACAGCTGCTCAAAGTGCAGGAAATATAGCAACTATGTAACTCTGTAAGCTTAAGTTAGTGACAGCACAACATTTCACTGGTATGGAGTAAAGATAATATGATTTTAATAGGCAAAAGAGCACCATAATATAGCCAGATAGTTCACCATAAAGCTTTATTATATAAAGCTTGGAGCCATTTGAAATGTTCCTCAAAAATCTTGGAAAAACATAGCAAAGAGGATGTCTGCTTATTCTCTGTAGATCTCAGAAGTGATCCAGCTTCTGAATCCATGGCTGAGTTGAGGCTTTTGTGAACTTTATAAGGATATTAGAGTAAGGGATTGACATAAATAAAAACATTTAGACTTTAGAAAAAAACCTGTTTGGTTGTTTTCGGGATTTTTTTTTCTTTAAGCAAGTTATAAGTTAAAAAAAAATCTTACACATCTTGTATATAATCAGCAAACTTTAATATTAAATAATACAAGGAGGAAACGGTAGCCAAATCACACAATTCTGTTTACCTGGGCAGGTTTCTCTGAGTTGCTGACGTTAAAGTCCTTCTAGCTCCACTTGATTGGTAGTGACTTACAGGAACTCTGATTTCATAGAGATTCTGAAGCTGATTATCCACTGGGAAAGAGTGCCATGATTGACTGGCAATGCATGCCTTGGGTATGGGAGGGAGTGGAGGTAACATGTGTGCCATATATTTGCCACAGATGCTTTGTATTAATACTTAAAGGGATTATTTTACTTGAAACTTTGCAAAGAAAATTAGAAGGATTGAGAATCCTAAAATCCTCTCTACTGAAAGAGAATTAAATGTAATTTATTACACAAATAATAATATGATGCTTATATAAACCAAATGAAAATAATACTGATTCTCCACATTGGCAATGGATAAATCTCAGATCCTTGCAAATATCTAAGGGGAAAATCCCATAGGAACAGTTCCTGAGAGTTCCTGTAGTTGAAAGATTAGCAGTAAGTAAGCTGAAAGGGCTTGGATGTGAGGATATTGAGTGGTTGACTGGGACCATCCTAAGTGACTTGCTCTTGCATAGCAGTGATCATGAAATAAACATGGGCCTTTGAAAACCCACAATTTATTGCAGATTATGAAACTTTGGTGTCCCTCCCTGTGGTAGGCAGAAGGCCCCCTAAGATGTCCACACCCTAAGCGCTGAGAGTCTGGGAATACATTGTGTTACATGTCAAAAAGGACTTTGTAGAGTTTAAGGTTCCAAATCTTAAAAGTGGGAGAGTGGGCTCCATCTAATCCCATGAACCCTTAGAGGCAGAGAACTTTTTCCAGTTGGATGGCAGAAGGAGAATTCAGAAATATTTGAAAAGTGAGAGAAACTCCACCTGCCATGAAGTGAAAGGAAGTGTGCACCCTCAGGTGTAAATGTCGGACTTTAGCTGACAGGCAAGGTATATGGATCTCAGTCCTGTAAGAAGGAACTGAATGCAGCCAACAGCCTGAATAAGCCTCAAAGTGGAATCTTCTCCAATGACTGGCCCAGAATGACCAACACCTTGGCCTTGGCCTTGTGAAACCTAAGCAGAGGTCCTGGCTGAGCCATTCTGTGCCCATACTTCTGACCCATGAAACTATCAATAATAAATACATGTTGTTTTAAGCTGCCTAATTTTTAGTAATTTGTTAACACACTTTCAAACATGAAACTAGTATGTTAAGGCTTTGAATGCCAAAGGTCTTATATTAGAGCCGGTGGTGTCTATAGATCTTGGTGGCTTAACACCATGTATTTCATCTCTAATGCTATGGACAAGTGCAGGTCATTGGGCTTTCCTGGATGGTTCTCCTCACAGGGTGAAGTCATCATCTCTATCTCTTGGAAGTCCTAGTCGCTACAGTGGAGAAAGCGAGTGTGACCAGACATAAGAGGACATTATAAGACTAGTCCTATAATGGCAAACATCACTTCCATTAGTGTCTCATTATCTAGAATCAAGTCATGTGACTCCAAGTTAACTGCACAGGAGAATGGGACATTTAGCTTTTTTGTGTGTACAGGAAAAAGAAATGTAATTGGAGGGTATTAGGCCAACTGCTGTCACAGAAACATTATTTATATAGTTTGATTCTTCATGAACTAGCGATCTTCTGCCACTCAGGAAGCATTGCTGTATTTGAACAAGGGATTTGCTTTTCTTTGGGTTTGTGGGAAGTCATGTATTTTCTGGCATTCTGTTCACTTGTTATTTGTTAATTCTTGAAAATTTCCCAGGATATCTCATGCCTTCTGCTGTCCCATTCATGTTAGGATTGCTGCCTTGGTTTCTGTGAATTCTATTCTGACTGAAGGGCATTATTGGCTGCTTCTTCTGCAATTCCTTCATATAGCTTTTATTTATTTTAAAATGTCAGCCTTCATGGGGTTGGGTCTTCTCTTTTCTCTTGTTGTCTGACTTGGTGCTATGATGGTGATGAGCAAGGCTTGTGAAGCTAGCACTCCCTTTAACCCTGCATTTACCTCTCCCCGATTTTGATGTGACGAGGACAGACTGGTAAGACCTGAAGTGGCACCCGACACTGCAGAGAAGTTATTACTTCCGTGGCAGTTCATATGCCACAGTTCTCCCCTTCTCTCTACCACCTTGGTCCTGATGTAATTGCCTGGGCTGTTTGTATTTAACACTTTATGCTTTTAAAGGAGAGTCTACAATAATACCAGAGGATCCGTTTGTCTTATCCCATCTGTCCCTGAGTTTTTAATAATTTAGTAGACTTTGCATATTTATTGTCTTGTGTGAGGTGTCTCAACCTCAGCACGAATGCTATTTGGGGCTGAATAATTATTTGTTGTGTATGTGTGAATGTGTGAGTCGGTGGGGGATGATATTATAGGATAGTTTGCAGCATCCCTGGAGTCTGCCTAGTAAATGTCTGTATCACTCTCGAGTCTTGACTCTTGAAAATCTCCAGGCATGTCCAAGTGTCTCTGGGGAACAAATCACCCCAGGTTGAGAACCACTGGTCCATCATGAAGCTACCAGCCCTGATGAGCTTATTTCACTCATCTGTAGATCATGATTTTGAATATAGCACCAAATTCCCTCCTCAAATGAGTCCGTGGACAGCAAACAACATTCCAGTGTAGGTCAATTTCATGATGAGGGAAAAATATCTGTGCTCTTTAAGAGGAAGTCTTACATGTAGCCAGCAGATTGGGACCCAGTGAAGTCTTTCTCCAAGTTTGAAAGCCTAATTAAATAAGTAAATTCAGCTGGAGGATTTGTAGTTGTTAGTGATCACTTCCAAATCTGTTGTACTCAAAGCCAAAATGAACTTGAGTACACAGAGCCTTATCTTGCCCACAGGACTGAGTTCTGAGAGGCCTGACGTGGCATTTCTCCTTCTGTACTGCATCCTAAAGTAAGATCCTCACACGTATACACAACATAATCTTAGGGGCACACATTTAAATCTTTAAATTTCATTGGCTATGTGTTTGCTTTCATAATATATGGTGGAGGGATGGGTACAATCAGTACTCCAAACTCTTAGTAAAAAAGCCTCGTTATAATAGATGTATACAAAAAACTGAGCTGATTTAATGAAAATCATAGGACAGTATATGCGTATGTACTACGGTCCTTTCTCTGCTGTAACAAATCACTGCACATTTAGTAGCTTAAAAAACCACGAAGTTGTTGTCTTGAAATTCCAAGGTCAGAAGTCCCAAATGGGTTTTAGGGGCTGAAACTAGAGTACTGGCATAGCTGCATTCCTTCTCGAGGCTCTGGGGAGAATCAACTTCCCTGCCTTTCCAGCTTCTAAAGGCAGATGACGTTCCCTAGCTTGTGGCATCTCCCTCTCTACCTTCAAAGGGCATTGCTCCAACTTCTGCTTCCATATCATATTTTCTTTTTCTGACATTGACCCTCTTACTTCTGCCTAATAATGAACTTTGTGATTACATTGGGCCCACCCAGCTAATCCAGGAAAACTTGCCCCTCGCAGGATCCTTAATCACATCTTCGAAGCCCTTTTTGCCGCGGAAGGTAGCACATTCGTAGATTCTGGGGATTAGGAAGTCTACACGTTCAGGGAAGAGATGAGCACCTGTCGGCATATTATAACATGCAGAGGAAAAGTCAAGGTGAGATACGGCCAGGCGATGACACGTGGGAAAGCTTCTGTCAGTTTCCGACGGCTGCGAAGCAACTTGCCTCCCAACATTAGTAGCTAACAATCACACATACATCTTGTGTCACAGTTTTGTGGATCAGGAATCTGGTGGCAGTTCAGCTGGGTCCTCTATCTCAGAGTCTCTCCCAAGGCTGCCATCAAGGCATCAGTGGGGGCCACAGTCATCTTGAGGTTCAACAAGGGCCAGATCCATTTCCAAGTTTACTCTGTGCATGTGGGCAGAATTCAATTCCTCATGGGCTGTTGAACTGAGGTCCTAGTTCCTTTTTTTGTTGTGAGCTGGAGGCCTCTTTCAGTTTTCTGCCACATGGGCCTCTCCATAGAGAAGCTCACAAGTTGTGGCTTCACCAGAGTGTTTAACTGACAGAGAGAATGAGTCACAGTCTTTTATAATCTAATCCCAGGAGTGACAGTCCTTCATGTTCCCACATTTTCTTCGTTGGAAGCAAGTCCCTGGGTCCAGTTTACATCGGGGGTGAAGATTACACAAGCACCTGAATGCCAAGTAATAGGGCCATTGGGAGTCACTTCAAACTGCCTCCTACCTTGTCTTAGGTCCTAGGTTTTTTGCTAACCTATCTGATGTGAAATGTGGCTCTGAAGCAGAGTGACCTCTCTACGGATTTCTCTCCAGGAATCTGATAGCTTCTACATCTGTTTCCATTGTCCTCACTGTGAGGAGCCGTGTGGTCACAGGTGCATTAGTTTCTCTCTGGGTCATGGGCCCTTCCCCATTTCCAAATATCCCCCTTTGTGTCCTCACTACATCCTTAAATCATTGATGATTGTTTTTAAATTTATGCAATGCTCTACATTTTCAAGAAGCCTCAGTTACAAGGAAAAAATATGCAAATATATTTGTCTAAATTAAATTAAACTCAAATCTGAGCTTCTGCTCATCAGGGTGTTGGGAGATTCAATCCTGAAATGGTTTTGGGCAGGCATGGAGCTCTCAACCTTCAATTAACGAAGCACATTTTAAAGTATCTGCATCATGGACTTTTACTTTATCTTTCTCTCCTTTAATTTCTCCACCCATTTTTTGTTTCTTTTACAACTTTTTGGGTTTGATTCTGATAATCAAAGATTTTTGAAAAATGTGTATTTTACAACTGGTTAATCTGTGTTCTGATTTGTGTGGAGGCTAAAATAGTCAAAGGCGTCAGACTCTCTCAGGACACTAGATGGTAAAGGGATTGGACGATGCTTTTGATGAAGCGTGAGGGTGAGTTCATTTCTCTCTCTGAATATTATGATACACTGGAAATGACCCTTATGAATTTAATTTGGTGGCCTTTTGCAGCTGCCAGGCCTCAGTAATTTTTACCTGTTTTGATATCCCCCCCAAATTGCTGAGGGCATTAGAACAGGCAGAGCCAATGACTATGCATAAAGTCTGTGGAGTCTTGAGCAGTGATTTGTGTGGAGAGAGGACTATGGAAGGCAGGTCCAGTCCTATACCCTTTAGAGCGAATAGAGTCTTGGGAGATAAAGTAGAGTTTGGAAATAAAGAGTGCTTTGTCCCTTTGCTTTGATTCATATTTCATCATAACCAATTATCCTAAAAATTCAATAGCTTTAAAAAAAAAACAGACTTTTTTTCCTGTTTATCGAAGGGAAGCATGACTTTAAAAACTAGCTGGAAATCTCTGTTCTTGCTAATGATCTTTGATTCTGATACTAGGCATGTATCAAGCCCTTTTTAAATTTCAGGGGTACATACAAAATGGCTGAACCATCCTAACACTCTCTCCAGGGTTTATTAGCGTCTCCTACCTACCCTTTGTGAAGGAGTCCATGTTTCAAGATGTATTGAATATTCTTTCTTATAAAAATAAATGTAGAAATTAGTATGAGAGAGACAACAAAAACACTGCATTTTTATTGCACTCTAAATATTTAACATTTTTTTTTTTTATATTCATGTAGAATGGTTCCATAGATCATTTTATAAAATGACTTTCCTGGCAAATTTCAACTCAAGATGGGAGAATATCTTATTTTCAAAGTGATCATTTCTATCGAGACTACTTTACTTTTTTAAACAGCCCTAATAAAAAATGATATTACTGTCTTATAATAAACGTTGCTTTTACCTGAGTAAGACATTTAAAAAATGAGAAAAAAAAATCCTCCTCTGGGGTGGGAATATCATTTTCCCTGAAATAATGGCATCTTGTTTCATGTTTAACAGATTATATATTACATCTAAATCAGTGGCCAATTTCCATGATAAATAATCTTGAATTTATTTAACATTCAGAACAAAAGACAAAACAGAATTATCCCTACTCCCATCAAAATGTAAATTATTTTAGAAAACAGAAAGTCAAGATCTGTTATCTTACTGGAACCTGTGTTCAACATGCAAATTGAGATATTTAGTTCTCCAACATTCAGATTGTTTTGGAGGAATTTGTCTGTAACCTTCTTGGGGTAGATGCTGTCTTATTGGATAAGTAGAGCAATTCAGTATGTCCATTTATTCAGAGACATCTAACTAAAGCCAATGGGAACAGACAAAAGCACCCATTCTGGAGGGTCTCCAGCATCTACGTGACTTCTAGTGCTTCTTTTTTCTTTTCTTTTTCCTCCGTCCTCACCCTGTGAAAGGTTGAACTTTGACTAACATATCAAAAGGTTGGAAAACACAGTTCTCTGAAATGGCTGTTCTGATGTTTTCTGGGATTGTCTGTCAAGGAGGCACAAACACAGTGATGATATCTCCACTCCAAGTTTCCCTCCAAGATGCAAACTCCTCTCCAAGAAGAGTATGTACCCAAATTTCCTTACCCTATAAAACCCTCACCCTGCTTTAACGGAAAGGCACCTGGTCTTCAGGGGACACCTGAGACGTAGCAGCAGAATAATGCTATAGCACCTATCTGAGTCACTTAAATCCATTTTGGGCTGGGCGCGGTGGCTCATGTCTGTAATGCCAGCACTTTGGGAGGCTGAGGTGGGAGGATCACAAGGTCAGGAGATTGAACTGTCCTGGCCAACATGGTGAAACCCCTGTCTATTGAAAATACAAAAATTAGCTGGGCATGGTGGTGCACGCTTGTAATCCTAGCTACTCAGGAGGCTGAGTCAGGAGAATTGCTTGAACCTGGGAGGTGGAGGTTGCCGTGAGCTGAGATCATGCCTCTGCATTCAAGCCTGGCCACAGAGTAAGACTTCATCTTAAAAAAAAAAAAAATCCATTTTTGATACTTATTATCTGTTCTTTCCATTTTCTGATCTTAGCTTATAGATCTGCAATCTACTATCCTTTAATTTCTACATTAGCTTAGAAGTAAATATGACTATAAATATGACTATAAAACTATAATGACATCTTTTTTCAAAGAAAATATAGTTCAAACTATTGATTTTCTTACTCATTTAAAAATTAATTTGTCAATGTCACATTTCATTCTTAGCTTTGACATTTCACTTACAGCGTAGGCTTAGATGCATCTTTCCTGAACTACCTACTATTTCTGTTTCCCAGTCATCCTTAAAATATATGTTGTCTCCTATACTTTAATTTTTAACTAAACTTTTCATTTATATAAAAGAATGAAGTGGGGTTAGCAGGTAAAATTTCACTGTGAATATGTTAGTCAAATTCTAAAACTAATTTAACCTATGTGACTTCAATGCTGCAATAATTTTTGCTGTATATATTTATAATTATTTGTCCTTTTCTCTATAAAAATTTAAGCTCCTAAGGGAAGGGATTATAGAATTTTCTTCTGCATCTTTAATATTTAGGCCTTTTGTTAAAAGTAACATCTAAAATAAATATGGGAGCTTTCTTACAAAGAGATCATTGTTCATAGTACTGAATTTAAAAAGATAATATTAATTCTAAGTATTCTACTTGAAAATGAATTAGTTCATTTATCTTCCAGTAAAGTCGTGAGGTAGAACCTATAATTATTCCTACATACTGATGGATAAGTCACAGCTAGTACGCGGCAGAGACGGGATTAATTTGGACCTTAACTGCCATTCTCAACTGTTCCTGAATAAGGCTGGAAATGGTTGTTTCCATTCACTGATAGAAGGATCTGACTTAAGGATGTCATATACTCAAAGGGGAAATTCACCCAGGGTATTTATGTAAACATTCATGTACTTGACCTTCTGCCCCTTCTCCATATTTCAGAAGCAGCTTGGATTTTTGTCTTGTCTAAAGGAAAGTAAACATGCATAGATATACTCCGCAGGTACACATACACACGGAGAATATTTCTATATGTTGTTCGTGTTTCTAATACATACCCTCAGGCACCGCTCATCTTGAGTGTCCAGTCCGCTCACACAAGGTTCTTAAAATATACATGACCTTTTTGCCCCTATAAAAGTGTCTGTGTGGTATGTGGTCAAAGAATGAATTGAATCCATACCAATTCTTTCATCACGGTGCCTTTTTTCCATCTGCTTTCCTCTGTGCCCACAGAATGATGAGGCCCTCCATCCTATGAAATTCTTCTTCAACATTCATTTAGCTATGAATGTTGAAACTTAAATAGCAACACAGTGGGAAGCCAGAGATGTCTGAGGCTGAAGGACTTAACTAAGGGTAAGCAATGAGTGTGCATTCAGTTCTCTGTTGATTTTGCAGTTATGTATCTAGCCCTTGCTGCACATCTAGCACTGTTCTACTGCTGAGAATATAGTAGTTGGTAAAACAAACCCCTGACTTTCATGTTGCACTCACTGTAATGGAGAGAGAGAGAAACAGTAAACACCTATCTGTATCTACCCTATAGCTACATTACATCTTATTAGGCGTGTCCACCAGGCAGGCTTTGTGTGAACAACGTGGCTATTTATTCAGCAGGGTGCGGGCAGACTGAGTCTGAAAGGAATCAGCGGAAGGTGATGGGATAGGAGTTGGTGTTATTGGTTGGGGCAAGTGGTCAGTTAAGGGTGGTAATGTATTTTAGGGAGGGGAAGGGTGTCACGTGATGCATGGTCACAAGGGTAGGGATCATCTATTACAAACAGGCATGATCATAAGGGTGGGTGTTATCAGGCAGGGTGTGGTAAATTACATACAGCAGTGGGGGTCCTGAGAAACTCAATATCAAAACTCAGTATCCAGGGGGAAAATTTCACAACGCTGAGCAGGAACAAGTTGTTTCACTTCTTTCTGTGGCCACCTGGTTACTTGTTGTTACTTCTTTCTGGCTCCTGGGGACCACCCAGAGGTGTACATGCGGGTCACCAAGGCTATAATGGCCAGGCTTGGACTTGGAGGCCTGACATTCCCATCTTTTTATAAATGTATACAGAAAAAAGAGAAGGGAGTAGGGGTGATGTTTCTCATGGTTTCTTTGAGCGTGACAGGGGGCCGCGTGGACACCTAAAAGAAAAGTCTGTGATTCTTGTAGTTTAGCAAGTGTTTGGTTAAGTCCTTGGAAGCATAATAGCTTTAAGTTGGGTAGTGATGAAGCCTTGGGTGAAGGTTGGTGGGGGGTGGTCTCAGAAGACTTGGATTGAAAGGGATGTGTGTGGGTTTTGGAGAGGTGTCACACTGCATCTTGACATTAGCCAGGCATTGCGTGGAATTCATGAGTGATGGGTTGGTGTTTCTGGTGATCCTAGAAGGGTGAAGGCTATGAAACAGGAGTGTGGGGATAAGACAGGCAGATGAATGAGGAGGGTTGGCAAGGCATCTTGTCTTAAGTGGCTGAGAGGTCCTGGGACGGGGTGATATTGTGAAGTTGTTAAAAGCAGCATTTGCCATATAGAGTGATTAATGATGGCCTGGATATGGTTTTGTAAGAATTGAGAGAGTAATTGGAAAATGCAAGGTCCAAAGAAGGAAGACAGGCATTGAGGGAGTAATGATTGTAAAAAGCCGTGACATCCATCTAGAAAACGGCCAACTGGATTCGGCATAGTTATTTGCCTGATTAGCAAATTTTGGGGTCTTGTCTTTGAGCCTTTTGACACTATCATAAACGAGGCCAGATGTATTTAAGTGAAAACAGCATTCCTCATTTAGAAATATACAGAGTCCTCCCTTTTCTGGAGTGAGTAAATTGAGGCCACCTGCAGCCAAGCAGTTGATTTGAGCCTGAAGGACGAACCAGGTATTATATGTGTCTATAATGCTAGCAGAGAAATCAGTAGACAGACTGTGGAATGTTGTGACAGAGGTGGTGACTCCCACTGTGCCGGTTCCAAGCCTACAGTGGTGGCTGCAAGCCCTATTCCCATGAGTAATGGAATTAGCTGGATGACCCTTTTTTGTCCAGTAGGTGTCATTGGGGGGACAGGCAGTCATTCATTACTGTTGGCAAATTGAATTTTAGGAATAAGGAAGACTAAGGCACAGGTACCTGTCCAGTTAGTGAGTAAACACATATAGGTGGAGGATCCACATAAGAAGAGGCCTGGGGCAAGGCAGAATGGAAAATGCAGGATGAAAAAGTGGGAGGGATCATTGAAAGGGGAGTTAGTTAGATATCCAGACTCCTCAAGATCCAGCAAGAACAGCAGCCGTTAGAGGTTGAAAGGGAGATTGATGGGGTAGTTGTGTAGTGGAGGTGGTTTGATTTACATAATATATGATGAGGTACGTAGTATCAACAAATAGTCTGCCACTGATATTTGTAGGGCTGGGTATGAGTAAGCATAGAGAGGGGTTAGGAGGAGAATCGAGGAACAGGGAGAGGGGAGCCAGGGATGGAGTGAGAGATAGGGAAGGTGCCAATCTAGAATAGAAAATAATGACTGTTACTATTTTTGAGGTTATTAGTCGTAATAAAGGATTTGTCAGTAAAGCAAAGTGAGTATGCTCCCAAAGCCATGTTAATGTGTACATTAGGGCTTTGGAGATGAAGAGTAAAGGGGCACTTAGAAGGTGGAAGATCACCCAGGGGATTTCCAGTGTGGGCGGAGTGGAGTTGTTATGAGGTGAGAGTTGCTGTAAATAGTTGTGAAGAAGCATAGCAGCTTGTTGGTAAGAAATGTCTGAGGAGGTCTTGTCTAAGACGTAGAGATGCTCCGTTGGAGGGTAGAGATGGGGACTGTTAAAAGGTGCAGAGGCATAAAGGAGAGGTAGCCCAATTGGCTGGCAGGGCAGAAACGGCATAATAAGAGGAGGAAGAGAGAGAGATGCAGAGCCCGCAATTTTTCGACACCAGAAGGTTGGAATTAGTGAGGAGGGAACGGGTTAGATTGATGGTATGCTGAAGGTAATTAGGAAGGGATAAGGGAGTGACAGAATGTGACTGAGCATAAGAGTGAGTAGAAAAGTAAAGAGGAGAACTTTGTCAGGGTAAGAGAATTGGAATGTCCCTTGCCATGTAAAATTATTTATCTACTCAAGGAATGTGTCAAGGATCGAAGTTCATGGGTAGAACCACAAGTCGTCAGCTAAAATGGTCTGGAGGAAAATAGTAAACCAGCAAGGCAAGCAGGCACAGGGCATTTAAATGTAGATGACAAGGGTGATCAGATGTATGATTAGAGAGAAAGCAACAGAAAGAGAGAGCTTGCGAGGCGTAGACCAAGTTTTAGGGTTGACTGCGTAGAGTCCTGTTGCAAATATTAAAGTTAAGAGAAGGATTCCTGTCAATGTTAGAATATAAACTAAACTCATGTGTGGCTTGTGTCTACTCTGCAGGAATTTGAGTTAGTTTAAGAGAAGTGGGATAGAGTATTTGCAACTTCCAAGAGGAGGTGATAGGCTAGGCTGGTCATCTGATGGGCACAGCTTAATCCTGGAATGGTGAACCCAGTGGGGAGGGTCTTGTAGATAGACAGCAGTTGGGGTACTGTAGACAACCAGGTAGGGAGCCTTCCACTGAGGCGGTAGAGCTGGATGGGTTAAGTCCTTGACCAGTACTGATTGTCCGGCTAAGGTGTCCTCATAAGGCCAGGTATCTGGAGTGGGCAAGAGGAGGTTACCAGCTTGACAAATTTCCTTCCTAGTTTGTGGGAGAACTGGAAGATATTCTCTAACAGGGCTAGTGTCTGGGAGGAGGTTAGGCCAAAGCAAAAAGGTATGACCATATAAGAGTTCAAAGGGGCTGTATCCTGTGGGTTCCCCAGGAGTGGCATGAATTCGGAGAAGAGAAGTAGGTAGAGGGGATACCCAGTCCTTCAGTTGAAGGGTGAGTTTGGTAAGATGTTTTAGAAAGCCATTAGCTTTCTCTACTTTTCCTGATGACAGAGGGCAGTAAGGGGCATGGAGATTCCATTGAATGCTAAGGGCCTGAGAGACTGCTTGGGTGATTTGGCTAATGAAAGCAGGGCCATTTTCAGATTGTATGGAATTAGGCAGGCCAAATCGGGAATGATATTATTTAATGGTAAAGAAATAACAGCAGTGACCTTTTCTGTTCCAACAGGGAAGGCTTCAATCCACCCTGTAAAGGTATCCACCCATACAAGAGGATATTTTAATTTTTGACATGCGGCATATGAGTAAAGTCAATTTGTCAGTCTTGTGTGGGGGTAAATCCTTGCGCTTCGTGAGTGGGAAAGGGAGGAGGTTTAAAAAATCCCTGGGGGTTGGTAGAGTGGCAGATGGAGCACTGAGATGTCATTGTGTTAAGGATGGACTTCCATGAGGGGAAGGAGAAGAGAGATGGGCCAAAGGCTCATATTCCATATGAAAATGGTTATGGAAAGAAGAAAGGATAGAATGGGCTTGTGAGGCAGGAAGAAGGAATTTTCCTTGATCCAAAAACCAACTCCCTTGAGTGGGACGCCAGT
Organism: Sapajus apella; assembly: GCF_009761245.1. Classification (NCBI taxonomy): domain Eukaryota; kingdom Metazoa; phylum Chordata; class Mammalia; order Primates; family Cebidae; genus Sapajus; species Sapajus apella. The sequence goes on from NW_022437032.1 coordinate 266,534, forward strand.
GGTAGGTTAAGGATTCAGAAGAAGAGTCAGTGGGAGTAACTGATGAAAAATATTGTCCACTAGGAGGGGAAATTGGTGCATTTGTTGCCTTCGAAGCTGTTTCATTGGCAAAAGCATTTCCTTGGGCAATGGGATCTAAAGTTTTCTGATGTTATTTATAGTGGACAACTCTGGCCTTGACTGGGAGGACAGCAGCCTTAAGGAGGGCCTTTATTAAGGGGGCATTGATAATAGGGAACCCCTGTGTGGTAAGAAAACCTCTTTCTGCCCATATGGCAGCATGGTGGTGTAGGATGTGGAAAGCATAGAGTCGGTATAGATATTTACATGTGGTCCCTTAGCAAGCATCAGAGCACAGGTTAAAGCAATTAGTTTAGCTTGCTGATACGTGGTAGAGGGAGGAAGCATGGCAGCCTTAGTGGTAGATGAGTGGGATACAACCGTCTAACCAGCTTTAGCCAGTGCCAACTGACTACATGTGTGGTCTGGGTCTGGAATGGGAAAGAGAGGAATATGTAGACATGAGGAGGATGCCATATGAATTAGGGAGATACACTCATGGGGTTCAGGGCTTGTGTTTATGTTTGGTATTAGATGAGAGGCTGGATTAAAATCAGGGCCATGTGTAATAGTCACAGTGGGAGTTTCAATAAAGAGTGAATAGAGTTGGGTAAGACGTGGAGCAAATAACAGATGTGGAAGATGCAAAGAGGTTACTAAAGCCTGAAGATTGTAAGAGTGTAGCAAGTGAGGCAGAGCCTGTGATTTTGAAGACCTCAAGAAGAAGTAGAGCAGAGGCAGCTGCCGCATGTGGGCATGAGGGCCAACCTTATAGAGAAAGGCAACAGGACGCAGACCTGGCTCTTGTGTAAGAACTCCAATTGCACAACCCCGAATTTCAGCGCTGTAAAAGGAAAAGGGTTGGGTTGGATTGGTATAGCAAAGAATGGGTTAAGTTAAGGGTTTTGTACAGGTAAATAATAGATGCAATTATGTGGGGCAACCAAGGGAGCAGAAGGAAAAGGCAGAGAAGTTACCCAGGGTACCTTGGAAAAGGAGGTTATTTATTTACTTTAGAAGAGAGTTAAGGGGGGCAGCCAGGGGTGGAAGCAGGAACTCTCTTGGCACATAGAATAGAGGAAGTGGGTAAAATAGAGTTTTAGAGAATAGAAGTTTAGAGTATAGGGGTTTGGCACTACAGGTTGGATGGGGAGGTGGTGTCCCACATCCTAGGGTTGAGATGGGGGACATAAAAGGAGCTATTGAGGGAGGGCAGCAGTGAAGTATGGCTGTAGCCATGGAATAGTTAAGGAGGCAGATGATTTTGCTAGGATATCTTGGCCTAACAGGGGAACTGGATAAGTAGGAATGATTAGGAAAAAATGTGGAAAGGAGTGCTGGCCTAACTGACACTAGACTTGGGGAGTTTTTGAGAGGCCTGGAGGCTTTGCCGTCAATTCCCACAACAATTATGGAGGCCAAGGAGACAGGTTAGCATGGAGTGGGTGGCCCCCGTGTTGATTAAGAAGGGGATGGACTTATCCTCCACTGTAATAGTTACCTGAAACTCGGTGTCTGTGATGGTCCAGGGAGCCTTGGAGGTATTTGGATAGCGTCAGTCTTTAGCTACCAAGCAGAGGAGTAGTGATGTGAGTCAGACACTCCGACTTCCGGGGGTGGGGGGGGGCGGGGCCCACCCAGATGGAGCAGGGGTTCGGAGGAATCCCAAGCTGCGGGCATTCCTTGGCCCAGTGGCCAGGTTTCCGACATTTGAAGCAAGGTCTGGGAGGGGTGGCTGGATGGTGCAGCCTGGGCACTTTGAAGTGTTTGTGGGCCATAGTGTGGCTGGGGTTTGTCTTATGGCAGAGGCAAGCAATTACAGTTCTGAAATGTGTTGCCGCTTGGCTGCTGTCTCCCTGTTATTAAACACCTTGAAGGCGAGGTTAATTATTCCTATCGTGGGGTTTGAGGGCCAGATTTTTATTTCTGTAGCTTTTTTAATGTTAGGGGCTAACTCAGTGACAAATGTTTTTCGGGGGTGAGAGTAGAAGTAAGGATGACATTTAAGTTACTCCAGGTGAGAATATAGGACTGGGTTAAGTATTGGAGGATTTGATGAAAAGGAGCCTAACTGTTGACCAATTTGGGAAAGGTTGGATAAAGAGAAAGGACCATGCACCCTAGCTGTGCCTTAGGCTCTAGCCACCTCCTGAAGGGGGACTTTTTGAGCAGGAGTGGAGGCATTTGCCCTGGGACTAAACTGCAAGCCTGACCAGGTATGAGATGGGGAGGTGACAGAGGGGAACAAGGAGATGGGTTGTAGGCAGAGGAGGAGGAGGGAGGCTGGGTGGTTAGGGCCTGGATTTGGGTCTGGTTCAGACAGGTGGGGAGGAGGGGAGAGAAGGGAGAGAAGGAAAATTTGGGACGGGTTGCATTGAGAACAAAGATTAGCGAGGGATTGGAATGTAAAAAAATGCCTGGACACAGGGAATTTCAGACCATTTGCCCATTTGTTGACAAAAATTGTCTAGGTCTCACAGAAAAGAAAAATTGAAAGTGCCATTTACAGCCATTGTCCAATTTATATCGTGGCCAAGTGGTACTGCAGAAGAAAATAAGATGCTTAGGTTTTAGATCAGATGATAGTTGGTGAGGTCTGAGGATGTTTAGAATGCAGGCTAAGGGAAAGGAGGGAGGAATGGAGGGTGGGAGATTGCCAATAGTTTAAGAAGAGCGGCAGAGACAAGGAAAGTGAGTGTTTTTCGTTTTTTAAACCAAACAGTTTAGCAGGTGTCTCAGACTAACCCTTGGTCTGTACCTGGGGTAAATCAGTCAAAGGGGGCTTTTCCTGCATTGATCTGTCACCTATGAGGGAGAGCGAGTGAGTGATCAGAGCTGACCTCTCTGCAATGATCAGTCACTAAGGGAAGACTGTCTTCCTGGTTCTGTAACCCACGTGGGAGTTCTTCTGGTCATGAACCTCATGGAAAGTCCTGTCTGTCTTGACTCCCCTGAAAGGGAGAGGAAAATGAAACTGGAAGGAGATGGGCTAAAGAGAAGAGCTGAGGCAAACCGCTTACCTGATCTGAGGATGGTGAGTGGATGCATGGGCTGCTCTGATGAACCTAGGTCATAGGTAGGTCTCTTCATGGAGGGAGCACAAGGAGTAGGGACAGGGTGTTTGGTCTCGTAGTAAAAGTTCTCCTGTCCTGGGTTTTGGCACCGCATATTAGGCATGTTGCTCATAAAGAGACCATGAGGCAGGCTTTGTGTGAGCAACATGGCTATTTATTCACCCAGGTGCGGGCAGACTGAGTCTGAAAAGAGGGTCAGTGGAGGGTGATGGGATAGGAGTTGGTTTTATAGGTTGAAGCAAGTGGTCAGTTAAAGGTGGCAATCTATCTTGGAGAGGGGAAGGGTGTCGCAGGATGCATGATCACACAGCTAGGGGTCATCTATTACAAACAGGCATGAACGTAATGGTGGGGGTTATCAGTTGCAAGCAGAGGGTAGGGTGCAGTAAATTACATAGTTACGGGGCGGGGGCAGGTCTTGAGAAACCCAGTGTCCAGGGGGAAATTCCTCAAGGCTGGGCAGGAACAAGTTTGTTTCACGTCTTTCTGTGGCTACTTTTCAGACTTTCTGGCTCCTGGGGACCATCCAGAGGAGTATATGCAGGTCACCAAGGCCAAAATAGCCAGGCTTGGACTTGGAGGCCTGACACATCTATATGTATGTCTATATTTATCAGTCTAGAGTGTGTCAGATTGTGGTAGTAAATGTGAAGAAGAGAGATGAATTGTTCCTAGGATGAATACTGCTATTTCGAAGATGGTGAGAAAAGAAATTCTCCCTGAGCCAGTGTCATAGGCTAAGACCTGAAGGAAGCCAGGGAGTCCAGTCACACACACTGGGGAGAAGAGCATTCTAGGAAGATTGAAATGTAGTTCAGTGGTGTTGAAGGAACACAAGAAAGTACATGTGGCTGGAGGGGAGTCAATGAGAAAGAAGAAGGGGTAGGAAATGAGGTAGGGGAAGGACGGGGGTGTGAGAAGCAGGGCTTTGTAGGTCTCAGTAATATTTTAGTTTTTCCCATTGGCTGGTTTTGAGTAGAGCAGTAAATTCATTGTATTTGTATTTTAAAAGGATCGCTGTCTTTTCCTTTGTGTGTGGGAGGGACCAGAATCCGACCCAATGGGTAAGGTCTTTAACTCCCTTCAGGAAGTGGTTGTGCTGGGTTTGGCTGTGGCTGGAGCTTAGTTATAACAGGGTAGAACTGGCAGGATTGGCCATGGGACATAAAAAAACTTCTCTTTGTGGAAGCAATGGGAACCATGGAGTTGTCACTGAGATAGGAAGACCAAGGGTTTAATTTATACATACTAAATTTGAGCTTTCTGCCACACTACCACACATGCCAGTGGAGGTCTTGAGTAGCCTGCTGGTTATAAATTTTCACTCTAAGGAAATAAATCTAGACAATGGGTTTGTACACTTAGTGCTGGAGTCCACTAGCATTAGAGGTGAGGGTGATAAAATGTCACCAACAAAGAACAAAGAGGATGAGCGTTTCAAGGAAAGTGAGTGGAGTCACAGAGTGAAATTCTACGTTTACCACTCTCTCTGAGGGTGTGTTGAAAACAAATGTTGGTAAAGAAATGATGAAGAGCATCAGATGGTCCTGTTTGCAATCACATTACTTTCCTGTGTAAGGAACATGATGGTTACAAGCTGGCACAGTATCTGACATACGCTAAGAGCTCATTTCTCTTCTTGCTCTCAGTAGAGAGACATCTACAACTATAGAGAAATGCAAACTATTGTTCACCAGGAATTATATAGGAAACTGTTTTCACAATGTGTACATGGTAACTAACAAGGAACAGGCCTCTCCCGGTTTCCTATGATGTCTTCCCTAAGACATTTTCTAGGACACATCCATCAAGCCTGGAATATCACACACCAATTCATTTTTGCAGTTACTCCCTCTGGCTTGGGGGTGCATTAATAAAGTTCTAGTGATAGATAAAAATTCATTTAAATGTTGCTTTAAGCTCTATAGGTAGGCAGTGTTCAATGAAGGGCTACTAGACTGATATTCATTGCATTTTATGGGCGGAAAGGCATGCAAAGAGTGAGGATAACGCCAGTCACATGAGTGTGCTTGTCTTCTGTATCTCAATGTGGAAAACAGGCAAACAGAAACTGGAGGGCCCTTCATCAAGACCCCACATCGTTTGTGATGCTCTCAAGGTATGTCAAAATGTTTTCCTTTTCTCCCAAAGTGATGAATGCATTACATTTTTTTCTTATATAAAATTAAAAATCATTAAATGTTTTAAATGGTAGTGTGGAATAGAGAAGTAGCCCGGGTCCTCAGGCACAAATGATTTTCAATTCTATACAAAGAAGTCTTTCAAATCCTGACATCTGGAAAATGAATGAGTCCAAATTGCACATAGAATTGTGCTGTAGGGCTGTCTGAAGTTCCTTGGAACTTGTAACCAACCCAAATGTTTTTATCAGTTCCATAACAATACACAAATCAATAACACAGGGGTGTTTCAGTAGCCAATCCAAGTCCAAATGACAGGGGCCTTGAAAACAAACAGCCCAATCAAAGTGACATTGATGCTGCTTTGAAACAATAAATATTAGCTCTGTTACTGCTTAACAGTGTCAAAGCGCCATTTACTTTCTGAGTGTTACCTTAGAAACCCTTCTGAAAAGAAGAAAAAAGCACCACAACAGATTGCATTCTGGTTTCAGCTGTAACTTCAAGTTGCCCTGAACTTCAGAATTGTCTCCACTAGCAATTTTGTAGATGTTCATTATGAATGGCCTCTTGCTTATTCTAAGCTCAAAGAGGATTTTTCATTTCTCTATCACATCATTGTGATTATTCTTGCTTATAAATTTGGGGGATGAGATATATTTTGAAAATGAAAAATAAAACTTTATCTGAATTACGTTGTCTAATCTCAACCTCCAAGTTGGGTTAGAAAACTTCTTGTTTCCCCTTTTTTATAACTTTAGTGGAAACATACAAGTACATGAGCAACATTAGCCCTTAGAGGCTTTGAAGTGACTGACCCTAAAAGTAAATTAAGAACTGCCATAATAAGATTAAAAATATATACGAGGTTTACAGTCTAAGACTCTCATGATTTCCCAAGTTTCTTTTTAGCAGTTTTAAAGGAAGTAATTGATCCACGTGTTTTTCCATTCCTAAATCGTAATGGTGAAATAGCCATTATATTATAGCAATGCTAATTTCAGTTGTACGGACTATATTCCTTCCTTACCCACTCCCAGATTCTTGTATTCATTATCCAGTCGTTCTTTTTTTTTCACCTATTCCAAATAATACTTTAATTATTGTCAAGTGGTTGCTGCCATCACACTGACCACTGCAGGGAAGGCATATGGAAGAGACAGAGCTGGTGGGAGCCCCCCGCTGCTCTGGGGGGGCCACACCGACAGGGCGTAATGTGGTCGGCACAAAGGGTGAGCAGGGAGGAGCCCAGCAAGGACCTGCCCCAGGTTTTGAGGAGGCATGGGCAGGGCTGCACACTCCACAGAGCTGGAGGAAGCCAGGGACAAATGGGAGGCCTGCCCCTTCCATGGTGAGGGAGGAGCTCCCCCAGTACAGGCACAGCAGCCCAAGTAGTGGCTGCAGATCTGGGCCTCCTGCTCCATGAAATAGGCAGGAGCCCCACCCACAACCCCCCTACACCTGCAGTCATCCAAACTACCACTGCGAATCCAGGCATCTCTGCAATGTTCTCACAGGCTGGGAAGTACTTTCTCCCACTGCAGGGCTTCTCCCTGCTATTGGCCCCTGCTCTAGCCTTGGAGCAAAGTTGGGGCCCAGCCTGGCTAGGTATGCACATGCTCTGGGCAGTGCTGACACACCAGCCTCTGGCACCAACGAACTAGGGCAGGCCTGAAATTGGGGGCGGAGCTGCCAGTCCCACAGACCAGAGTAGAAAATTGTTGTGACTTTGCCGGTCTCGCCCGTGGCCACCCATGACCCAATTGGTGTGCACTTTCTCCCCTGTGAGGCCCATAATAGCCCTGGGCTCATCCAGAGAGTGGAGCAGATGTCAGGGTGACCAGCTGCAGAGAGGAGCTACCCAGTACAGGGGCTCCTCTCAGCTGAGAGCTGCAGGCAACAGGATGACCAGCTGCAGAGAGAAGCTACCCTCTCTGCTGAGAACTGAGCCCTCATTGGGGATGACCTACCTAGAAGAGAGGAGCTGCTCTCACTGCTAGGAGCTGAACACTCATTGGGACACCCTGGCTGTGCAAAGGAGCTACCCCCGTGAGTCTTCTCTGAGGTGTTCTATCACTCAGTAAAACTCATTTACATCTTTACAACTTGGGAGCTCCCCAAGCCAGGGCTGTGGCTCCCTCTTTGGGCTCTCGTGGTTCCTGGAGTCTCCAAACTTCCAGGTGCCACTGCATTCCCTGGTGCCAGCAAGGGAAGCTGCTTGTGGTGCTCCTGGTCCAGCTGCAGCCTTGCAGAGAGCTGGTGCCTGTGCTGGCACCTGGTGCTGTCTACCCTGCAGCAGTAGTCAGCATGTCCAACTATGCAGTGGCCAGACCCCACACTTGCTCACATACCCCTTGCCACTCCACACCTGACTCACCCTTGGCAGGCATGGAATTGAGGCCAGTAGCATAGCTGGGCACAGCATGACAGGCTGAGTGGGCGGAACAAGCCCAGTGAGCCCAAGCAAAACTCGAGAAGAGGTGCCACTGGCCACAGAAAAATGACATCCCAAAGATCCTGTAACACAGGAATAGGCAAATGTCAAAAATATGTTACCTGCCTCATTGTTAGGAGTTAAGGGAGAGGCAGACATGTAAGCAACTGGTTCTAGAATTAGGCAAAGTAAAATACATTTCTAAAATGGTAAGTTTGATTGTTGCCCAAGTAGTGGAAACAACCGTAGCCAATACAATTTTCTGTAATATTCTTTGCCAGTGTGGGAACATTTTTATGGTCCTGGCAACTCCCCCTGCTGGCAGGAGTTACCCTGAAAGACAATATTCAATTTCTCTGACCCTGTTGGATTTAATCTCTCAATTCCTACAAAATCGTAGGCAAGTGATAACCAATCAGTCAATATGACAAATGCTCCTTCTAACAACCCCACCATATCACCCCTTGCCCTGAGATCTCTCAGCAGTCTAAATTATTTCCCATTTTTAGGTTTCCAGGCTGCCCACAATCCTGCTCGAAGAAGCCCTGAGAAACATCGCCCCATCACCCCTCTGTGCTGGCCTTCCTAGTATTCCACTGCCCTCCACTGGTTTCTTTTTCCTTTATATTACTAATGTAAAGAGACAGGAATGTAAGGTCTTTTAGGCTGACTGATGGCGCCATGGACCCCATGGTAACCTCTGTGACCTGCACAGACACTCCATATGCGTCCCTGGAAAATCTGACTGGAATACCATGAAAAGAGGAAGATGATCAACCCCTCCAGTACCTACTTAACTTTGAGACATTCTCTCTTATTCCATATTCCCACCACAGTTGATAAGGCAATTGGACTTGGTAACCGACCTTAGTCAACCTCATGACTCCAGACCGGACTTGGTAACCGACCTTAGTCAACCTCATGACTCCAGACCTTATGACCCCCTCTCAACTTGCAAAACTGCGCAAACCTATAAAACCAACTCCTACCCCACCACCCTCCACTGACTCTCTTTTCAGACTCATTCCACCTGCACCTGGGCGAATAAACATCCATGTTGATCATACACACACACACAACAACAACAACAATAAGACCTAACCTGAGCCCAGTCTCCACTTGAGTTTTCAAGCTTAAATCTTCTCAATCCTTTTAAACTTACAGTCAGAAATCGAAGGCACCAGCTAGGTCTGGTGGCTCATGTCTGTAATCCTAGCACTTCGAAAGGCTGAGGCAGAAGGATTGCTTGTGAAGTTGAGGAGTTGGAGACCAGCCTGGGCAACATTGCGAGACCCTGTCTCTTAAAAAAAAAAAAAAAAAATTAGCCAGGTATAGTGGTATGTACATGTAGTCCAAGCCATTGGGGAGGTTGAGGCAGGAGGATTGCTTGAGCCTGGGGAGGTTCAGGCTGCCATAATTGTCCTACTGCACTCCAGCCTGGTCAACAGAGTGAGACACTATCTCAAAGAAAAGAAGGGAGAAGGAAAGGCACCAAGATACATTTCACAAGCAAGCACAACACGAATGCCAGAGGATCTGGTGACAATGTGGCTTTAAGGAATAATTCAAATGCTACATGGGGTATTGGTCCTTGGTAGGAGGATATGACACTACCTAAAACACTTTTTCTTACATAGACAGGATGACAGAGGAGCTACCGTCTCTGCTGAGAGCTGAGCATTCATTGGGGATGACCTACCTAGAAGAGAAGAGCTACTGTCTCTGCTAGGTGCTGAACCGTCACTGGGACATCCTGGCTGTGGAAAGGAGCTACCCTACCCCTTGCGGGTCTTCTCTGAGCTGTTCTGTCACTCACTAAAACTCCTTTACGCCCTGCTCACCCTCCGCTTGTCTGTGTACCTCATTCTTTCTGGTTGCAGGACAAAACTCGGGACTCACCGAATGGTGGGGCAAAAAAGCTGTAACACAAACAGGGCTGAAACATGCCCCTTGCTTGCCACGTTGTGGATGAAGAGAAGAAGAGCTGTATCCCATTGGGGAGCCAAGACTTGGGATCTCTCCAAGCCAGGGCTGTGACTCTCTCTTTGGGTCTACTCAATGTACTTGTTATACAATAGGTTTTGTTGTCAGAAAACTTCCTATACACAGACTATGTTAACTTACTTTATTTCATAGGGCAAGGAGAAGAAATGTAAAGCATTGGCATAAGATTTAATTCTTACATATTTTAAGACTGAGAAAAATGAATAGACAATAATGTATAGATGTTGACATCTGCCTCATTCCCACGTTTGCATTGCCCTTGCTATCTTCTCTCTGTGCTTCAATAAGCAGCACAGTCGGTCCCTATTTAAATAAACTATTTAAACAAGTTTTGATTTTAGAGAAAAAATAAAATCCCCACTATATCTAGAGTCAGAAATGCATAATAATGCAAATTTCCACCCCTAGACGGAGTAAAAAGCCTCAGGGTGTGCAATACACAAGCTAACATTTAATATTAATGTAAATCACAGAACTGAAGCCGATGATGTGAGGCAAATCCTCTCCGACTTCAATTCCACTCTAACTACATTCCCCTGGACTCTTTCCTTTACCCGGCACACGACTGGAAAAAGAAGACGAACCCATTTCTCAAACAATATAATTACATGTAAAGCTGGTTGTTAAGCAGGTAAAATAGTACAACCCCTTTAACATGCCTTAAGAATGTTGAAGACATTCATGGATCCTGGATGCTCAGTACCCATTTCTATCCCTCAATCCCCACTTCTTAGTGGGGTAACTTCTAGTGCAACTTGTTTTTGGAAAATTATTGGTGAAACTGGCCATAAAGATTCTTGATCTTTCATAGCCAAGTCAGAGCGGGAGGGCTGGGACGTGACTTCAGTGTGGGCTCTTAGATTCTCTCTATGAATGTTAAGCCTTGAATGGGGTCTAACAGGGATGGAGAAAACAAATAATGGCACTAATTCCTGCTAGGAGGCCAGGCCCAGATGTGATGGCCGATTGCTCCTTCTGGCCCACACACTAGTTGTTGTTCCATTTTGCACCCCTTTAAAGCCAAGTCATCAGGTATTCCATGAATTTGATCATGTCGTACAATCATACAATCATAACACATGATTAAATTCACAGTCCTATACTGGAGGCAGCCATGGGCACTACTAGTGCAAATAGCGTGACTTCCAAGAAGCCATTCTTGACTATCCGCCATGAAGTGCCCTTCCCAACTACAATATCCAGTTTTAAAATCCTTCCCAGCCATTCTTACCATCTGACCTTCTCTTGTTTGTTGTAAATATTTATAGTGTGTCTGAGCAGTTTGGCCTTATAGTTTCCTTTGCCAACCATAGCAGAGCAGGAGATGGAGACTGTTTTCTGCATGCCTGGGAGCAGAAATAACTTGGTTTAAGGACAGCCAATGTGTGTGAGGGCCTCACAGACAGGAAGAGGATAATGCAGCATGGCTTCATAGATCAGTATATAAAGGCCAGATGGAACGGGGTGTCTGCAGGCACCAAGTCAAAGGAAAGGAAATACAAACATCTAGATTGCTGTCTCATCCTGCAGATGCTATTTCAACATTAGTCTGTCCCTCTACAGAAATAAGACACACTCTGAGAAAAGATTTCTTGCACACTTGAATTTGTAAACTGAGATTTGTATCTGATAAGCATAATTATGTATTCCTCAATCAAGATGGAGATATAAAAGGTAAAATGAGTCTCTCCTAATCCTTTCTTCAGGAGAAAACAGCTAACAGCCATTTCTAAAATTGTGTCACTATAGGGGGATATGTACTTAGATATGGAAAAAGTCATATCCCTAGATATGGCTATAGAGAGAATTTTAATCATTATTAGTGAATTTTAATCATTCATTAAAAATTATTTTAGTTTGAAAAAACAAATGAGATAATACCACATGTACTATACAGCATCACCTTTTAGATACTAAGGACTAGTTTTCTTGTATTTGAGAAAATAAAATATGTCAATCATGATAGGTTGACTGCTGACAATGGCATTTAGGAATAACATAAGCATTTTCTTTTTCCACTGAAGAATGAGCTGGACTGGGTGTGGTGGCTTACGCCTGTAATCCCAGTAGTTTGGAAGGCCAAGGTGGGTGAATTACCTGAGGTCAGGAGTTTGAGACCAGCCTGGCCAACATGGTGAAACCCTGACTCTACTAAAAATACAAACAGTAGCCTGGCATGGTGGTGCATGCCTGTATTCCCAGCCACTTGGGAGGCCAAGGCAGGAGAATCACTTAAATCTGGGAGGCAGAAGTTGCAATAAATCCAGATCAAGCCACTGCACTCCAGCCTGGGTGACAGGGCGAGACTCCTCCTCCTCCTCCTCAAAAAAAAAAAGAGTTTTGAAACTTCAGAGCCAAATTGCTTGCAGCAATCAGGAGGCCTCAAGGGTAAGAGGAATTGTTCTTATATTAGTGGGTACCATGACCAGCAGAATGAATTCCCATTGGCAAACTCATGAAAAATCAGACACTTGGTGCATGATATTGGAAATTAAAATTATTTTAATAGAATTTATTTCTCTGATTCAAATATAATTAGAAGGCTTTAAATCCAAAGAGAGTATTTAAAATGCCCAACTTCGTTTTACTTTTAAATATTTTGATGTGAAGAATCAGAAAAATGATTTATTATTATTTTCTTCTCAGAAACTATCAATTAAAATAATCTAAACCTCATGCGTACTTTGGGAAATACACAGAATGCATTTCTTCAATGGTAAAGTACCTGATATTGAAAAGTTTACTTAACCTTCAAAGAAATTATGACTGCCAAATGAAATTTCTAAGAGTACTAGAGGTAATAATGCAATTATCCCTGGGTTATTATTCGTGTTATTTTGCTCATTACCAAATATGATTGATTGCAGATGTCAGGGCTGGTAACAAATCAACTAAAATATTTTATTTAATAAGGGCTACATTTAAGAGTCAGGGCAATGATTCTATCCTACGTATACTTAATTCATTTGGTTGCATTACACAAAACCAACATGTCTCGTGTGTGTGTATGTGCGTGCATGCGTGCATGTGCATGTCCACATGCACACCCATATATATATATACATACTACTGATAAATACTTAACATTCCAAAATCCATTCTACTCTCTTTGCATGGCCATAAATGTTAATTTATGTTATGACAATTAGCCTTATTTCTAATTATGTAGTGGTTAACTGATATAGCCTATAATATGTGCATATCAAGGTAAGATTGAAGAGGCATAAAATATATATTTTACATTTTTTTTTTTTTTACTGAGGAGGAAATCAATTTCTCAGATTTCTGTTTTCTTCTTCATAACTTAAAGGACAATAAGCACTGGCACAGATCAACCAGGCGGTGCTGATGGGGATGTGAAGGGAAAGAGAGAGTGATTGTTGAGATCATAATTCATGTAGGGTTCTAGGGGATGAGATCACCTAATGCAATAGACAACACACTGCTGACCTAATCTTCGATACTGCCAAAGGAAGGAAGACTTACAAGGTAATGAATAGACAGAACTGAACCTTCCTTTGGAACAGAGGTGTGAGGCCAATTACAGAACAAGGCATATTTCAGACAACTGAGGGACAGTGCTCACAGCTCTAGCAGGGTAGAGCTGGAAAGGAATCAACAAGTGTCAATTTGGCTCTCTGAAGCATTGCGCTTTTGATGGAATGATTGAGTTTAATGCTCTTACAAAGATCTTACACATTTAGACTTCCCTCTTGACATTAGACAAACAGTAAGGTTCATGATCCAGTCAATCTAGAAGCATTTATTGAGTGGACTACAAAAGTTTAGCATGGTGGAAGCAAAATGATAGCTATGAAGAACTGTTAAAACATGCTTTGTAATGAGGAGTCTCACTCCATTTTTTGATGTCTGACTGTTCATAGATTTTTCAGCCTCACCCCTCTGCATTTCCTTGTAGCAACATCTGTACAAGCTCATTAAAAAAAAAAAAAAAAAAAAAAAAGCCTGGGTGCTCTCTCCTTTGGTGCCGGCGAGACATTCAACCCATGGAAACCCCTACTTATATGGAATGCTCACCCCGATCACACCCTGAATCATCATAGAGACCCAAGCCAGTCACCTTTCCTTGCCCTTGAAACCATTTCTGACCTGCATGAGAGGCCTGCTCTGCTCTCCCAGAGACCTCAATTATGTAAGTAATCAGCCTTTCCATTCCCTCTTTGTGTGCATGTGGTTTCATCAACCTTGCCATCTGAACTTTGGATGAGGGTCAATCCTGATTTTGCAAGGTAGTGATAACATAGTTGTTATTTGTAGGGAGCGTATAATGAAATGGAATGACATACCACCTGCACAGTCAGTGTCATGTGGAGCTACCCACCAGCACACGGTGGCCTTTAATGAATGCTAGTAATTACAATGTTTGCATTTGTTAATATCTCATGACTATATCAGCACATGAGCTGTGAACTTTTTTTTTTTTTTTTTGTTCTTTTGTCACCTACGTAGAAGGTGTTCAATCTGGGACTCTTGGCAGAGCATTTTTGACAGTTCTTCATGAGGATGAAAGTGACCTTCCCTGAAAGTGAAACCAGTTTTTCCTTTACAAGCAGTGGTGGTTAGGTTGAATATTAGGATTTTCCTATTCTGAAGAAGAAAATTTTGTGTATTCCGAAGTTTTGAAGTCATATATATATATATATTCATATATTTTATATATATGTAGAAGACAGGATCTCACTTTTAAAGACATACAGATATGTCTTCATATATATATCATATATATATGAAGATATATCTCACTTTTGAAGTTATATATAGGATACAGGATCTTCACTTTTGAAGACTATATATATATGTCTTCATATATTATATATCTGTAATATACATATATTATGCATATGTCTGTATATGAGACAGGACCTCACTCTGTCACCCAGGCTGGAGTGCAGTGGCATGATCTCAGCTCACTGCAGCCTCTGCCTCTGTGGTTCAAGTGATTCTTGTGTCTCAGCCTCCCGAGTAGCTGGGATTACAGGTATGCACCACCACACTCAGCTAATTTTTCTGTTTTCAGTAGAGACCAGTTATTGCCATGTTGGCCAGGCTAGTCTTGAACTCCTGGCCTCAAATGATTTGCCTGTCTTGGCCTCTCAAAGTGCTGGGATAACAGGCATGAGTCACCATGCCTGGCCTGAAATCATATTTTAATGAGCTAATGATGAAATTCATAACTGAAGGGATAAAGGTAAAGAGAATAATAAAATGTATGGTGTGAGGGATAAATGAGTATGAGGCAGAAAGTTCTGGGAAAGGAGGAGAGCTGAGAAACAAGAAGATATTGACCCCGGAGCATCTTAACATGAAAGAATCGATCCAATTTTGAAGTTGCTACCTAGAGATGCAAGTTAATCAAGAAAGACTGCCGTGAAGGATGGTATTTAAATTCTGAGAATCTGTATCTTTCAGTCCAGCGTCTCATTCTTCATTTAAATAAAGACAAATCTATTGCACCAAGCATCCAACTGGCTGACCCTAAAACAATGCTCATTTCCTGAAAGGTGCCTCACTACAGTAACTCTGCAAAGATAACTATATGGTCAAAGAGGACCACTAAACACACAACATGGTATTGAGGGCAAGACCCCAAATCTTCACTTAAGGAATTAAGGAGTATACTGGCCTACTCTGAGCTATGCATAGCTCAGGAACATATAAAACAGATCCTACTATTATAGCTATATATCAATAATTAAACCGCATTTTGTAAAGCACTGATGTTCTGAGTATAGACCAAGATTGTTAGAAAAAAAATGATAGTTCTTCAGAAAAAGAATTATAGCCTGAAGAATATTATAAAAAGTATAAAGAATAAAATGAGCAGGTTTTCAGAGGTGGGGTTGTCAATAGCAAGGCCAGAAATCTAGAGTGTGCTATAGGGAACAGGGGTAGCATGAACTCAGCCTACAATGATTTGTGCAGATTGAGAAGCAGAAGGAAATGTTGGTAAGAAGGGGTGGGATCCAGAAACGAAGAAGAGGAACTTGGATTCAATATACCTGCCCACAGGGAAACTTGATAGTCAATTATTTGTATTTGTATGTCTTCATAGACTGTATCTACCTTTTTAAGTGTTCAGATGCCATTTAGTGTATTACATAAGCAAAAAGATATATTTATGTGCTAACTAGAAATAAGCTCGATAAAAACTGAGAGCTTTGGGGTTGTCAGTTAACCCATACACTTGTTTAATGTCTGCATTATCATACAAAGAATCTGGTTTTGAATTTACGAAAAAACAAAAAAGATTTGCTTCAATTCAAAAAAGTCTTATGAAGGACAAGTTATGGAAAGTATCGGGGATCTGCCAGAAGTGTGTATGTTTTAATCTCAAACAAGATGAACAGGTGCGGAATTGCATTTTTTACTAACTGTAAGATAGGAAAATCTGAAGCCAGCCCAGTTAATATAATCCTAGACCATTCCAAGTAGTCATTGCCAGTCAAAGCAAAAACAACCTCTTCTATATGGGTTTTTTCCAATCAGGGCATGTGAAAATCCAAGAGGAAAACAGTTTATGACTCTATGAAATATAAGGTCACTACCAAATTAGCAGATTGCATGAGAATGTAATCTAACATGAGAGAAAGTCCATAGATCCAACTAAAGAGAATATGTATCCCCATAGTACATAATACGCTAAAAATAGGAAAGATAAAAAAAGTACGTTCCGAATGATATTATTCTGCTTACGTGAAGTTTAAACCTAGGCAAACTGATGTGTGGTGCAAAGGTCAGGATAAAAGTAATCTCTGGGGTGGGCAGAGAGAACAGTAACTTAGAGTGGCCCAGTGGGGGACTTCTAAGATGCTGTTAATCTTTTATTTCTTATTATAGGTGCTGGTTATTCAAGGGTTTTTTCCTGAATTTGTGAAAATGAATTGAGCTACATGATTATAATTTGTACTGTATTTGTTATATGTCAATAAATACTCAAAAATATTGATAAATTTACAGACATATGCAAATTAAGAAAGTTTACCTCTCCAAGATGTATTCTGAAAGAGCTATTACAGGGTATACCGCAGTGGGAAGGAATATGAATCTTGAAGGAAGACGTTGGATGCAAAAACCATAATAGTTGCCATTTTTAATTTTAGGGATTTTTAAATACTGGATTGTTTGTTAAATGTTCTTCTCCATGAATGTATACATGTCATTAGTGATTTCTAATAGACAATCTTGGTGTATTTTTCCAACAGTTTGTATTGGGGGGATGGATAAAAACTGTATCATAAAATTTACTATCTTAATGTTTAAGTGTATAGTTCTGTGGCATTAAGTACATTCACACTGATGTGCAACTATTACCCCTATCCATCTCCTGAATGTTTTCATCTTCCCCAACTGAAACTCTGTGCTCATGAAAGACTAACTCCTCATCCCCCTCCCCACTCATCCCCTGGCAACCACTCTTCCACATTTTGTCTGTTTGGATTTGACTACTCTAAGAACCTCATATTAAGTGGAATCATACATAGATTTCCTTTTGTGACTGGCTTATTTCATTTAGAATAATGTCCTCAAGATTTATCCACGTGATAGCACATGTCAGAATTTTCTTCCTTATTAAGGCTGATTACTAATCACTTGTATATCTATATGACACTTTGCTCACCTAGTTATCTGTTGATGGCCAACCTGGGTGGCTTCTACCATATGGATTTTCCACTTTAAAAATGCCCTTTACTTACCCCAAAGTAAATTTAACAGCTTTTTGAATATTTTATAGTATTATATTTTCAATCATGTTCCCCTATCTCAAGAAGGCATTCTGACTTCATACGTTCATATGCATCTACTACTCTCGTTACTAATATTTCAAGTCATTATATACTTAAAAGCATGTTCTAAAAAATTAAAGTGACTTTTTTTTTCTTTTTCTTAACTAGTTGATTCAATTGTTGAGCCCTTTAAGTCAGACACTATTCTAAACTCTTTTTATTTATATTTATTTATACATTTTCCATAGATTATGGGGTACAGGTGGTATTTGGTTTCATGAGTAAGTTCTTTAATGATGATTTGTGAGATTTTGGTGCACTCATCACCCAAGCAGTATTCACTGCAGCCTATTTGTAGACTTTTATCCCTTGTTGCCTTCCCACCCTTTCCACCAAGTCCCAAAAGTTCATTCTATCATTCTATGCCTTTGCATCCTTGTAGCTTAGCTCCCACATATCAGTGAGAACAGTTGATGTTTGGTTTTCTATTCCTGAGTAACTTGACTTAGAATAAGTCTCCAGTCTTATCCAGATTGCTGGAAATGCCATTAATTCATTCCTTTTTATGGCGGAATAGTATTCCATTATATATGTATACCACAGTTTCTTTATCTGCCCATATTGATGGAAATTTGAGAAAATCCAGCATCCCTTTATGATTAAAACTCTCAGCAAAATAGGCATACAAGGGACATATCTCAATGTAATAAAAGCCATCTAAGACAAACCCACAGCCAACATAGTACTGAATAGGGAAA
The DNA here is from genome assembly GCF_009761245.1 of Sapajus apella. Lineage (NCBI taxonomy): Eukaryota > Metazoa > Chordata > Mammalia > Primates > Cebidae > Sapajus > Sapajus apella. The sequence goes on from NW_022437032.1 coordinate 284,750, forward strand.
GTTGAAAGCATTCCCTCTGAGAACTGGAACAAGACAAGGATGTCCACTTGCACCACTCCTCTTCAACATAGTACTGGAAGTCCTAGCCAGAGCAATCAGACAAGAGAGAGAAATAAAGGGCATCCAAATTGGTAAATAGGAAGTCAAACTGCCACTGTTTGCTGATGATTTCATCACTTACCTTGAAAACCCTAAAGACTCCTCCAGAAATCTCCTAGAACTGATAAAAGAATTCAGCAAAGTTTCTGTATACAAGATTAATGGGCACAAAACAGTAGTTTTATAGAACAACAGCAACCAAGTGGGAAATCAAATAAAACACTCAACCCTTTTCACAACAGCTGAAAAAGAAACATAAAATACTTAGGAATATACCTAACCAATGGGGTGAAAGACCTCTACAAGAAAAACTACAAAACACTGCTGAAAGAAATCATAGATGACAGAAACAAATGGAGACACATTCCATGCTCATAGATGGATAGAATCAATATTATGAAAATGATCATACTCCAAAAAACAATCTACAAATTCAATGCAATCCCCATCAAATACCACCATCATTCCTCAAAAAATTAGAGAAAAAAAATTCTAAAATTCGTATGGAACAAAAAAATAGCTGGCATAGCCAGGGTAAGACTAAACAAAAAACAAATTTGGAGGCATCACACTACCTGATTTCAAACTATACTATAAGGACATAGTCACCAAAACAGCATGGTACTGGTATAAAAATAGGCACATAGACCAGTGGAACAGAATAGAGAACCCAGAAATAAACCCAAATACTTAGACAGCCAACTTATTTTTGACAAAGCAAAAATAAATGGGGAAAGGACACCCTTTTCAACAAATGGTGCTGGGATAATTGGCTAGTTGTTTTAGATTGTTGTTCTTCTTATCTTACTATATTATGGCCAAGTAATTGAAATAGGAGTCGTATAAAGCCACATTTTCCATTATCTTTTTGTGCTTGTGTGTTTGTGTTCTTAGCATTATCTTGGGTTTATAGTCCTTTGTATAAATATTTTTAAACTACTTGCCCATTTGGGGAGGGGTTAGCTTAACTGAAATTATAAATTACTGTCTAAAAACTCACTCACCTGGTCATTCATGATTTTCAGTAAGTTGCATTATGCATCTAGCCTACCCTGGCATCTCTGCATTTGAACCTGCAGTCTATCTCGGTATGCCCAGCAAAATCAGAGGGGACACAGAAGCATCAGATTTATGGACCTGAGTGAGGGGTGTCAGTGTCTGTCTGCATTATTGAGTGTTACTAATTTATTTCTTAAATCTCGAAAATTATAAGAAATACATTATAAGTGGGCATTTAAATTCTTTTCCACCAAATTTAATAGTTTATTTGTGCATACAGATGTGGAAACTGTGAGTTCAGCTATGCAGCCCTGGGCTGTGTGGGGATGCAGTTTAGCATGCTGTGATGAAAATCACCTGGTGACCATCAAGCTGAATCTGCATGCAACCAAATTTTGTATGACTCATAACGTGTAAAAAAATTGAATTGAATTTGTTTTTTTAAATACAGTAGATCTGACAATATCAGGCTTACATGTCTAAATGTCAGTTATTGGCTGGAGCCGAGTTATAATAGTCTTATTTATTTGTAAAGTTTACCAAATGGTATTTATTATTAGAAGACAATTTAATTTGAAAATTTTTATAGATATAAAGGAAAATTTTTAGGTATCGTGAAAGAAAGTATAGGTATATAAAGCTCAATATTTGTCATTGTAAAATTTCAATTTACAATAAAAAATAAACGTAGAAACATTTTTTGATTATGTGGAAATGGTGATACTACCTTTAAGGCAAAAGAAAATTTCTTATAGATAGTCCAATAATTGGTGGAAACCAAAAAATTGTCTATTTCTGAAAGTTCTGGGTTTCTTTTTCAGTTGATGATGACATCATCATTTGTAAGGGAATATGCAGCATGCGACACTATGATCACCACCATAGAAATGGAGTTGAAAGACATTCATAAATCTCAGCACACAGCTTCACAGCCACACATGAGATAGGTTAGAGGGCATGGTCATAGCCTCCCTTAAAGATGAACAGACCTGCTAAATAGATGGAGGGAACCAGCCACCCAACAGGACACAAACTGTATCCTGGGCTTGTGATTAGAACATCCTGCAGCAAGAAGGTAGAAGAGCAGAAGGGAAAATCCTCCAATTCATGCAAGTGCAGAAACTAATGATTAGTGTACTTGGGCTGACCTGTGCTCATTATAATAGTGAAGAACCCATGCCTGGGTGGAGATATGTGATGCTAATGAGACATGTGATGTATGTACCGGCATGCACAAGCACAGCGCATGTGCTACCAGGACACAGCCCAGAACATGCTTAGCAGCAGCACCCCTTCCCACCTCTTTATGAATAACCCTGTAAGACTCCCAAAAGGGGACTTCCCTAGTGTCAGTTGGTGCTGTCTCACTTTTGAGCAGCCCGCTCTGATCAGCTGAAAAAATGCACTTTTGCTGTGCAATCAAGTCTCTTGCTCACTTTTACTTTGGAATCAAATTCTTTTGCGGGGTGAAGTGAAGAACCTGAACCAGCCCATCAGCTACACATTGAGGGACTGGAGCTGAGAGAGAGAGAAGTTGTCAGTGCTTAGAACTCTGGAAGTCCCAGTAGCTAAGGCACATCCTCTCCAATCCACGACTGCTTCAGACACACTCACTTTCATCTCCCAGAAGGCGTTTGTGTAGGGGAGGTGATGTAATAATTTATTAAATGATTTTATATTTAGTTATTTCTGGTCTCAAATACTGACAAAATTATCTACTAAATTCATGACTTTTCATATTCATAAGACAGGGATAGTAATAGTATTTGTCTTTTAGAATTGTTAGGATTATTTTGACAAGTTCCTACCGAAGTCTGCGAACATTTCTGTAAAGGACCAGATACTAAATATGTTAGGCTTCATAGATCATACAGTTTCTGTCACAATGACTCAAAATAGCACAAAATCAGCTGTAGACAACAGGTAAACAAATGAGCTTAGCTATGTTCCAATGAAGCTTTATTTACAAAAACAGGCAGTGGACTGAATTTGGCCTATGAGCCACCACCTGTTGACAGTAAACTTAACTCCATGCATGGTGGCAAACTAACACAAGAGGTGCAGTCATAAGTCAAGATGAGCAGCTCCCAGGAAACTCTGAAGCCTCATCTTTCCCCTTGAATATTTTTACTTTATGAATTTTTTATGCTCATCTCTCTTTTTCATGTGGCAGAGAACAAAGCTTGGGTTGTAGAGACAAACAGACCTGGGTCAACCGTGATTCTGTTTTATTCATTCAACATTTACTGAACACATACCCTATTCTAGGCACAAGCTGTGGACACAGGGAGCCTACTTAATCTTCCTTTGCCTCAGTTTCCACATATGCAGTTAAGATGGATGGGGGCAGAATTCACTGGATTTCTAGTTATTTGAGTCATGTTTGACACACAGTAGGCTCAAAATATATAATTACTGTAAGTTTGTATTATAAGTTTATGCAAAATGTAAGTTTAATGCAAATATACTTTATATGTTATTGTCAAGATTAAACAACATAACAAAAATACAATGTTTAACAGCAAATAGACAACGCTCAAAAATGTCACTTCTCAAGAAGATAGAGTTCAAAAAATTTGACTGGCTTTTTTTTTTTTTTTTTTTCAATTTCCCCTAACGGATTAAATAAATGGTCTTTTTAGGTATAGCTATAGGGATATATATAGTTAATCAGTTTGGAGAGAAATGGTATCAGCTAAAACACATTTGAAGAAAATGTCATCATGACCAGGGTCACCTTCTCAAACTCAAAGCTAAAAATCTGTAATCTGCGTACAAAAGATCTCTGCAGTGCATGAGAGGGTGAAGCAGTAGATTTTTCTGCTGCCTCCGGAGGAAGATATATCAGCTGCAGGTATCAATTCACCCATGGAGAATAATTTAATCACACTTGTAAATGACATTCCAACAAAAGGTCATCAGATCTATCAGACCCTCATCAACTTAGGAAAATTCGACCTGCTTTATTGACGCTGGAAAGTGATACAGTGCCTGACTCTGCCTCAGTAGGAAACTAGGGAATCAAGAAAATAAGTCTGAGCCCAGCAGCGGAACTGCTGGAGGCCAGGCAAGCTAAGCGGAGAGATCAGGCACCTCTCTAGTTGCAAATTCCCAGGCCAGCTGGGGATTTTTTCCTTTTTTTTTTTTGTAACTAAGTAAACATGTAACAAAGTGGTAATGTAAGCAGAACCATTTCATGAGATTTGAGATCTAGATCCTACTAAAGGCATGGAGGAAAAAACAAAAATAAAGGAAGAATTGTCAACATCTGTTGTTTAGTCAGGCAAGAGGCATTTGCTGTGACAATGCAGTCACTTTCCAGGGTAAGAGATTGGTTATAGGAGGCTAAAAGACCAAGTCTGCATTTACTATATAGTGCTGGCACAGCAGGTGGATGGGGGAATTTAGATCTGGTCTCGACTATTTATAGCCAGCCGTGTGTATGTCCCTTGGCAAGTTACTTAACTGTTTTTTTCTAAATTTTATTTTTTTTACCCATGAAGTTTTATACAGTATCTCCCCATGTTTTATAGTTTTTGGGGAGGATTAAATGAGAAAATGTAGTGAAGAATAAGTACAATGAATGGCAAAGAACAAGCAATTAATAAATGAGTTACCTCTAATAATATTTGTTATTTGGATACCAAGTTCTAGATGCTAACTTCTGTCACATTTTTAGTTTTTATTTATGAGATTCAAGCCCAGTAATTTATCTCAGTGTGAATATTAGTGTTAAATTTTTAAAACAGATCACTGGGGATGACTTTTCCATTTATGTTGTACTGAAATTTGTAGTCTGGACACATCATGATTAGAGTTCTGACCATTCAGGAAGAAATAATTTGTTTAACTGAATTTTAAAAAACAGAGAGGAAGCATAGAGTTATTAGGCTTCTATTTCTGCATAAGAAATCTCACATACTTAGCTCATAACTTAACACAGTTATTATCTTGCAGTTTTCTGACATGTTTTTTGCTGGTTTCTTTGTTCAGAGTCTCACAAGGCTGCATTCAGGTATCAGCCAGGGCTGTGATTTCATCTGAGGCCAGGAGTTCTCTTCCAAGCTCAGTGGTTGTTGGCTAAATTCAATTCATTGCAGTTAGAGAGCTGACCCTTAGTTCTCCATGTTCCCTACCACATGATCCACTTCACAGCATGGAAATTTTCTTATTCAGCACCAGCAGGGAAACATATTCTGCTGCCTGGAATCTCTCTAACTTCTGTCTCTGACTGTAGAGCCTCTTTTTAAAGGGCTCACCTGCTTAGGGCAGACCCACCCACACTCAAGGAGAAGGTATGATGCTAAGGCATACACATTAAAGGAGAATTTGGGGGCCATTTCAGAACTCCGTCTAATGCAGATAGCAAATGAAAACTTCATGAAATTACTGAAACTTTACTTGGTTATCAAATCAATAGTGGACAGATGGGTCTTCATTGGCAAAGAGTCATAGCTGGTATCTAAACCTAGTCCCTTTTTCATTCTAAGAACATTATCTCTCCTTGTGCTACGACTATATGAGGAAAAATAATTCATTCAAAACACATCTGAGGGCATATGAGGAAGCAATCACCGTAGTCATGCCTGCCAAGGTATCTTAACACAAGATCTGTTTTTCCCAATTGTGTATGGACTCTTATTTGCAATCCTATTTCTGACACCTCCATAAGGACCATTATTCGATCTCATACAGTAGGCAAGTTTCCAGTTTTGGGATCTGATTCATTATACCAAGAGTTCAAAACCCTATTCCTTTTCTCACTTTTCCTGTAGTTTGAAAGGCATCTACGCATGGCTATATTCTCCTGACTGCCTGAGCAGCTGCTTCAACTCAACCCCAGTCTGAATTATCACTAAGCCTCCAGCCTGACATGTTGATCTATCCAGAGTCTTTGCTGAAGCTGCCTAATAGGAGACCCGATGATAACAGAGAATAAGTCATGTCACCTCTCCATACCCAGAAACTACAGAATCTTAGCCAGTGCTTATCCAGAGCTTGTCCGATTCATCTTTCAGATTCTGGGAAAAAATGCATGAATGATATGAGCCCAGTAGGAAACTCTAAATGTATGTGGGTGTGCCATTCAGAGCTTCAGCCAATTACTCAGGATTCATTATGCAATGGTGCATTTTTTTTTCAATATTTCTTTTGCAGAGTTTCAGCAATTTTAGGCATTTCTGGATATTTTTTTCCTGGAATCTCATTCTCCAAGTGTTAATTTGAGATGCTGCTGCTGGTGACGGCATACAACACACAGCATGCACATGCACAAGCATACCAAAAGAACACACACTACAGTTTTTTCGTTACATAATAACTTACAATTTTAATCTAAAGATTGTGCATTCAGAGTGCCGTTTCCTTCAGTGCAGTTGTTATAGACTGCAATTACAAATGTATTTATTTGATTCTTTACTTTCTCTCTTACCTGCTAAGCCCCATGACAGCAGGGCCTGAGTTTGCTTTGTTCACTGTTTCATTTCCATTGCCTAAAACCAGTGACTATCACAGAATACGAGGCTAGAATGTATTTGTTGAGTGAGTTGATGGTTCACTGATTAAGTAGATAAACGTATGTGAACCTCCAGATGCATTTTATATGCAAGATTCTCTGTATTGTGGCATTATTTAACTCCCCAATATTAACAAACCCCAACTTATTTAACTAACTTCAGAACAAGGGCATGTTTACTGTAAGAACTGGAAATTACTAAATGCTGCAAATAAAAATTTGCCCATCACCTAGAATTAATTACTCTTATAGTTTGGTTTATATACTTCTACCCTTTTTGTTACGGTACAAAATTGAATGTCTATGATATTTATCAACTACCTCTTTAATATACCTACTTTAATATGTCAAGGGCATTTTTATGCCATAAAATATTGTCCTTTAACTCAATGTTTAATAGTTATCTGACTTCCCGTCTTATGATTAAATAATAATTTACTTAACTGATCCTCTATTTTCTTTCATATTACATTTCTTCTTAAAATGTTGGTGCCTCTGAGGTATTATGCCACATTGCCAGAGAGCTTACAACTTGTGGTCCTCAGCAAATGTGTCTTTTGCTTTATTTTCATAGTAACATGAGTCTTAGTATTTTAAGACAATTTTTAATGTATTAGGTAAAAGTAATAAGCTTGTGACTTTAATATTTCCTGCCTAGATTATTAGGGAGATAAAATAGCATGTTGGACAATTTGATATGTCAACATGGAGGGTCCACAGTTCCTAGTTATTCAATTGAATAGTTGTCTGTTGCTGGGAAGGTACTTTGTAGATATGATGAAAGTCCATAATCAGTTGATTTTAAGTAAGAGATATCCTAGATAAGCTGGTTGGGCCTGATCCAATCACACAAAAGATTTCAAAATCAGGAGCTCAGGATCCCTGAAGAAGAAATTCTGCCTGAGGACAGAGTTTCAGCCCATGTGTTAGAGTCCCAGCTTCCTAACAACCTGATCCCCAGATTCTGGACCTACGCAGCCAGACATCACTTTTGTCCAAGCTGAGTCCTTGCAGTAAATCTCTAAATATGTTGCTCTATTTCCATTTTTCTGATTGAACCTTGCTAATACAAACTTTTAAAATGTTTTAATTTTGTGAATTTCCCTTTTGCTTGCCTATATTTTTACTGGGGTATGCTTCTATTTATTATAAATGGGATAAATCCTTTATTAAGTATCTTTTTTTTTTCTATTTTTTTCTCATTCCCACCACCATTTCCAAATGCATAGGCTAGAGAATCTGATGGCTCACTTTAGGTTAGCAGTTTACCGCTGGTTCAGTCACCCATGAACAGGATAATAGGATCAAGCTACACACAGTGGCTCCCCAAGGCCCCTTCTGTGTAAACCCTCCTGAGTGAGGTGTGAAAAGAACGCTTTCTAGGAGGAGTCATTGCCTCACGGCCTATGCAGAACCCTACATTTGAAATCTTGACTTAAAGAACTATTTAAAAACAACCATCTCTGTTGAATACCTCGGGTGAGGTGCAGGATACCTTTCTATAAAATACAAGGCTATGATCAGTAACAAGAGTTGTTTCCACTATTAAATATATTCTAGAGGTGGACATCTGTTGTTTTCTATTTGGCAGCAATGCCCCATCTCTTTCCTTCTAAGAACAGCACCCTGAATTTCGTCTGTGAAGGGAACTTTCTTTCATTCTCAGTCATGTGGTTCGCATGGGATGTTAATGTCTTCTTGCTCATAGCTGTTCAGAGTTGGGTGCATAAGTCAAGCAGCATCAATGTCAATGACCTGTGAGGAATTATTTAGGAAGGAGAAACTTCCTCTCTTTGCTGAAGAGTTGAATAGCTGACTCATTCTAATTCTCTTGGATGTGTGGAAGAAGGATGAAAGCTTTGAACCTACAGCTACTATTTGGTAGATACCAGGAGATGTCCTGAGATTTTCAAATAGTCCTCTGCCCGAGGATGTAGTCAGCATTTAGAAAATAGAACAGAGGGATAAAGAGAAAAATCATCTATAGCATGACTCAAGTTGCTGGATCAAGCCTCACCTGAAGAGATGTATCTTGGACTTTTCTGTTACATGACCTGACATCTTCTCTTTATAATTTAATCTGTTTTTAGTTGGACTTTTCATGACTTGAAATTAAATATACCTTGTGGACACAATTCTCCACGTGGACTTATGTATTTAATTTTAGCTGAATCATCTGTGAAAACAGTTTTTTTTTTTTTAAATGAGTTCATCAAATACTCCAAGTTAATGTTTATCTTTTTTTCCTTTAATCTGAAGACTGCACAATTCAATATACTTTATTTTGAAAATAAAACATTGAGTCTTTAAGCCACGAGTCATGACACTCTGGGAAGGAAGAAATTCAACAGCCCAAGTACCTGAAGAAAATAAATATTTTAAAAGACTGCAAAAGAAAAGGTTGACTCTAAGAAAGTCAAATATTTGGTCACTTGGCCTGAGGACCTTCTTGCTATAAAGAATCTATAGGTGGTAATCCACATGTCATAATTACTACACAGCAGTCAGAAGACATGAGAGAAATTAGAAAACAATGCTTGCTTTCCTGGAAAAGAAAGGCATAAATATTGAAATAAAATACTAGGAAGGAACACGAAGGTAGGTAAAAAGGCCGCTGTGTCATGCAATAATTAAGACAAGACAGAATACAGAATAGAGTAAAAGAGTCTTTTTCATTCTCCAGAAGTGAGCTGGACTTTTTTATGGATGTTTCTATTTGAGAGTGGAACCAGTGGGAAGTGTGCGAAATTTTATTTATGGATGAATGGCACTTGCTTGTATTTAAGAGACAGTCCAGATTTTTTTCCCTCTCTAAATAGTACAAAGTGCAGGGGGACCGGTGGGCATTATAAAAATGATAAAATAGAAAAGAAAAATTTAAAAAGACACCTGATAACTTAGAATCTTATAATTCTAACTAATCAATTGTTTTCATTTTATTTGGTTAGCATGTCAGGTTTTGCCACATACGCCCTTTTAATTTAATATGACTATTACTCTTAACAATATTGGTAATAATAGTAGCTAACATTTATTGAAAGCTTACACCATACAAAGTATTATGGATTAATTCGTGTCTCCCCAAAATTCCTATGTTGGGATCCTAACCCTCAGTACTTCAGAATGTGACCTTATTGGGATACAGGATTTGTACAGAGGTAATCCTTAAAAGGAGATAATCAAAGTTGCCCCTAATTCAATCTGACAGGTGTCATTATAGAAAGGGGAAATGTGGCCAGGTGCGGTGGCTCAGGTGTGTAATCCCAGCACTTTGGGAGGCTGAGGCAGGGGGATCATGAGGTCAGGGGTTCAAAACCAGCCTAGTCAAGATGATGAAACCTCGACTCTACTAAAAATACAACAGTAGCCAGGCATGTTGGTGGGCGCCTGTAATTCCATCTAATCGGGAGGCTGAGACAAAGAATTTCTTGAACCTGGGAGGCAGAGGTTACAGTGAGCTGAGAGCAGCCACTGCACTCCAGCCTGAACGACAGAGCGAGACTCCATCTCAAATAAATAAATACATAATAAAAAGGTGAAATTTGAAAACAGACATGTACACAGAGAGAATGTCATGGGAAGATGAAGGGAGAGATTAGGATGAGGCTTCTACAAGCAAAGAAATGTCAAAAGATTGCCAGCAAATTACCAGAGCCAAGGGAGGTACATCAGGCAGATTCTCCCTCACCCTTCTGGGTCTCCTCAGAAGGGCCCAACCCTGCTAGCACTTGAATCTGAGACTTCCAGGATTAGGACACAATAAACTTCTGTTGTTTAAGCCACTCAGTTTATAGTACTTTGTTAAGGTTGCCCTAGCAAACTAACATACCAAGCAATGTATTAAACAAATATACATCATAGTAATTAAATACTCAGAGATGCCCTGTAGAGGTGGTTACTCAGCCCATCCCCATTTCACAGATGAGAAAGAAACAGACTGAAAGAGATTAAGTACCTTGTGTGCACAGCTCCTAAGTGTTGAAGTTGGAGATGTTCCTCTGAGTCTATCAAATGCAGAGGGCAGGGATCATATCTCCCTCAGTTTTATCTGTCAGTTTTATGTTTGCCTGTTTTAGCTCAGGGTCCAACACATTCTTGGTGAGTTCATATGGTTATGGTTCTATGATCCTCATATAAATTTAGCGATAACATGAATAACACAATAGTTTGTTATAGGAATGTTCTATGTCCCTGCATAGTCATCATTTTTATTGGTTATATAAAATTTCATGTTACTGCAGTTTATTTGGTTATTCTCTTATTGTGGGGTGTTTATGTTCATTTCAGTGTCTACTATTATAAATAACACCACTATGAATGTCATCAGGCCCAGGCATTTTTCTAATTTTTTTGATAGAAATGTTTCTTATTTTCTTAGGATAAACCACTAAGTTTTTGAACATTTCTATGATTATTTTAAAATTGATCACATTAGCTGATAAAAGATCAAAAATGAACTCTTTTGATAGTAATGCACAAGTGTAAATATTTTATAAGATTCACATCAATAGAACGAGAAAAGGAAGGAAGAAATAAAAAGGAGAGAGACAGGAAAGACGGAAAGAAAGAAAGAGTGGAGAGAGAGCACAGAAAAGGAGGCAGGCAGGAAGAAGAGGAATAAACCAAAAACTCAGTGAGGCTGGAAAAGAGGAACGAGGGAAGAAAACAATTTTTGGCACACGGATAGGTAGGTGAAGACTGTGGGCATACACACAAAACTTACTTCCGTATAAATATTTCATTAATTTCAAAGTCTAATATCTAAATTACATTAATTATAGTGTCTTATAAATTGAAATAAATTAAAACAATCAATACAATAAAAAAATTAATAATTGTGTTTAACTTTTTTTTTTTCAAATATAAGGAAGAATCTTTAAATGGTAACTTCATTTAGAAAAGTTCCAAGCCAGGCATTTCTCTGAACTGGTCAAAGGCATCTATCTATAAGAGTACCTTGTTCCTCTGCAACTGTTCAGAAAAAATGAAAAGGGCCGACAAACTTACTTCTGACTAAAGACAGAAACCAGTGCAGCCCTGAATCCTTTTAAAAACATTTCAAACATCTTTATTATTTCAGCCTAGCTTGTTACTGCACACACTTTAAGAAAGATTATCCTTAAAAATGAAAACACAGTGCTTCCCTCTCCTGTGGTGATAATGGAAAAACTAAACTGATTTGGTCAAAGCTTCCAAAATTTATTTGCTTCCCTTCGGCATTACGATAAATGATTAGGCAGAAACAAAACAGGAAAATCTTCATTCTGTGTGAGCCAGCAGTGGCTGAAAGGGAAGTAGAAAGCAATGGTTGTCGCTGAGCTGCAATCTGCTTCGGCTAACACCAATAAAGCTTGTCTGGATGGGTGTATTTATAGACTGCAGAGAGAGAGAGAGTAGATATAAATATTTGAATACCTTTTATTTAGTAGCAATGTCTATTCTAATGTTGTATTTTTTTTTTGTCTTTTCCAGTAATTGGTGTGGATGCCCAGAAGAACTGAATTAATTGCATGAGCAAACTTACCATATTGTTTAGGTTAGTTTTAGACCAAGTAGGGAAAGTGTAATTGGACTAGTGTATAAAGAAGTTATTTTGTAGTTCATTTCTTCATTCTTTCAAACATCCACTAAATTTTTTTTAATGAAAATATTTTTCTATGTGCCAAGCAAGCATTATTCTAGGTATTTGGGATAGAGTGGTGAATCTGTTATCTATTGACACATTAATTCTGTGAATCATTATTAACAATAGCAAAAAACTATCTGCAACAGTAAGCATTTATTACTGCTCATCACCCTATGGGTCACCTAGGTTGCCCGCTGTTCTCTGAGCTCACTCACAAATCTGCAGTCAGGTATAGAGGGGGTGCACAGCTGAGCTAATCTTGGCTGGGCCCTCTCACTTCTTTTGGGGATTAGTTGGCTGTTGATGGTGTAGGATGTCCTCTCATAGGACAACTAGACTCTCTCCTATGGTCTTTCATCTTCAGCTTAGCCAGAGTTTTATCTACTAGTAAAGCCAGACAACTAAAGAGGAAGAGGTAAGTGCTTGAACCTATGCTTAGAAGTGACCTACTATCAGTTCTTATGCATTCTATTAGCTAAAGTAAATTAAAAGACAGTCTAGATTTCAGGGCTGAGGTACTAGACTACTTCTTCCAGGATGAAGTGCAAAGCCACATTGTAAGGGGTAAGAATACAGGAAGGGGAATAACAAAGGCCATTTTTGCAGTTAATCTTCCACAAGTGATGAGTGGAACCTAATGCCAGAGGCAAAGAAAATAAGTACACAGGCCGGGCGCGGTGGCTCACACCTGTAATCCCAGCACTTTGGGAGGCTGAGACGGGTGGATCATGAGGTCAAGAGATCAAGACCATCCTGGTCAACATGGTGAAACCCCGTCTCTACTAAAAAGACAAAAAATTAGCTGGGCATGGTGGTGCGTGCCTGTAGTCGTCCGGCTACTCGGGAGGCTGAGGCAGGAGAATTTCCTGAACCCAGGAGGCGGAGGTTGCGGTGAGCCGATATCACGCCATTGCACTCCAGCCTGGGCAACAAGAACGAAACTCTGTCTCAAAAAAAAAAAAAAAAAAGAAAGAAAAGAAGTACACAAATAAGATAATTTCAGGTATTGATTAGTGCTCTGAAGAAAACAGAGTGATACCACCGTTACTGCATTCTGGAAAGGGGGGTGATTCCTGAGATTGGTGAGGGGGCTGTCAAGATGCCATTTATAAAAAGGAACCACCTATTAAAGATCTCTGGGAATAGCTTTCCAGGTAGAGAAAACAGCATGTGCAAGGGTCCTGAGTTAGGAATGAACTTAATAATGAGTTTAAGGAAGAGAACTATAGGCAGAGGATTAATATCACAGGATAAAATTTCCAGAGATATAAGTCTGGCTGCTGTGGAGAATAGATTATAGTGAGACGGGATATAGTCAGGAAGAGGTGACTGATTTGGCTATTTTCACTTAATCTTACTCCAAGTTCAAACACATTCACCAAAGACTGTAATGAAAATTTCTCAGTGTAGAAAGAATTTTCACATTGAAGATTTTCGCTAATTTTTGAACAACATATGAGATATTAAAATTCAGCTAAGGAAGACATTTGACGAACAATAGACACAAGTCTGATATAAGGTCAATGATTTTGGGCGTTATATGGACAGAATGAAAGATAAATTTATCTTAATTGTGTGATTGGTTTGAGAGTTAAGTTCCACTTAAGACAAATGTTTTTGGTATTTCATTTCCATTACTGAGATAAAGCTTGCTTTTCAAACACATGTAAAGGAAAGACAAGTTAAAGGAACAAATGAAATGAATAATATATGTGAGAACAGGACTGGGTCTAAGGCAAGGGGAGAGCGTACAAGATTTAAATGTGCACTCACTCTCAGACACTTCCCATTATCTCAGGGGCCTTCTCTTGATAAAAAGGTGGAGCTAATCAGTTTGTGTTCAGGGTACTCCACTGGCCCCTTTCTTCTACTTCCGTTTCTCCTTGGCTGTCTTTGTAAAGTGACTATGACATGCCACTGGAAGGGAAAATTTTAAGTCTCTTTAGATACACTATTGGTACTTTACTTCGATAGCCCAGTGAAATTAGACAAGAGGCAAGTAGTTGTACATTAGTTGGTAGGTGAAAAATCTAAAATCTTATCAATGTGTTCACATTTTATGATAGTAAAATCCATTTGTTCTCTCTTCCACTATGAATGGGTCCTTTTCCCATCATGCCATCTCACACTGGTCATTTGGGAACTACTGGTTCACTACATCATGCAGTTTTCCAAATAGTGATCTAATTCATTCTAAAATATACCAAAAAACTCACATCTAATAATGTTACCAGATATCTCAGCAGAAAAGTATTTTAAGTGTTGGGAAGTTGCCAGGCTTATGGTGGCACATACAACTTTTCAAAAATTCTAACATTCACTTGAAAGTCCAAATTTTATCATTGGTGGCAAATACTGTTAGATTTTCCCCTTAAAGTGATAATATTATTCACTTTCAAAAATACACCTTCCACTACACAAGTTTGAGTAACCATAGTTTGCCTATCATATACCGTAGTTAAAACTGGTATTCCAGATAAAAAGAGGCTGATTTTCCCTGCAAGTGCTTTTCCTTGGAATGTGAAAGCCACCAATATTTTGGTGTGTTTTATGGGAACTTCTCATTTTGCCATACATAACACTAAAAGGCAATGTATGTAAGGGTAAAGAGTTAATAAAATTAATATTAATTGCTTCATCAAGGATTCTTGAGTGAAACTGGTTCTAATATTATATATATTATATATTGGGTAAAGATTCAGTTTTCATTTAAGCACATATATTTCTTTGAACTTACTAATGAGTTGAATATGTATGTTCTCAAATGAACAATTGCCCTTTACCTAATGAGCCATGTATATCTACTTATATTGATGGCATATATAAATTAAATTATATACATACTGTAATATAGGAACAAACAAACATTTTTCCCTATGAAAATGTTTCTGTGACTTCTGATCACCAAAATGTATGGGGATTTCTCACCACCAAGCAAGCAATTCCACAGATTCTCCCACAGACACCAGTGGAGTATCTTCTAATTCCGTTCAGCTCTCACACTATCTATCTGAAGATAGCATAAGATCCCACAGGTTGAAGGCTTAGTCCCACAAGACTGCCGCCCACTTCCCATACCAATCACAAGCCTCAGGTGGTTTTACCTGTGCTTCTGACCAATTGGATATGAAACAGAGTTCCCACAACCCCCTTCCTTGGGTTTGATTCATTTACTGCGCAGCTCACAGAACTCGGGGAAACACTCAAAAGTACCTCTACACGGTCATTATAAAGTATATTACAAGGGATACAGATGAAGGACCAGACACAAGAGATGCATAGGGCAAGGGGTGTGGGAAGGGGCTTGGAGCTTCCATGCCCTCTCTGAGGGTACCATGCTCTGGGAACCTCGTGTGTTCTGCTATCCGTGAACTCCCCAAACCCTGTGTGTTGTGTGTCTTGTTTTTTTTTGTGTTTCAGGTTGGGGGGTTGGATAGAGAAACTTCATTAATTGGGAATGATTGATTAACTTTCAGTCCCCTCCTATCCCTGGAGGTTGTGGTGGGTCTGAAAGCCCCAACCCTTTACTCCTGCTTTGGTCTTTCCTGCCACCAGCCCTACCTGAAGCTGCCAAGGGACTGCCAGTTGCCAGTCAGCTCACTGGTTTACAGAAGAATCCAGGGGTTTTAGAAGCTATATTGTCAGTAAACGGGGATGAAGACCAAATGCATATTTTAACCATGTCACACATATACACACATTGGTTCCAGGACCCCTGACAATATGTAAATCTGACGATGCTCAAGTCCAGTGGTCAGCCCTATGGAACCCATGGGTACGAAAAGTCAACCTTTCTTATCCACAGATTCTGCATCCCACTATCACTGTTTTCCACCTGCAGTTGATTAAATCTCCAGATGCAGATGTGGAACTGTGGATAAGGAGGGCTGACTGTGTATATAATTAACTGCCAAGTGCTTGGAGAAGAGGAATACAGCAGCTACTAGTCCAGTTTGGTTTCATTGTCTTGACTTGTTGCCACTCCTTTAGTTTTCTTTCTGCTTTGCAAAGAATTCACCAGTTTCTTGTCTCCTCACAGAGCCAGATTCTTTGCTATGTCAGAGATTGTCAAGTGGATAAACGGTTTTAATCAGACATCATACATACTGGGTAGGATGGACTGATTAGAAGAAAACACTTTAAGGATGGCAAACACCTGGCATACATGGTAAATTGCTCTACCTGCAACCATGGCTGGCCCTGGTAGTCAGTCACTGTACATTCTCCTGTTGAGCTTACAATCGTTACTATTATCATCACTTTTTTTTTTTTTTTTTTTGAGACAGAGTCTTGCTTTGTTGCCCAGGCTGGAGTGCAATGCTGTGATCTCAGTTCACTGAAATCTCTACCTCCCAGGTTGAAGTGATTCTCCTGCCTTAGCCTCTCGCGTAGTTGGGATTACAGGTGCCCACCACCATGCCTGGCTAAATTTTGTGTGTGTGTTTTTTAAGTTATATGTCATTTAATCACATCTATAATAAATGTTAGGATGGAACAGGAAAACATTATCTAATTTATTGTTCGTATAAAGCACTGAGACACTAAAAATAACAAGTCCACAGTTAGTGAATATGAACACGGAGAGAGGAACTAAGCTAGAAATTTCATTAACCTCCTTACTAAGTCACACTGGATTATTTCAATGAAAGGCAAGATCCATTTATGTCTTTTCCACATGGAAAGACATAAATATGTAAAGGCATAATTAACATAACTCTCTTGTCCCAGCCACTTTAGGGCAACATACTCATGTTGGTTACTACTATCTACAAACCAGTTGCATTTCATTGTTTTTTGAAATTTAAATAAAAATTTTATTGACAATCTGAAAAACAATTCCTAAAAGATTGACTTTTCCAGAAAACCAGCTACACAATGCATTGTGTCAGTATGTTAAAACATTAAAACATGCATTAGACACAAATACAAAATCTATGAATATTTCCTTTCACTTTACAGTTTCTTTTTTTTTTTTTTTTGAGACGGAGTTTTGCTCTTGTTACCCAGGCTGGAGTGCAATGGCGCGATCTCGGCTCACCGCAACCTCCGCCTCCTGGGTTCAGGCAATTCTCCTGCCTCAGCCTCCTGAGTAGCTGGGATTACAGGCATGCACCACCATGCCCAGCTAATTTTTTGTATTTTTAGTAGAGACGGGGTTTCACCATGTTGACCAGGATGGTCTCAATCTCTTGACCTCGTGATCCACCCACCTCGGCCTCACAAAGTGCTGGGATTACAGGCTTGAGCCACCGTGCCCGGCCTGTTTTTTGAAATTTAAATAAAAATTTTATTGACAATCTGAAAAACAATTCCTAAAAGACTGACTTTTCCAGAAAACCAGCTACACAATGCATTGTGTCAATATGTTAAAACATGCATTAGACACAAATACAAAATCTATGAATATTTCCTTTCACTTTACAGTTTCTTACACCTTCCCAAATATAGGCTAAAAAATTAACTTCACCTTTCAGAGACTGTTGGCTGGATCAGAGGAATGAGTATATCATTAGGAAAAAAACCCCACATTCCCTTCCTATGTGGGGTGCTTGACCCATTTCCATTACTAGCTTGATTCCCAAAAGCTACTGAGTTTGTTGCTCCTGATGTATTCCTATCTTTTCTCATTTGACAAAACAAATTTTTTATCTTAGGAGTTGAACAATGAGAACACATGGAAACAGGGAGGGGAACATCACACAGCCGGGCCTGTCGGGGGGTGGGGGACTAGGAGGGATATCATTAGGAGAAATAGCTAATGTAGATGACAGGGGGATGGGTGCAGCAAACCACCATGGCATGTGTATAGCTATATAACAAACCTGCACGTTCTGCACATGTACCCAAGAACTTATAGTATTAAAAAAATATATAAAATGCACTGAACTAATTCAAACTATAAGTTAAGAGTAAATAAAAGTATGTGTAATAACAACAATAATTTTGTAAAAAGCATACATAAGTTTCCTGTACATTTACTTGCTAAGGGTGCTAGTATTCTCAGAGAGTTAAAAATAAGAAAACATTAGAGAAACATGATTAGCTACACAAGTCCTAAGATTCTAGAAAATGAAACTGAACATATTTCTCAGAGGAGTCATAACTATTCTTGATGCTAACAGCAGATAAAAATTTCTCACATGGATGCTAAAAAAGAAAAAGAAAAAACAGTGTGGAATATACAAAAAAAAGTCCTGAATAATACCTTCACAATGAAGAAGAGGACTATTTCTGGAATACTGTTTCATTTAATCTCATAAAATAAACCAGTTTTATTAAAGTGCCTTGGAGAGAGGATAGGTAATACAGCACAGTAACTGAAATCACCACTAATATATTTTAACCAAAGAAACAATTTTAGAATGCCTGTGATCATGGAAATCTGTTGTTTGTGCTACTTAGCATCCATTTGCCTTTCTTCTGTTCAGAATGTGCCATATTCCTGTAGGAGCACCCTGCCCTGATTCTTGGTCTGTACACTTTGAGTGACACTGTCTCCACCTTTAGTTTCAGAAGAGGTTTTGTAACTTGGGCCTGGCCAATCACAACATCACATTCCTCTGAAATTATGAGCATTCTTTTCCAAAAGGCTGTTAAAAAATTGAAAGGTGTATATAAAAATAATGACTTTGTTATTTTTGGTCATGATTACAGAGCAGGCCGGTTGTCTGAATTTAGAAGAATCCCTGCCTGTCTATTCCCTTGATTGACCTGAATGCATGGAATTTCCATTCTTCATTCCCAATGAACAATGACATCTTTCGACATTAGATTGTGTTCCCATTGGAAGTATGGGGGTTAGTTCAAAAACATGAGGACAATATTTTGGATAAGGTTTGAATATGGTTTTTATTTAAATTCATTTCTAGTAATTCTCTTTGCTTAAGTGTATAGTATACATGCAGGATGACTCTGTCATACTCATTTAATATTTTCTCTACATCTTCACAAGTAATTGACTTACAATTAAAATAAAGTTTATGGGTCATTTTCATGCTTCTCTAGTTAAAGGGGAATGTAATTTGATTTAATTGAAATTGATTCTCCAAATGACACCCCTAGATTTAGCAGACAGCATACACACGGCTTATTCTCCTCTCTCTGAGCACATATGCATTAAGTCATTTAATAGAAGTAGTTATACATCGAAAGCTTTCAAAACAAAGTTGAAAAAAATAGGACATGACAGATTCTTCCCTTTATTTGTTAAGGTTACTGCAATTATGTCTGACTTTCCAGGACATGGCCTGATAAAAAATATCTTATGAAAGTAGGGAGGTGGGGAAGCAGCAAGGGAAAAAAAATCTTATAACTTTTATTTTTCTCAATATTTTCCCATAAGATAATGAGATTGGGCTCAGGGAGAAGTTTTATAGCTTGAATATACAAGGTTTTCCTAAAGACTGATCTGTAGGTGGCCTTGACTGTACCAATTATGTTGTTTATTAGAGAAATAATGAAAGATCAACTTTAGAATGATGCTTTTAAAATTACCTGCTCTTTGTAAAATATGTTTCCCAAATTAGCTTGGAAAAAGTAGCAACAGCTTTAAGAGCATATTAATAAAAAGAAATTAGGCAGCTAAATAAGAAAAACAGTAAGCTTCTTAGACAATAATCTGGTGTTTAATTGTGGCCAGCTTTAACCACAAGCAACATTAAAAGCTTGAGCAGGCAAAAACTGAGGGATTATCAGTGTGTTGAGGCTTTCATCAGCCCAGTGAAAATTAGAATCTTGGCAATTACATGGTTAATCTCATCAATGTGGATAGTTCAATGAGTAGATCAAGATGAGACAATGATTTATCTTGATTGTCTGAGGAACCTCTAATGTACAGTTGAATTACCTATGTTGACCAAATTAACTGGAAAATTGAGCAACTTTAAAATTTTTTTGTTATATAGACAAAAAATTAAACATACTTGCACGTCATCTGATGGGCTTCTGTGCCATCTATTCGTATTTCTGGTCCTTCACATTTGAAAATGGTTATGACTGAGCTACTACTAAGAGGCATCTACTTCCAAATGATTTGTTTGTTTACGTGATGAGAAGGGATATGATTGGCACAGTCATAATCCCTTGAAACATTTACACATTTGATCAATGAACTAGGTTTTTAAATACTGGTAGATTATATTATGTACTACATGACTTTGGATCAGATCAAAGACATAGACAGTTTGAGGGTTGTAAAACAGATAAGTAACTGTAAACCAATGTGAGAAATGAAGTTGTTTAATTAAATATTTTCCTGTTGAAGACTTTAAAATTTAGTTTTAAAAATGCATTTAAAGGGTAGAATTTCAACTGGGATCCCGAGCATAGAGGAATACATGTCATATGTAATACAGCCCATAACAGAGCATTACTGTGAGAAATTTTAGCTCTATTTGTACATTTTCACTTTTATACATTTTCTTTCACATAAGCAAGAATGATTTTATAATGGAAAAATATTTTTAATCTGTTATCTCTTCTCCCTAAATGGATGTGGTAGAGGGGGCAGAGGTTTTATAAGAAAATACTTATTTTGTAAGCTTGGATTAAAATGCAGATTGTGCAAATTATTGTACCACAGCTAACAACAAAGACAATGAAGGGCACATTAGTTGAGCACCTACTGTGTACTAAGTGTTCTGTATTTGTCTTTTACAATCCTCAAAATGACCTGGCAAGATGTGTTTTATTGCCCACATGTTACTTTTATAAAGCCTTCAGTCTTGAATAGATTACATAATTGGCCATAATTACTTAGCTAATACCTGGGTGAGCCCTATTTGCACTTGTGTTTGCAAAAGTTTGACATACACACTTTTCTATCCAGCGTACTATTTTCTGTTCAGGAGGAAGTGACTGTTTCTATTCAGATTGAAAGCTCTAAATACACAAATGAATTATTGTGAATCATTCATTTATGAAATGAGAATTTTATTTACATATCATGTTAAATTTTAGCAGCTATATCTACTTTATAATAAATGACATATAACATTTCTTAATAAATATAGAATTGAATGCTGAATTCTATCATATACATGATTTTGGCCTTAATTATATGATTGTATCATTTTATTACTTTCCTTTCTGCTGATTTATATGCTGAATGAAAATGATATTTTTCTAATATTGGATTATTCTTGAATATCTGAACTAAAACCCGCTTAGTTCAATGTATTATTTTTAAAATGTTATGTGGAATCTATTTGCTGATATTTTGTGATTTTTCAATCAATATTCATGGGTTTGGTTTATAGGTTCTGTTTTCAGTGCTATTCTTGTCAAGCTTAGGTATCTGTGCTACAGTGGTTTTTTAAAAAGAGTTAGAAAGCATTAATTCTAACTTTATGCTTTAGGACAATTTAAAAAGCTCATGAATTATCTGTTTCTTGAAGGTTTATATGAATTCATGCATGAAATTGTCTGCAACTTTATTGAGAATTAGATCTTTGACAACTTTCTCAATTTCTTCCTTGGTATTGAGTTTATTGAAGAATTCTATTTTTTGTTGGACCAGTTTGCAGCATTGTACTTTTATATTTATAGAAAATGGTCTATTCACATTCTCAAATTTATTGGCATAGATTTGAGCAAACAGTCTGTTAAATGTTATTTTAATCAGTTCCATTTTCCTAATAAGTTTGCATATTGATCTATTCTTTATAATTGTTTATTCTTATTTTAAAAAGAATTATAAATTTTTCAATTCTATTTTTCTGTTTTCCAATGTATGCTTTTTCCTGTAATGATTCTGTTTTTCTTTTCAATTGTTTCATGTACTTGTCAATTTTACTTTTTGTCTTTTCCAACGAATGAATCATGCTTTTATGTTGATCTATTTTTTGGCTTTCCTTAGCTTTTTGAGTTTTTATATATTTTTTTTTTACAGTGAATACACTATTTTTCTATTTTCATTGTTTTTGGTAAGGAAAACATTTATAATTCTGATTTTCCTTTGAACAAATTCTTTGGCATCATTCCATATTTTTTATACAGGGAGTTTTCAGTATCATTGTGTTTTAACTATTCAGCAACTGCACTTCTGATTTTTTTCTGTGTTTCAAGAGTTACTCAGTAGAAATTATTTTCTTTTAAATTCAATTAGTCAAGTTTCAGTTTTTTCATTTGTTTCATGTTTCTAGTTATATTGCATTTTTGTCAGAGATTATGGGCAATTATATATGTCTAATTTCTATTCTTTGGAATTTTGAATTTGTTTGAAGTCTAATTTGTGGTCAATATTTTTAAATAACCCATATACACATAAGAAGCAGTTGCATTCTCTGTCTATGCAAATATAACCTACATTTATGGACTATATTATTCAGATTCATCTATATTTAACTTTTGTTTTATATCTCTGTGCTTGTAAAGGATGAAATGGTATGATTATGTTCACAATGGCTAGTATGTTTATATGATTTTGTGTTTGTTCTAGATCTGGAAGGTCTTGTTACATATCTCAGTGTGTGAGATTCTTATGACTGGTGATGATACGATGGCTTCAACTGTACATGGCCTTGGCATGAATAATACTGGGAGGTGGTGCTTTCTTTTTCATTTATCTTCAAGTCTTCATTATGATAGAAGAAAATCTGAACTTTGCGGCATCAGTAGATTTTTTACTAGAGAAGAGCAAGACTTGGTAAGAATATTGGGCCAAGTAGAGTTGTTGTGAGAATCTCCTACTTGCTCACGCCTATACGCTCTCCATTCTTCTTGCCTGTGCTTTCTGCCCCAGGAGACAGACAAGTATGTTCGAATAATAAGACATCCTTGTCTCCTGGTTTTCTATTGGATATCACCAACAAGGCAATGGCAAGAGATTCGATAATTGCTAGATCCTTCTCTCTGGGCCACTTAGGGTTAGCTACATTTTTTTTTTTCCTCCAAATGCAACAGCTTCTAAGAGCCAGGCCTCCCGAAAAACTGTCCATTCTGTGTTCTTCCTGCCAAGGGTGGCTAACTGTCCCCAGCTGCTGCTATTTCCAGGGCATCACACTATTCCTTGTCAGTCTCTTCATACTTCTCCCCACCAGTCCAAACCTTTGTAAATAGTCAATTTTCAAAACTGCTTTTGGCTCTTTCTTTCTGAGACTTTCAGTGACCCTAACATCTAGGAAAATTTCCAATTTTTATTTTTTGTTGAATAGTTATCTTCTTTTTTTTTGCAATAGATATTGATTTTGTAGTTTGATAGTGATATATTGCTTCAGTTTAAGATGTATCTAATTAATTTAAAAGAATTCAATTTCAAGAAATCATATAGAGCAAATTACAATTTTATGAAGGGATAACAAAAACTTATGAAACTAGCCTATGAAATATCCAAGTTTTAAAAGCACTGCTTTATACCTCTCAAAGCTACTTTAGTTTATATAGTTTATATTTTAAATCATTAATATAAATTACCTTTCCCTTTAATAGTTTCTTTATAATGCAATCAGTAATATCAAGTCTGATGTTATATAATCCCAATATTTTTCTATTTCTCTGGTATATATTTGTTCATTTTATTTTAAAACAATTTTCATTACTTTGATTTGGTATATATTTTATTTTGTAGTATATTTTGATTTTTTGACTCATTATAAAAGTCTTTTTAATGAATATCTGATTTCTACTTATGTTTGAGAGATTGCTCTTATTTCTGCTGTAGGCTCAGCATGTTTCCTTTTTTAAAATGCTATAATTTCAGCATTTAACTTTTGTTTTATATCTTTGTGATTTGTGAAGCATGGAATACTATGATGATGTTTACAACCACTAGTGTGTTTATATAATTTTTGTGTTCTTGCTATTCCTGGAAGGTTTTGCTACACTTCACAGTGTGTGGGATTCTTATATCTGGTGGTGGTAAGAGGGCTTCAATTGTACACGGGCAATTATTTAGTATTAATAATTCTATTTATCAGTTAATTAGTGTTTTTCCTCATGTATCTCTTTCAACATTTTGAAAGTATTTTAATGTTACTTTTATTTACCTAATTGGCATATTTTAATCCTACATTATTGATAACTTCAAAATGAAATAACTTTCATTGCTTCCTTTTGTACAGCAAGAAAAACAAAAAACTCAGGCAGCTAGTGCATTTACCTTCCATATTCTCTTCCATCCTCCTGACTTTTTAAGTATGTTCTGAGATTTATGTCTTATTGTGGCCTTGGACAGGCATCAAACATTTCTATGCCTTGCATTCTTCATCTGTTAATAGTAACGCTATCCTCACAGCATTATGGAGAAGAATAAATGAGTTTATCCCTATGAAGTGCTCAGGACACATAATAAGTACCATAATAGTGCTAGCTATTGTTATTATTACAGCTACTCTAATGGTATTATAATTCTTCTATAGCATGAAGCTTTTCTTTTAGAAATGATGACCTTAAATTATTTAGACCCAGGCTGTTCCATATGCCAGGTATTACTTACTGAGCACTTAAATTGTTAACTGCTTAACAAGAGGTTCTCTGACTGTAAAAATACACATCAGATTTTGAAGGTGTAATGCAAAAAAACAAAGAATGTGAAATATCTCATCAGTGAATTTTTAGATCTCTGATGTTAGCCTGCACCATCTCTCTATGGTAGAGACGCAGTTCTATTGAGTGGGGGCCTATTCTATTCCATATGCTGTGCCCTTTGCATGTAAATCCACTTCCAGGCGAGCTGTTTTGCCATATCATAGCTATTATGTTGGCTAGTGATTAGACTGTAGGCAAAGGTGAATAGCATTCAGTCTCTAAAGTTGTGGATGATAAAGGAAGAGAGAGTGTTACCTATCGCATTGGGAAAAAAAATGTGATGGAGACTAGGTGGTCTTGGGTGTAGGAGTTGGGTCTGCAACTTCCTTATCCCCAAGTCATCTAATAGATAGGTCGGTGGCTTCCTGATCTCCCACTATTTTCCAGGGGTTCAGTTTCTGTGGTGTCCTGAGAAGTATGTTCAGAAGCTTCCATGAAGCTTGATTCAACATAATTGGAACACATTTTAAGTCCATCATTTTGTACATTAAATCCTTTTGTGTTTAAACCAGTGGCTTTAAGCTGGGGGTGATTTTGCCCTCACTGATGGATATTTGGTAAATCTGGAGACATTTTGGTCATCACAATTGGGAGAATCCTACTGGAATCTGCTGAGTAGAAATCAGGGATGCTGCTCAACATCTTATAGCATAATCCCCACAAGTCAGAATCACTTAGCTATACTAGCGATCATGCCAAGGTTGAAGAACTCCAACAGTCATTTTGGGGAGTACTCACCCCAGTGAGAGAAAATGCTTTCTAGAGCAGCTGTAACAGTGCTTAAAATGTGTTTCTACTGTAGTCATTTATAAAACAGGTTAATAATTAGTGATAAAGACAGGAGGCAAGGAAATACTGGGTAGAAGAGGGTGGTTCCCCAGCAAAGACTCCATCCTCAAGCCTGGAATCACATGGCCCTAAATGGGAACAGGCATTCCTGTTTTCAGGCCCAAATTTTGCCTTTTCTAAGACCACTCTGGCCCACTACACCCCTATCCTGTACCTATATAAACCTCAAGCTCCACAGCAGAGGAATAGAAGAGCGGCAGAGCAACAGAAAAGGAGAGAAGAGAGGGAAAGTCTGAATGTTGAGAGGAGCTCGACTGGGGATGGTAAAAGCAGAGATCAGCCACGGGATGGCTGAATGGCAGGGGAGGATCATCTTCCCACTGCATACCCTTTCCAGCTCCCTGCCTATCCTGCTGAGAGCCACCTCAATCACTCGGGAAAGTCCCTGCATTCACCATTTCTCAAGTCTGTGTGACTTGACTCTTCCTGGACTCAGGTCAAGGACCTGGGTACCAGGAGGGCAGAGTGTAAAAAGCTGTCACCCTGACTCCACTGAGCTGGTTTAACACTTAGCCATCTGTGGACGGTAGCTGCTAAAAAAGCATTAATTCTAACACACCCCTAAACGCTACCATGGGCCTGCGGCCCAAAAGTCCTCTCCTGACTCCCTCACCTGCCTGTCTGTGTGGTCCCCTTCCTCTAAGGGATTTGAGCATGCCGCACCCCTGTCAAAAGTTCCGCAAGAAGGTCGGGGAACTCTCCCATTTCATTAGAAAATGGGAAGTTTTGCTTTTCTTTTCTTCCCAATTGTCACAACTGGCAGATTCCTGTGGATACCAGCCTTGCACTTCTGATTTCAGTTTGGAAAGAGCACCAGAGGGTTTTTAATCTATGAAGATTAAAAATTAAGCAGTAAGAGGACTTCCCTATGGGATAGCAGTGTGTCTCTGTCCTCTGTTTTAGGCACAGGAGACAGAAAATTACATGATAAACAGTCTACTGGAATCGAAGCATGTTGGTTGCATATGCAGATGCTTCAATGTGGAAAGAGATTCGTTGCAGCCGAGATATGTTTCTGAGACAGTTTATGAGACACGGCACAGTCATCTGAAAGGTTAGAGAGCAACAGGCCAGGAGCAATCCCTACTAAAGCCTGAAAATGCAAAGATTAATTCTTTGCTTGCTGAAATATCTTCATTTTCTTTTTTGTTTTCTCTAACTTTATTATGGTATTTTAAGCACATAGAAAAGTATAGCGAATAACATAAATAGGAAAATATATTTTTTCAAAAGTTCTCTTGTCTCTTGAATTTTTTTGTTTCATTTCTAAGGGTTAAGTAAGAGGGAGAAACTGTACTCAGATCTCAGATTGCCATCTTGAAACTTGAACAGTGTCATGACATATGTCCTTCTTAGTTCATCTACATTTTTTCTTATAAAATACTTTTAAAATTGTAATCCCTCTTTCTACAAAAAAAGAACAATGATATATTTGAGGTTTTATTTGCACAACCAGGTATATCATCTTATTCTGCTCCTGTGCACAAACCCCTCTCCATGCAGTGTTGTTTTAGTAATGCTTTCTAGAAAATACTGCTTACACGAAATGTGTTAAAATGCCTTAGTTGACTGCATTTCTTCATTTGAACAATTTTGATATAACACCAGTAAACAGTCTGTTTAAAATGCCTTAGTCGACCCTGATTCTTCATTTGAACGATTTGTATATAACCCCAGTAAATAGTCTGTCAGTTGCAGCCCAGGGAATACATGAATGGCATCTTGATGACGTGTTAATCAGAACTAACTATATCCCTGCTCATGCCCCAACATATCGAATTGTTGTCTCTGAGATCATGCATCACTGCAGAATTTCACATTCAGCTTTCTCAAGCCTCTCTTCTTTAGCACTTTTTCTTTCATCAATATCACAGGAGATTTTGTGTGTATAATGTAACTGTTGAAATCACAATACTGTATTTTTGAAACTAATTATTTTTTACTTTGTTAAAATCATATTTACATAAGACAAAGCAGTGCCATTATTTTTATTTCAGATCAAATCATAAGAACAACCAAAAAGCATATTTTTATCTATCTTTTGTTAAAACTACTTTCAAATAAAAACAGTTTTGTCGAACTGAAAAATAAAGAATACACATATGCCTGAATCAGACTGCCTATGTGTGCATATTTATTCAATAAAATTCATGAGAAAGCATACAATATATCAGGAATGATATCAGACTTGTTTACAAAAATTCTGTAAGTGGGTTTCTAAGATCAAACTCAGTGTTCCTTGAATCAGCGGGATGTTGCATATATTATTTATCAGCTACTTCCCAGGAACAATCACAGAAGGCTTGATCTTACCGCCTTCCCAGCCCAACTTAATCTTAGTTCCTACTGGTTTCCAAGCAAGTCGTAGGCACTTAAGTGCCACGTAACTGAGCTGTGATTAATTAGGTTTTATTACCTAAATAATAAGCATTCTCTACAAGCTGAACAGAGGATGTGCCTTCCATGTCCTGGAAACTTTGCCTTTGACTTTGTGTTTTCATGTCAAGATACCTGTTTGATTTTACCAATTTAACAAACTTCACTTTTCTTTTTTAAAAACAAAGTGGTACGTTTGAGTGATTCTTCAAACCGTAAGATTCCTTGTGTACGCAAGACAATTGGACAGGGTATAATTTCTATGTCGATGATGTCTATATTTAAAATTGTCTTATCCAAACACAAGGAACATAAATACAGAGTATTTGTATTTGGCTCTCTTGATCAAGGGTATGCTAAGAAATAATTGTTTATTGTTTCTGCTGCTTCTAAAAAAGCAGAAAAGAAAATCACCCTGAATCCATAAGCACCAACTTAGAATAAATACAACTCCAGGCTTTTCTTTTCCATTTAAGTGCTTCTGTGAATAACCTGATGGCCAGTTCTTTATCAGAGGGAGAGTTTCTTAAAAATACTCATTCAAAAAAATTAGCCAAACAAAACAAAACATGGGTATTAGGATTTGTAAAATTTAAAATGTAAAGTGGCTTGGAACATATTTGAAGAAAGACTTGCATAACAGTATATTGCTCAGATCAAATTGTGAAATAAACTGTAGCTTTATTTCTGATTATGCCTTTTCCTCAATGGGCCAAGCATCATTTTCATTTTCCTAGTTATGTTTCCAGTGTTGATTGAAATGCACTGGCAATGAGAGTCCCCAGTGTGGGCTCACTTGTGGGGTGGAGTTATGATGGGAGACTCTTGTCTGCAAGTCCTGCAATTATTATTTTTTCTCTTTTTACCGTCCAAAGAAGATGCTAGGGGTGTTCCTGTTGTATCTCTTTGGGACATATTTGGTTTCTGCGCCAGCTGTTGTGGCCATTTCCAACTCACCTCCTACTGAAAGTGTCCCACCTGAAGCATGCCCCTGTACTCTGCAAATCAAGCTCTAGGGCTGACCTGTGAGTCTCCCGGGCCTATGGGCAATCACAGCTGGCAACTATGGGAATGAGGTGAGAAGGACCTAATGCCCCACGAGCAAATTCAACCCAGGGGAGGCCGAAGCCAGAGGATCAATGCTCAGTCACCTGTCTATTAGTTAGACAATACTGAGAGATCCTGAAGGAATTCATCTGCTTTTCTCACAACATCACAGGCAACTTACTCCTATGTTGGGCTGTTTTCTCTTCCCCACTTCATTCTCTCTCTCTCCTATTTCCTAGATTTCCCTTCCAAATAAACCATCTGCCTCAAAGTTCTTGCTGAAATTCTGATTTGGGGGGAAACCAGACTTAGATTCCATCTGAAGATATAGGTATCATCATCAGCTGTCAGGAGTGATAATTCTATGAGAAAGAAGAGTGATGGATTCCTCATAAGACAGAGGCTTACAGATGGAGCAGTTAGAAGCTGAGAGGGATCTCAAGAAAGTATCATGAAAATTATATGTAATGATGATTATAATTTTCTTTATAGAAAATGCTTTTTTTGGTATAACAACGACGTGTTATGATTGTTGCTAACCTAAATTAAATGTTTTTATGTTCTAGACTCTGTGCTAAACACTTAAGATGCTGGGTGTAGATTGTTTGCAAAATAGCTGCAATAATTGCCCAACCTCTATCCACATCTCGGGAGGTCTCCTCTCATACTGATTCTGGGATTGGTCATGTGATTTACTTCCGCAAATGAGACAATAGGAAATGTGACCTAAGTAGAGGCTTGGAAGGTGCTTTGCACATCTGGGCTTGCTCTCTCCCGCTTTACCTGGACCCAAGGCCACCATGGGAATGAGTCTGAGGATCGTCTGCTAAAGAAGCCCTGTGAAGGAGAGCCAGGATATCTGAGCCAGTAACCTGCCAATTTCTGGACACAGGAGTGAGACTATCTTCGATGAACTGACACTGATGTGTGAGAAATAAATGTTTATTGTTTTAAGGTGCCAAATGTGGGGTGATCTGTTATGCATCAAAACCTAAGCAATACGGATGTCCTACTTGTTTTAATCCTTGCAATGCTTCTACAAGGCTATTATCACCCTATCTTACAAGTGGAAAATTGGACCTTCAGAGTTTATTTCCTCCAAAGTCACATAGCTAGTAAATGGCAGAGCAATTTAAAAACTAGGTTTGCTTGATCCCAGAGCAAACTATCTCCCTGACATTGGCATATGGACCAAATGTTTTTAATGAAGCCATTGATTAAGTAATTCATTCATTCATTCCAAAAACTCTTTTAGGACCTACTTTGTCTCGAGTACTGTGTCAGAAACCGGTAATACACAAATAAGTAAGACATAGTTTCTGCCTTCAAAATAAGCTCCGAATTGATTAAGGAAGCAGGCATGCACAAGTAAAGGCAGCACAATGCAATAACAGGTATTTCAAAAGTATAACGGGAACAGACTGATGGTATTGGGAATTAGCACATGTGGGGACTTGGGGGTAGAGAATCTAATGATATATTGAAATTTTGATGTTCCAAATTTACCTTCAGTAAATTACTTAAAATTACTTTGAATAATTTTTAAAAGTATTTCTTTGCCAAGCTCTATTCTGTTAGGCATTTCAACTTTATCTCTGAGAACTAAAAGTAAAAATGATCTAAATGCTTTTCACTAAATCTTATTTTACCTATGTCCACTAATAATGCTCCTTTCTATACTCAACTCTATATGCATATTTTATATATTAATTGCATATCAAATTCTAAGTAAGTCCTTCAAGCCCATTCAGTTCTTTTCAGTCTCCACTGAGACGGAAAATATTCTCTCTATTGCGACTATTTTCTTAGCGCTGATGAGTTCGGTTCCCACAGCCACGTACAGTAACAGCCATGGGGGTTATTGTAACAGAAGCTTGAAGTGTTTAGAGAACACAAGAGTGTCTAATTTCTAATGGAATATTATACAGCCACTAAAAAGAATAGGGAAGATATTTAAGATTGCAACATAGCAAATATTGCCAAGTGAAAACACTGGAGAAGTTCTACTGAAACATTAATCAAATGTGTATTTTCTACACACACACACACACACCCCCACACCCACACCCACACCCACATGCTCATGTTCTTGGATTTGCATCTAATCCTATGCTTTTAACTGCTGTGCTGAACAGTGTTCTCTAGCCCTCACTAGACTTTTTCTCTTACCTTTCTTGGGGGCACTGCCTAACACAATTAGATGTGTGCTTGCTTTAATCAGTCTGTTAAACCGTAAAATTCTTGAGTTCCTATCTGCTAGATAAAATCGTGCATTAATGAGACCTGGAAGGAACTGATTAGGAAGTGGGAGGCAGTACATAAAGTCCGGTGAAACAGGCTGACCGAGATTTTTTTTTTTTTTGACCTGTTTTTTAAAATGCCTGTGGTGTCTGCTTTTCACCTAGGAAAGGAGGAATTAGAATATTCTCTTATGCCCTGAATGTCTGCCTTACTTCATAACTACTAAGATTGTTAGTCTTCTTAAAGTTTTTTGGGGCAGTCTGAAACTCAACCACCAGATATGACACTGAAACTATGGCAAAACCATCTGGGGTTGTAATAAGCCAACTTTTGAAATAAAACACCAAACCAAATGCTGGGTGCTACCTGTCCTTACAAGAATTGGGGAGGTTGTTTAATCTCTCTTAACGGCAGCTTTTTCATGTCAGGTTCTATATATACGAATATATTTTTAACTCTATGCAGTTCTATATCTACATGTAATAGTAGTTTTAAAGAGAATTTTTCTCATTTTAAACAGTGATTTTCTAGAATAAGTCAGAGAGACTATCTCTGCTACAGTTTATCTTTTTCTGCCGAGTTTCTTCTAGGATATTAATTTATTATGTGAGCACCTACTCCAGGACAGCTGGGCCTTGGTTGTGTTGGATAAATACATAGATGTGATCCCTACCCATGCAGAGCTCCATTCTAGGCTGACAACATACAAAGTATTACACTTAAAGAGGATGGCAGCCACGAAAAAATGAAGCTTAGGCCTGGGTAATGAGTGGTGACTCCTCAGGGAAATGACCTTTGAAATGAGTCCTGAAAGATGAGAGGCCTCAATAAAACGATACCATGAAGTTAGCTTTAAGCAGAGGGGACAGCATGTGGGGAGGACCGGAGGGACAAGAAAGGACCTGCTCTGATCTTGAGGCAGAGAAGGTGCCCAGTATGACTACAGCAGGGCCCAGCAAATGTTTTATGTGAAAATCCAGGTAACAGTTGTTCCAGTATCTGTGGGCTATGAGGTCTCTGTTGCAATGACTCAACTCTAGTAGTAGTAGCATAAAAGCAGCCATGAACAATATTTAAATGAATGGAGGTGGCTATGTTCCAATAAAACTTTATTTACAAGAATAGGCAGTGGCTGGATTTGGCCATAGTCTTCCAATCCCTAGACAAGAATATAAGGAGTAAAAGATACTTTGGTTCAACATGGGGATACTGAGGAAAGAACGGCCAGTACATGTAGGATCTTGAATTGGAACCTCCTTGGTGGCATGAATGGGATACATCCCTAACCAGGACATCCTGGAATGGAATATTTCCTGCCCGTTGTTGGCTTCACAACCTTGATTTTCATATTATCAAGGAGATAACTGGGGCCATCCATGAGGGCAGTTATAAGGATTAAGTGAAACAACCCGTATGCCTATATAATAGACATATTCAGCACATTCCACAAATCTCAATTCCCTGGTAGCCAATTTGAGTTCTATTTTGTTTTGAAATATAGGAAGTGAGGTCTTATGCTTCCAGAGGACCTCGGCTGCTTCATGCAATAGTCAGTCTGTCTTGGAGATGGCTCTGAAACTCACTCGGGCCCTGTGGGCCTCTTCATGGATTAGCAGAAAGTGCTGGTTGCACATTTAACCTTTTTCATTACCTCTAGAGAAATGATGTGAACGTTTTTCTTTTAATTGCACAGCGCAAATTTAATTTAATAACTCTTCCTATGTTAATTTAGTGATTTGAAAAAACCTGAATTTTCTTTTTAATTAACTGAGAGCAGAGGGCATTTCATATTCTATGTTAGGACGGGGTGAACATTATTGTTTGTAATTGGCAAAAATGAGGAAAAACATTCTACCCATGAATGACATTAGAAGGGTTGCTCCCGTTTCAGTTTTGTTCCCCCAACACCGTAGAATAGCTGTATACAGTATGAAGGGATTTTAAAATATAAGATGGAGAAAAATGTGTTTTTAAGATATATACTACATGTATATGTAAATTTTCTAAGGGGATAACTCAAGTTGTGTGTGTGTGTCTGTGTGTGTGTGCACCTACAGCTGTGTGAGGGCATGTGCTTTGAATTTAACTATCACTACCTTGCTAAAATGAGAAAATGTAAAACAAATTTACCACTTGCTTGTTAGTAACTTACATAAATACCTGCAGGCGGGCTCAGGAATTTCATTCCTAATTTTATTCCCTAAATGATAGAGTTGAAAACCCTGTATCTACTAGAAGTGAGAGAAGAGAACTGCTGCTAAGGCTACTGGGGAAGGGCAAGAACTTGTTGGGCTTCCCCATGTCTCACAAAGGCACCTGGTGACCCACAGGTCCGAGCTGCAGCAGTGGCCTTGGCACTCCATGCTGCACAAGGTGCTAGAGTTCTTAGAGTTGTTTCTCATTGAGAGTTACTGTTAGGATGAAACCTGGGACTGCACATGCCAGGATAAGATCAATATTTAGAAAGGGGTCAGAGTCCTTCTGGATTGAAATCCAAACAAGCATTGACTTATTTTTTCTTGTAGGATTATTTAAAAGGATTTGCACACATGCATGCAAGCTTATTCAACCCATTCATAAAAGTATCACTTGGGGTTCTTTTTAGAAGTAAAGATTTCATTGTCTTATGCCCTAAGATTCTAATTTAGTGTAATTTAGTCCATCCAAGGCAGGGCCTAAAGATCTTAATTTATATTAAGTACTTTGGATACTTTTCATCAAGGTGAGCTATGTGTCATGCTTTGAGAAATCCTCCAAGTAGTAAGTTGACTTGAAAAATAGCATAATTAAAGCCAACTTATTTACAGTCTCTTTTTTTTTTTTTGCCTACCAATCAGAATATTTCAATATGTACCCATAACATGCCAACCTTGAATTTCAAGAGATAGGCCCAAGTCATCTTTTTCACAAACGCAAAGAATCTTGTTTAGCATTAATTGGCCAAGGAGGAGGGGGAGTCCACATGGCTACCTTGGTGTAATTGACGCCCACTGTGGGCTTTTTTACCCCAGAACAGGTGTAGACGTCATGAATCATCCCTCCTGGTTTCTTCTGGCATTTTGCAACTGATTGTTTTAGAGGCCAAACTGTGAAAAATTTAACTTGTCATTCCATCAGAAAGCTTTTAGGAGGATATCTGACATTTAATTTTTTTAAGCCAATAATCTAGGTGATTCTACACACATTTCTTTGGCTATTTTGAACATGTATGTTCTGTGAGAAAACAATTTTCAATGAAGATTTAGCAAATATCTCGACATATAATCCCCAAAAGTCTGGTTTCAAATGCAATCGTATGGGTGCTGGAAATGTTGTCTGTCATAAACGAATTTAAGAAACTATATTTTGCCAGGAAAATAGAAAAGATCATTTTGATTTTCCTATAGAAAATCCTCATGCCTGGAATGACACCCATATGTTATTGACTATGAGGAAAATACAATGTTGATTTAAAAAATTCTAGCATGAGAATGAAAATAATCGTACTAGAAGCTACCATTATGGCAATACTGTTGCCAGCTCTGTCTTCTACTAAACAAGTTAATACATGTAGGGCACTGTGATCAATGCCCTACATGTATGAACTTGTTTAGTAAAAGGCAGAGCTGACAGAGGTCTCATTATAATTATTTGTGGAGGTAGAAACTGAGCCTTAGAATAGTAAATACAATCACGTATGTGGAGTCTAGCTCTCAAACTCACCCTGTTAATTATGACACTACCCTAACTCAGTGTTTGCTGTTGCCTGGCTTTTTTTACTGCTTACAAACCACACAAATTTACAAAAGTCATTATAATTTCCATCTCCAAATTTAAAAATGAATACAATAAACCATTTTAGTGGGTTAAAGAATGACTGCTATTAGAGAAAGTAAATGCTTCATGAAGTTCCATATACATATACACCACTGAGAACAATATCAAAATCATTGTGATATTGTCTTAATAATAGGGGAGCATCCAGCATCAATTCCTGCTTTGAGTCTGTTTATCCACTTGACATTCAACCACAGTCACACAAAAACCTGGCTTAATTGGAGGTAGCTGGTGGTGCAGGCAGTGGGGATTTTCAAAGGTCAATGACATGAACCCAAGCTGGTCATCGATATGACTGACTTAGTTGGAGCTAACTTCCTTTGCTTTGTCCTTTTCCCCCAGGACTTTTGTTTGACATGTGTATGCAAGTATTAATGAACAAATTTACAGCTTCAGATAAGAACAGGGATAATGGTCACTCTCATACAGATATCAGAAAACTTAATTCTGACTGAAACTTACAGTTTTCTTAAGAACAAAATGAATGAAGCTGATTTTTTGGAGCCAAAAAGATGAAATTGAAAAGAACCTCTGTTTCTAATTTCACAGAGGTGCTGCATCAAGGTGTTCTGTACTATGGCTTTTGAATTTTCTGTGGCTGTTGTTTATATGTTTGTTTCCATTCTGGGCACTGTTCTGTATGTTGAGGAGAACTCAGCCATTCAGAACACAGGATTAATTTCTCTTTGGCCAAGTGCAAAGTTTGTTGTTGCTGTTTTTGCAAGAAAGTAATTATTTTCGAAAAGCATTGGAGTGGGCAATTAGAACCACAGTCAACTAGCCAGGTGTGTGGGCTTCACATACATAAATTTGTAAAGCCTTCATCTTGCATTTATAGATTCGAAAGCAATATAAAAGAGAACATTTGAACCTCTGCCCTTTCTTGAGACCCCGAAAAATGCTGCTCCGTGAACGGAAGAAAACAAAAAATTATATTCACTAATAACTTACTAAATTCCAGAAGCTGTCCCAATCAGCTAGGGATTTGTTCAATAATCACATTGAATATTTGCTGAATGCTTACACATGCCAAACAATTTCTAGGCATTATCTATAATTCTCCCAACAACCCCTTGAGGTCAGTATTCTTTTTTATTTCTCCTTTACAAAAGAAGAAAAGGGACTGGTGCCCACAGAGGTTAACTAACTTACCCAAGTCAAGAAAAGTCACAGAGCTGTGATTTGAACCCACTCAGACTGCTGCTGGGCCTATTACATGTTGTCATTATTTATTTATGTACCAGAAGCCTGCTAGAGAGAAGAATACAGGAAAACACACAAGTGAAAGCCATTTAACAGAAATTATTAACAGACATTTTATATTAACCAATCAACTACAAATTTTCATCTTGCCATTTTACAGCCACTTAACACAATTGTCAAAAAAGAAAAGAGGAAAAAAAAAATCAGGGCCAGGTCACAGGTCAGACAAAATAGTCCCACTCTCTTATAACTTTGTAGTTGATATCTGTTTTTTACCATTATCCTTCTTTCTGTAATAGCACCCTGAACCTTTTGGAGGAAACATTAGTCTTCTGTCATCAGTCTGCATGGTTTGAATGGAGACCTAGACCTGGCTAATCAGAGTAATTTTATCTTCCTGATTGCTTCGATTGGTCCAGGATGGGCACATGATCGAAGTCATTCAATCACAGTGAATCATGGGCTTTACGCTTGCTTGCTATGGCTTGGATATGGTTGGTCTTTACCAAAACTCATCTTGACATTTGACCCTCAGTGTGGCCATGCTGAGAGGTGGAGCCTAGTGGGAGGCAGTTTGGCTCTTGGGGATAGATCCCTCATGAATAGATCAAAGCCCTTTCTTAGGGGTGAGTGAGTTCCTGTTCTGGCAGGTATGGACCAGTTCTCATGAAAGTGAGTTGTTAAAAAGTGTCTCCCCTTCCTGGTTTCTCTCTTACTTTCTCTTTACCCAGGTGATCTCTTTGCACATGCCTGCTCCCCTTCCACTTTCCACCATGACTGGAAGCACCATGAGGCCCTCATCAGATGGGGCTCCCAATCTTAAACTTTCAGCCACCAGAATGTAAGCCAAATAAACTTCTTTTCTTTATATATTACCTAGCTTCAGGCATTCTGTTATAGCAGCGAAGACGGACTAAGACAATGCCAGGGCAAAAGAGAAAACACACTGGACTGACCAGACACCGCCACTGGGAGCCTGAAACTAAAGCTGACGCAGTAGAAGGCAGAGCTGATAGAGAGAAACAGATTTGCAATGAAACCATTTCTAACTTGTCTTTTCTACCTGTAAGTACCTTTTTACCTGTAAGTCTAGTCTTACAGCAGTCTTACTTGCAGACTCTAACTTCACATAATACATTTGGGTTTAACCAGGTTGAGTTGGGTTTTTCCATCACTTGTAACTGGAGGATTCTGGTGTATTATTGCATCTACCCCATCCAAACTGGGAGGGACAGTGGAGGAACAAAATGAACTGTGAACTTCCAATCTGTGTACCTGTGTTTGACTCTCTTCTCCATCATTTTTTGGCTGCATGACCTTGGGCTGATCTCTTAATCACTAACCATGTCAGTTCCCATTTCTATACAACATTAAAGTAAAATTCATTTCCCTAATGCTGAAGGTGGTGTAAGAACCAGAGGATTTCAGAAAAGCACTTTTAGAACAGCAAAGAACAGATGTCAGGGTTCTTATCTACAACCTAGACCAGTAAGGATTGGAAGATATTGCTCAATCTGGCCCTACGGGTTCCAGAAAAATAGGAAAACGATGATGCATATCTTATTCTAAGGTAAACTAGCATTTCCTGTTTCCATTATTCAATTACAGAAAATGTAACATTTATTTGCAAATGCAATTACGAAGCTTAAAATCTAAGCCTTAAAATCATGCTCTATGAAAATGAATGTCAATCTTTATGTAAACAAAGAAAGACTAAGAAAAAAATTTCTTACTCATTGATGACTATTTTCCAGATCATTTTGAGAAATGACACCTGCGTGGTTTTGAAACAACACAAAAATAACACAACATGCATTGAAAGCAAAGTGTGGCAAGTCAACTTAAATATTTTTCAAATGCAAAACAATCCACTGCCACTCATTAAATTTTTCTTGTTTGAAGGAAGACTAGAGTGCATTTTGATAGAAAATTATTCAGCTTACTAGAGAAATACTACAGATGATGTTCAGCAGAGTTCATTTAAAATGTTAACACACACACACTACACACATATATATGTATATACATGTAAGTCCTCATGAAATGAATATGCATGGTAGATACATATGTGTACTTGTTAACTGGTAAGTTCCTAAGTAGATTTGTGTATCTCAACCCATGTCCATTGAGTTCCAAAGTAGATTTGCCATTGGAAGTGAATTTGTGGATATACTAATTGAACAGACACAATACACTACCTTTTATACCACCCACTGCCATCAGAATGCTGTCTAGAGCTTAACTTCATCTCCTGACTCCCCCAAAATAATGCTTATCATTTTAAGTCCCCTGGGGCTAAGGCCAAGGTTTAAAGATGTATTATTCAATTAGAAAAAACTGAAAGAAAAAATGTTGCTTACTAAACATCTTCGTATACTTCAACTGTGAATCATCCCAGTCTCTGCCTCCATCATCTCTTACCTGGACATTTTGAGTAGCCTTCATGCTCTGTTTCTACACTGGAAACTCTACTCTCATGTTATTGAAAGTAGGATTTTTTAAATAAACCAGGTGATCACACTTTCTAGGCTTAAAACTCACAGATGACTTCCCATTTCATATATATAGTGTCATTATCAGGGTATATAAGACTTCATCTGGACCCTACCTGCAATCAACCTCTCTCTTTGGTTACATGGTGCTATTCTTATTGATCCCACCTCAGGAGGTTTGCATTTAATCTTCTTCCCGATTCAAAAGCTGTCCCCAAATATATCAATGTTGCCTTTTTCCTTAATACATTTAGACCTCTCTCCAAATGTTACCTCATCAGAAAGGGCAGACCACCATATTTACTTGACAACTTTTTACCCAGCATTCGTTCATTCATTATTTATTTATTTATAATCAGACCTATTTGTTTGCTTTCTATGACTTTCCAGTAGAATATAAACTCACCAGAATGGGTTTTGTTTTGTTCTCTATTAGGATACTATGTATCAAATATAGTAGGCACCTAATAAATATCTGTTGGATGAATTAATGTTATTATATAGGTAAATTTGATTTAGTCTCATCTAAGAGTAAAAGGTCAGTTAATTTAGGGTGATTTAAAAGTATACATACTAGCATTATAACATAGTGTATTCATTAATGTCTTGCTTTTTGGTTTTTATAGATCTGGCTTAAAATTCTGGCTTTGCTGCATATTAGCTGAGTGACCTTGAACATGTTACTGAAACAATCTCAGCTTTAGTCCACTAATGTAAAAAAATGTGGAAGTGCAAACTACCTCATAATAAATTTAAGTGATATAAGCCATGTGTGTTATTCTAAACATTCAGGACATTTTAGAATAAAAGATATGCATACCCATACACAGGTAAACACACAATACTAGCTCTTCCTTTTGTTCTATGATTACTTCCAGAAAACAACTATAAAACCATAAAGAATTATAAGGAAAAAAATTAAAATCAACTGGCTTTTTGTATCCAGAGACTGCCAATACATAATAGTTTCCTTTAAATATTTTACTTTTAAAAACTAATGAAACAGAAATCATGGTGAAGAGCATATTTAAAGTATATACATTTTACCATGAATGCTTTCTTATTTTATGAACTCTATCTTTAAAGCATGCTTCTAAATGGCTACGTATATTTCCAGCATAGTGATGTGAAAAAGTAATTGATTTAAAGAAAAAAATATATAAATGGGTGTCTTGTGTAATACATGCTTATTTTTATAAAAGTAAATATAGATTTCTGAAAGATAATAAATACTCCTAACCCCTCATTGAGAGATCATCGTTATTCCCTTTTTTATACACAGTTTATTTTTTCTTTTTTTTTACAGAAAAATGTGACCAGGCCGGGTGTGGTGGCTCACACCTATAATCCCAACACTTTGGGAGGCCGAGGTGAGTGAATCTCCTGAGGTCAAGTGTTTAAAGACCAGCCTGGCCAACATGGTGAAAACTCATCTCTACTAAAAATAGAAAAAATTATCTGGGCATGGTGGCAGGCACTTGTAATCCCAGCTACTCTGGAGGCTGAGGCTGGAGAATCACTTGAACCCAGGAGGTGGAGGTTGCAGGGAACCAAGATCATGCCATTGCACTCCAGTCTGGGCAACAGAGTGAGACTCTATCTCAAAAAGAAAAAGAAAAAAGAAAGGGGAAAGGGGAAAAAAGGGGAAAGGGAAGAAAAAAGAAAAGAATAGAGAAAAGAGATGTGATTGAAGTATACTGTGATAAGTGTATACATCCATTTACAACCTGTTTTTCCCCTCACACTTTTATAATACCAGTTTAATTGCATTTTAGGTTTTGGGGTACATGTGAAGAACAGGCAAGATTGTTGCATAGGTACACACATGGCAGTGTGATTTGCTGCCTTCCTCCCCATCACCTATATCTGGCATTTCTCCCTATGCTATATCTCCCCAACTCCCCACCCCCTGCTGTCCCTCCTCTATTTCCCCCTCAACAGACCCCAGTGTGTGATGCTCCCCTCCCTGTGTCCATGTGTTCTCATTGTTCAACACCCGCCTATGAGTGAGAACATGCGGTGTTTGATTTTTTGTTCTGGTGTCAGTTTGCTGAGAATGATGGTTTCCAGGTTCATCCATGTCCCTACAAAGGACATGAACTCATCGTTGTTGATGGCTGCATAATATTCCATGGTGTATATGTGCCACATTTTCCCTGTCCAGTCTATCGTCGACAGGCATTTGGGTTGGTTCCAGGTTTTTGCTATTGTAAACAGTGCTGCAATGAACATTCGTGTGCATGTGTCCTTACAGTTGAATGATTTATAATCCTTTGGATGTATACCCAGTAATGGGATTGCTGGGTGAAATGGAATTTCTATTTCTAGGTCATTTTATAGATGTACAATGTTCCCTCCTGTGTATATACCATAACTTACTTTTTAATAATCTATGATTGAAGATTTAAGCATTTGAGTGAAATGATTAAAAACAGAGGCTTTAGAATCAGAAAAAAAAAAAAAAAAAAAAAAAACAGTCCTAAAATCGTAGTTCCGCTACTTTAACTTTGGTACCTTGTACAGGTTTCTTCACCTTTAGAATCATAGTTTCCTCTGTTGTAAAAAGTTAGGCTCTGAGATAGTTATTTCTGACTCATATGCATATTTTGAATATGAAGGGAGAAAATGTGTGAAAAGCATTTAGCACAGTAAATGACACATTTAGTCCATGTGGTTGTCGTTATTATTTAATATTATATTCATTGTCATTATTTTTGGCTCAACATGTGTGGGTATGAGAGAGAATAAAAGAACACAACACATGTGGGATAGAAAATGCTTTCCCATTGGAGTAAATAATGACTAGCATGGTAAAATGTCTACTGAGCCCTTTGCCAAGGTTTTAAGGCACTAAAACGAGGCAGCCCTGCCTTTCAGAGCTGAGTCCTAGCTCCATGGGGCTACATCTCAAAAATTCTAGATTATGTAATCCCAGTATCTTTCTCACAATCCCCCAGCCCTAGACAGTGTGGCTGCACCTCCTGCTTTTTATGGGTGCAGTTAATATGTCTGTACTACCTCACTGTCCCCTTTAGATTTCCAATTTTCTGATACCCTTTAAGCTAATTCCTTGTATTAAATTCTGTTAAAACACCTTGTATGATTCCTGTTTTTCTCACTGTACTCTGGCATATACATCTTCCTCATGAAGGATAGCTCTGTCCCCACCCATAACAATAGTGGTCTCAAAAATCACAGCAACCAATACAGCCAGTGATGTTGATGTCCAAAATGATACGATTTTAATGCAATGCTTTCTGGAATTCCACCCTTAACTTTCCTTTTGTCTTATCTATATTCCTGTCACATCCACGTATGTATTTAATATTTTAAAATCAACTCATTTGATGAATGCAGTTATTTGATAAGAAAATCTCATATCACTCCTGCAAATAAACTTGCCACAGATGAAGGATACTCATTATCATGCATTAGGATAAAGATATGTCTTTAAAAGCCAAATGCTTAAAAATTATCTACGTTCCTCATTATTTTGAAAATAAGCATTATCTACTTTTCTCCAAAGACTTATTGGTTGATATGGAAGGGTAGGTGGGGACGTCCTCTATGTAGTGATTCAGAGACCCCAGTTTCCTTCCATCTGGAATCACCACTGTCTTCAACATGTGACCTCCATGGACTTGCGGAGTAAGAAGAGAAAAGAGAAAATTATGCAAAGGGGATATGTATGATTCAGTCCTGGAAGTGATGCCCACCATTTTGCCTATATTCTCTTGTCTATAACTCGGTCACATTGTAACAGTCTAACTAAAATGGGACTAGAAAATACAGTTTTGCTATATACTCAGGTTATGCTAAGTGCTTGAGAAGGTGACAAACACAGATATAGGTAAGCCTCTGAATTTCCTGCTTAACAGATGCCTTCATCAAGGAACCAAATGGCTTACTACTAATTTATTCAGTCATATTTCTCCAGTGACAATCTTGGTTTGGGCATGGTGCTGGATTCCAGTGATAAATAATGGTGAGCTAAATGGATCCTCACTTCATAGAACAAAATGTCTCATGCTTCTGCTTTCAATCACAGCCCACTAATCATATGAATCAAACACTTTAGGAATCTTTTCATAGAAGTCCTTCCTATTTAGGGCCAATACAATGATCTTTTTGAGAGACCTACAGGGTATGTTATAATTCTCTTTGAAAAAAAAATAAACCCTATTAGTGGGAAAATCCTTATAATGAATGAAATGAGATAAATAAAATCTTTCTCATGTGAAATAAAATAAGAAGAGGAACAAATCAATAGCAGTTTGAGATAATCTACATTAATATAGATTAACTGCCAAAACAGACTTCCTTAGCTGGAACCCTTTACTCCATTTTATCT
This sequence comes from Sapajus apella, assembly GCF_009761245.1. NCBI lineage: Eukaryota > Metazoa > Chordata > Mammalia > Primates > Cebidae > Sapajus > Sapajus apella. Next base: position 327,889 of record NW_022437032.1, read on the forward strand.
GCTGACTGCATTCCATCCTTGGAGATTCAATTCAAGTAACACTTTTCTAGGAATTCCTTAATATTTATTTCTCTAACCCTGACCCAACCATACCCTGCTAGGCTTTTGGTTAGATGTCTTCCACTAGCTCCTCTGTCATGTCAGTCCTAGCATTGTGTCCAAATCACAATTTTTTTTTCTATTTTCTCAAGTAGAATATAAATGCCTTGAAGCATGGGTCTGTGTCTTTTCTTTCAATTTTTCTCAATGTTTGTCATCTAGATAGTGCTCAATTAATGTTTATTCAATAAATAGTTGATTGAAGAAACAGGAAAAGTTTGTCCACATTGAGATACCATCTCACACCAGTTAGAAAGGTGATCATTAAAAACTCTGGAGACAATGGATGCTGGAGAGGACGTGGAGAAATAGAAACACTTTTACACTGTAGGTGGGAGTGTAAATTAGTTCAACCATTGTGGAAGACAGTGTGGTAATTTCTCAAGGATCTGGAAATAGAAATACCATTTGACCCAGCAATTCCATTACTGGGTATATACCCAAAGAACTATAAATCGTTCTACTATAAACACACATGCACATGTATGTTCATTGCAGCCCTGTGTACAACAGCAAAGAACCAACCCCAATGCTTATCAATGATAGATTGGACAAAGAAAATGTAGTACATATACACTATGAAATATATGCAGCCATAAAAAACAGTAAGTTTTTCCTTTGTAGGGACTTGGATGAATCTGGAAACCATCATTCTCAGCAAACTGACACAAGAACAGAAAGCCAAACACCACATGTTCTCACTCATAGGTGGGTGTTGAACAATGAGAACACGTGGACTTAGGAAGAGGAGCATCACACAATGGGGGCAGTTGGGGTGGGGGTAGGGAAGGGATAGCAGGGGGTGGGGAGAGTGGGAAGGGAGGGGAGGGATAACATGAGGAAAAATGCCAGACATAGTATGCACCTAAAGTAAAAAATAAAAAGTAAAATATTGGATTCTTCCAGATTATTATATAAATGGAGTGAGTTTTAGTTTTGGGAGATTGTACGTTTTGAAACAGGCTGCATTTGGTTAGGCCCAGAGGAATTGGAAAAAAGTTCTGGGAAAAGAATGTGGCATAAAAAAAAGAGCCTTGACCTAGAAAAACCTGAAAAGAACTGGGATGGGTGCTTAGGAATGACCAAGCCTAACTGGCAGAATTTTCCCTTAGAGTTGTCGAGGGTGTTAATTATGATAACTGAGATTTTTGGAGAACTTACTAAATGAATGTTGCTATGTTTAACAAGGTTTGATAATGCTTTAGTTTTTTCCTGAGTTGCCAAAATAATGGATAACAGGTACCATAATGAATATGAGCTGCTTATGGAGATTTTCAAAGGAAAGGATCCAGAACCACTGCATATCTCTGGAATCTCATATCCCACTTAGAAATTATATAAAAAAAAAGGGTCAAGATGATTAGAGAGATAATTTTGTGAAATAAACAGTGACAAGGTCCTCAGCCAAGCTTAGTGACGGGAGATCTAAGGAGAGCCGTGGAATTTGGAATGGATTCCCCATAGCTGGGAGATAGAGTGGTTGGCTCTGTGTTATATTTTCATAACTAGTCTTCTTAACTCTTTCCTTGAATAAATCTTGACCGTCTTGAAAGTAGAGACTCACTTTCCTCATAATAGGGAACAAAGGACGATGACTCCCAGTGAGTAAATTTTAAAAGGACAAGAGAAAACAAATAAAACTGAAATTTGATTATGGTCACATTTACATCTATCTGTTCCATGCCCTGGTCATGCATATATTCATACATTTATTCCTCACAATGACCAAATGCAATTTTTGTTATTGTTATCTCTGTTTAAGGAAGAAACTGAAGGTGCGAGACGCTGATCACTTTCTCAAACAAGCACAAGCAATGGAAATGGAGTTGTTATTTGAACAAGGACTAAATGTGACACCAACACCAAGACCCTATACTGTTTTCATAGAGTAGCACCCAGCAAATAGTGGCTGTAGACTTGGCACAGCTAGAATGTGGACAGTCTTGAATGCCAGGTAATGGTAAGAACATTTTCTCCAGTGATTCATCACATGGCCAAGCTTTCTGAACAGGCTGACACAGCTTCAGAATGGAGGTGGTGGAATGTCACCATCATTCATTTCCTTATTCAAGGAATATTTTAAGAGTATTGTGTAAGATATTGGAAATGAACATGAAGAAAATGAAAAGATTTCCTGAAGGCAGGTAGCTTGCATTCGGGGAGGGAAGCTCCACTAGATATTATAGTTGCAGAATTTAATATGCTGTGTATCAAGTATATTAGCTTATTTTAGGAAGTGTGAACAAAACTGTGAACTCGAAGATGAAGACTGATGCCAGTGGCTGACAGATTCTCACAAATGAACCGACATGACAGAGAAGACAGAGACATTTTGTCTGTTTTAAATATTCCCTTCCTGTCAAATTCCTGCTGCTGTGCCTCCAATATCATGCACAACAGAAGAAAATAGAAAGAAATGAACACAGAAATATTAGTTTTGCTGCTCAGGCTCCATAAGGCATCAGAAAACATTCTCATTTTCCCACCAGCAATGCTGTTCACACAGCTGGGTCTGCAGGCAGCATTCATCAACAATTTGTCAGGGTATTATTTGATGTTTAATAACACCATCAAAGAATTTGCTTTTGGAAGAAAAAGGGACTTAAATTCCAAAATATATTTTATGAATAACTTCTAAACATCACCAAAACACAAAGGCATCCTGGCAAGTTATAATCCTGGTTTTATTTTATTTTTAATAGACTCCTAGAATTATAAAATCTTGCCAAATTTGTGAGTTTTCATGTTGGGAAGTTTCGGAGTATCTCTCACTGGAGCACTGTTAGCAAATAAAACAAATATATGAGAAAGTGGGGCATGTCACTGGGAGGTCACATCTATCAATTTGAATTCTTCTGCCAAACCAGCATATTCTACACACATATCCCAAGACTGGGGACAATTATGAAAATTTATTTGCATTGTTCTAAGGATGTACATTCTGTTTGGAAAATGAGTCACACATGGACTTTTCTGCACATCTTGGCTGACTAGTTCACCATTTAGAAGATTCCTCTGTAGTTGCTGATGAGTAGAGGCTGCTGTTTGTGGTGCTCAGTACTACAGAGAGAAAAGGTTGGGCCTACATAAACACACAGTATCTGCTTCCCTGGAAAAGTTTCTAAAAGAAGGGAAGATGCACTTACTACTCTGCACACAGCTTAAGATTTTCTACATTCTGTTGGAGTCAATAATTCTTTCAATTTGAGGAAAACTTTAGTTTTATGATGATGGGTCAGAAAAAAGGATGCCCTAAGCAGCAGCAGGGAGAATGCTAATGAAAATACAGCAGAGCAGACTGGAACCACCTAACTCTTCTTGGCTTAGTATTCGTAGAGCACAGAGTTCAACTTTTAGTTTCCACAGTGAAGTCTAACACAGAATGGCCAAGAAATGGCAGCTAAAGTAGTTGACTGAATGAATGAATGTCCTCTGTTCTTCACTCTTCCATGCATCCACCCCTTTGCCATTGTTCATCCCCACCGTCTGACTTTGAACTGGACTTGCTTTGGCCAATATCCCTTGGTGAGCACCAGCATGGCAGTTTCCAGCATTGCATGCCTCTGCTTGCTGTCTTGCCTCTGCTACTGCCACAAGCATTACATGTTCTGGCAAGACCATTGTTCCAAGAAGTTTAAGTCACCCACACCTGAATATATATCCCAGCCCACACCAGTTCTGACAACCTGAATCAGGCGTGCCCAACGAAGTTCAGTCTGAAGACATGCTCCAGCTGACTTAAGTCTTATTTGTATCAATAAATTATTTTTATTCGAAGGCAATGAATTTAGTGTGTATGTGTGTGTATGTGTAGCACTATTCAATCAATAACTAATTTTAATTCATAATTCCCTTCATGTTTCCACTTAGGGGCAAAGGAGAAATATATTTACACTCTGTAGAGCTTAAAGAAGGAATTAGAGAGGATTTTCTTTTGTTGAGTTGATAAAATATGCAAAACTTTCAAAAGTAGTGATATAACACAATACTACTTGAAAATCATGATTATCATCTTTACCCACTGCTTAGGAGATCTGACATGTTTTCTTTGCTATGGAAATTGGTTGGAATTAATCCCAAATCCTTCTCTAAGAGTTGTTGACTATCTGTGGGAGTTAGGGTCAGGCGAAAATGAGTGGCTGTGATTAACCAAAAGTTGTCAGTAAGACACAGCTTGACTTTTTATTTTCCTTGTGATATCTCTGTATGGTAGATGTACTTGATGGCAATAACTTAGCTTAAGCATACCCTGAGACTGACCCCATATGACAGACACACCTGAATGTGTGTTCCCCATTCTATGCCAAGGAATCTAAGTGCAGGCAAGCCAGAGATTCTTTTCTTATCTATGAGAAACACTGGGGCCCCCAACCCATCCTGTGGGATATGGGCCATACAAGGCATAGAGGCCCTGTGTTGTGGGTTAAATAAAGGTTTCCAAGTGGAGGTTATTGAGGGATGGGTGCTAAGTTGCTATATAACTTGCATGCTTTTTTCAAGTAGCTGTGGTTCTCCTGTCCAGCCCATTGCCACTGGACTGCCCTGTTTGTAAGCTTCCCACTAATAAAACTCTACATCTCGTTTGTTGCCTCTTGGCCTCTTCCTCAGCCTCCTGAACTTGATGCCATCCCTACTGAAGTTAACAGGGGCCCAGCGTGACACTCTGCTATTGTGCTTTGAGATCTCTGAGGGCAAGCTTTGCCATTTCTGCCTAATGCACTCTCTAACTTGGCACTACCAGAGCCCATTTTCTCCTCATTCTCTTCAGCATATTTTATTTTTTTGTAGGAATTTGCTTTCTCCACATTGAAATACCACTTCATATAAGTGGAATCATACCCTATTTGTCCATTTGTGTCTGGCTTATTTTATTTCCTTTTAGGAATGTTGCATTCTCTACATTGAGATTCCATGTCATATAAATGGAATCACATATTTATCCTTTTGTGTCTGGCTTATTTCACTTAGCATAATGTCCTCAAGTTTCATTAATGTTGTAGCACGTCAGAATTCTCATTTTTAAGACTTAATAATATTTCATTGTAAGTACAATATATTGTTGGCTACTGTTGGAGAATCCCAGAAAATAACAATTATTGGTGAAGAGGTGGGACCCTTGAGCACTGTTAGGAATGTAAAATGATGTGGCCATGATGGAAACAAGTATACTGGTTTCTCAAAAAATTAAAGTTAAAACTACCATATGATCCAGAAATTTCACTTCTGGGTATATATACCAAAAAAAAAATTGAAAGCAGGGTCTCAAAGCGATATTGGCACATCCTTTTTTATAAGAGCATTATTCACAATGGCCAACAGGTGAATGTAATCCAAATGTCCATCGATGGATGGACAGATAAACAAAATGTAGTATATACTGTACTTACAATGGAATATTATTCAGCCTTAAAGTATGCGAGTTCTGACACACACTACAACATTAATGAAACTTTAGGACATCATGCTAAGTTTTAGAAAGCCAAGCACAATAGGACAAATAAGGCATGATTTCACTTATAGGCAGTATCTAGGGTAGTCAAATTCATAGAAACAGAAGACAAAATAATTATTACCTCCTTGAAGGAGGTAATAATGAGGAGTTGTTTAATATGAAGGTTAAGTTTTGCAAATGGAAAGAGTTCAGGAGATGCATGGTAATGATTGTCCAACAATGCGAATATATGTAACATTACTGTACTGTCTGCTAAAAAATGGTTAGGATAAATTTCACGTGTATTTCATCACAATACAAAATGTTTATTTGCAAGGTGTGTGATCTTTTTCTCCAATTGTGCATGAATGAAAGCCAAGAATGTCTGACAGTATTCTGGGCAACTTTTTTCTAATCATTTTTAAAGCCACTGACAGGTGCAAGTGCAAGGGCCGTTGTCCCATCCACACTCCAAATTAATCATCGATGCACTGACACGTGCCTCTATGGGCAACGATTGCATTCTGATGACTTGAAGGTCCCTCAACTATTTCATTTTTGGCAACTGAATAAAGAATGACATAATGTGAATGAATATTTTATGAAGAAGACGTGGCAGCTGTGCAACATGAATAGCTGCTTGACTTTTACTGTAGTGAGCACTGTAATGTCAGGCTCTGTCACCTTGTTTTAGCTGACAAGTTCAGAGCTGAGGAGGTGAATGAATCTGTCTAGCACAGAAATAAGTGTTTATATTGTAATCTGAAGGCATATGATCCAGTAAGGTGAGTTCGAAATTAAAAGATTAAAAGATAATTTTTAAAAGAGCTGCACTAAATAATCCCTTAAAAGAAATGAGTCAGATTTCATTGCCTTAGCTCAAATTATATTTTGCATATTCCAGTTGGAGGAAATCTCACTCATTCAATCAAAGGAAAAATTATTGTTTGGAGCTGATGTAAATTACATTGTTTGGAGGATTTATATTTAGGGTTACTTTTTAAAAAAGGCTTTTGTACAATAGAAACTATAAAGTGATCAGCTAATAACTTCATGGTAGAATTAAAATCTCACATATCAATATTGACCAAAATGTCCTATTGAAAGGTACAGAGTGGCAAGTTGGATTAAAAAGACCCATTAGTCTACTGTCTTTAAGAGACCTACCTCACATATATTGACACCCACAGACTCAAAGTAAAGTTTGGAGAAAGGTCTACCATGCAAACAGAAAATAAGCAGGGGTTGCCATTATATCAGATAAAAGAGACTTCAAACAAACAAACAAACAAAAAGTGAAAAAGGACAAAGAAAGGAATTACATAATGATAAAGGATTCAATTCAACAGGAAAACTTGCATATCCTAATTATGCAAGTACCCAGAATTGGAGCACCTAGATTTATAAAGCAAGTGCTTCTAGCCAAGGCAGGAGAATAGCTTGAGGCCAGGAGTTTGAGACAAGCTTGGTCAACGTAACAAGACCTGCTCTCTATAAAACCTAAGTACATCTATAATGTGTATATATACATATATGCATATGTATATACTATATATGTAGTGTTGATATAGTTTATACATATACATATAATGTATATATACACATGTGTATATAGTTTATACATATATAGTATATGCATATACAAATAGATGTACTGTGTGTATGTAGATACTAAATGAAAACAGACGTGTGTGTATATATATATATATATATATAGTATATACATACTATATTCATTAATGTTGAATATATTATTCTACATTATACTATATATAATGTGTATATGGTTTCCTAAGTATACAATAGTATATATATGTATATACTCTATATGTATATATGTATATACTATATATGTATATACTATATGTACATAGATGTATATGTATATACTATAAGTATAGTATATACTATGTGTATATGTATATACTGTATCTGCATATAGAAACTATATATATGTATATAGTTTTTGTAGAGACTATATAGTTTCAAAGTTTTGTAAAGACTATATATAACTAAAAACAGTATCATATATATTAATAGTTACATATATAACTAAAAACTATATATATTATATATATTAGTTTATATATTTTATATATATACACACATTAGGCAGGCCCAGTGGTGCATGCCTGTAGTCTCAGCTGCTCAGGAAGCTGAGATAGGAAGATTACTTGAGCCCAGGAGTTAGAGGTTGCAGTGAGTTATGACTGTACCACTGCACTCCAGCCTGGATGACAGAGTGAGACCCTGTATAAAAACAAAACAAAAACAAGCACCTCTAGTCCTACAGAAAGACTTACTCACACAATAATAGTGGGGACATCAACACCTCACTGAACATTAAGGTCATCAAGGCCTAAAACTAAGAAATTTTAGACTTAAATTTGACACTTGATCAATTAGACCTAATAGACCTCTACAGAAGACTTTACATATGTAACAACCACAGAGCATACATTCTTTTCATCTACACGTGAAATGTAATCAAAGATTGGCTAAATGCTTAGCCATAAAGCAAGTCCCAATTAATTAAAAAACAACAAAATTATACCAACCATGCCCACAGACCACAGTGTAATGAAAACAGACATCAATACTAACAAGATCTCTCAAAACCACCAATTACATGGAAATTAAACAACTTGCTCCTGAATGACTTTTGGATGAAAAAGAAAACAAGGCAGAAATTTTAAAAATCTTTGAAATGAAAACAGAGAACATAACAAAATCTGAGATGCAGTAAAAGCAATATTAAGAGGAAAGTTTATAATGCTAAACACCTACCTCAAAGTTAGAAAGATTTCAAATTATTTATCAAACATCCTCTCTAGAGGAACTAGTAAAACAAAAACGCACTAACTCCATAGCTAGCAGAAAAGAAATAACTAAAATCAGAGCACAGCTGAACAAAATTGACATCCAAAAATCCATACAAAGAATCAATGAAATCAAAAGTTTGTTTTTGAAAGGATAAACAAGATCAATAGACTTCTAGCTAGATTAATGGAAAAAAGAGAGAGAGAAGATCTAAATAAGCACAATCAGATATAAAAAGGTGACATTACAACTGAGCTCACAGAAATACAAATGATACTCTATGCATGGAAACTAAAAAATGTGGAGGAAATGGGTACATTCCTGGAAATGCACAATTGCCCAAGACTGAACCAGGAAGAAATTGAAATCCTGAATAGATCAATACTGAGTTCCAAAATTAAGTAATAAAATGCCTACCAACCACAAAAAGCCCAGGACCAAATGCAGTAACAGTCTAATTCCACCAGATGTATGATGAAAAGCTAGTACCCATTCTACTGAAACTATTTCAAAAAATTGAGGAGGTGGTCCTCTTCCCTAACTCATTCTACAAAGCCAACATCACCCTGATAACAAAACCTGGCAAAGACACACTAAAAAAACAAAAACCGAGAAAGAAAACTACAGGTCCATACTCTCATGAAAACAGATGCAAAAATCCTCAACAAAATACTGGCAAACTAAATTCAATAGCACATCAAAACTGAATTCACCATGTTCAAGTAGTCTTCGTTCCTGGGATGCAAGGTTAGTTCAACATATACTAATCAATAAAGGTGATTCACCCCATAAACAGAATTAAAAACACAATATAATCATCTCAACGAAAGTGAAAAAAGCTTTCAATAAAATATGATATATTTTCATAATAAAAACCATCAATAAGCTAGGTAGTAAAAATATCTCAAAATAACAAGAGCTATGAGAAACCCACAGCCACATCATACTGACCAACCAAAAGCTGGAGGCATTCCCCTTGAGAACTGGGACAAAACAAGAATGCTCACTCTCAGCAATTTTATTTAACATAGTCCTGGGAGTGCTATCCACATCATTCAGGCAAGGGAAAGAAATAAAAGGCACTTGAATAGGAAAAGGAGAAGTCAAACTACCTCTCTTTGCTGATGATATAATTGTATACTTAGGAAACCCTAAGGACTCCACCAAAAGGCCGTTAGAATTGATAAACGATTTTAGCAAGGTTTCAGGATACAAAATCAATGTAAAAAAAATCAGTAGCATTTCTACACACTAATGAATTTCAAGCTGAGAGCCAAATTAAGAATACAATACCATTGGTAATAGCCACACAAAAAAATAAAATACCTAGGAATACACCTAACCAAGGAGATGAAACATCTCTATAAAGAAAACTACAAAACACTCCCAAAACATCATAGATTACACAGACAAATGGTAGAATATTCCATGCTCATGGACCCTAAGAATAAATAACATTAAAATGGACATGCTGCATACAGCAATCTACAGATTCAACACTATTCCTATCAAACTACCAATGTCATTTTTTACAGAATTAGAAAAAAATATGCTGAAAGTCAAATGGAATGACAACAACAACAAAGTCCAAGTAGCCAAAGCAATCCTAAGGAAAAAGAACTAAGCCAGTGGCACTGCATTACCCAACTTCAAACTGTACTATAAGGCTACACTAACCAAAACAGCATGGTCCTGGTATAAAAACAGACACACACTAGCTGAAACAGCATGGTACTGATACAGAAACTACATATAGACCAATGGAACAGAATAGAGAATCCAGAAATAAAGCCACACTTGTACAGCAATCCGACCTTCAATAATGTCCACAAAAGTAAGCAATGTGGAAAGAATGCCCTTTTCACTAAATGGTGTTGGAATAGCTGGCTAGCCATATGCAGAAGAATGAACTGGATACCAACCTTTCACCATATATAAAAATTAACTCATGGTGAATTAAATATTTAAATATAAGGCCTCTAACTACAGAAATTCTGTAAGAAAACCTAGGAAACGCCATTCTGGACATTGATCTTGGGGAATAATTTATGACTAAATCCCCAAAAGCAACTATGACAAAAATAAAAATTGACAGGTAGGACCTAATTAAACTAAAGAGCTTCTGTACAGAAAAAGATGCTATTACCAGAGTAAACAGTCAACAGAATGAGAAAATATTATCAAACTATGTATCTGACGGAAGTCTAAAATCCAGAATCTATAAGGAACTCAAATCAGCAAGCAAAAAACAAACAAAAAACCATTAAAAAATAGGGACAAGATATGAACAGATACTTCTCAAATGAACACATACATGTGGCCAACAAACACATAAAAAATGCTCCACATCACTAATTACCAAAGAAATACAAATCAAAACCACAATGAAATACCATCTCAAATCATCAGAATGGCTTTTATTAAAAAGTCAAAACCCAAAAGATGTTGGGGATGCTGTGGAAAAAAAGGGAACACTTACATATAATCTTTGTGGGAATGTAAACTAGTTCAGCCACTGTGGAGAGCAGTTTGGAGGTTTCTCGAAGAACTTAGAACTAGCATTCTACCCAGCAATCCCAATCCTGGGTGTATATCCAAAAGAAAACAAATTGTTCTACCAAAAAGACACTATCCACAATAGCAAAACCATGCTATCAACCCAGTAATCTCAATCTAGTGGTGGATTGAATAAAGAAAATGTAGTACATATACACGATGGAATGCTACACAGCCATAAAAAAGAACAAAATCATGTTTTTTGCAGTGACATGGATGCAGCTGGAGGCCAGTATCCTATGTGAATTAATGCAGGAACAGAAAACCAAACACTGCATGTTCTTATTTATAAGAAGGAGCTAAACATGGGGTACTGATGGACATAAAGATGTCAATACTAGACCCTGGAGACTAGTAGAGTGGGAAGGGAGGGAGTGGGGCAAAGTTTGAAAAACCAACTGTTGGGTACTATGCACAGTACCTGGGTGATGGAATTATGCATATCCCAAACCTCAGTGTCCCACGATATACCCAGGTAACAAGCCTGCACATGCACACCATCAATCTAAAATGTAAGTTGAAAAATAAATGCAGTAAGATTGTTTTTTATTTTTCCCTGATTCAGCACCAGTAGAAAAATGTAAGAGCCCTGGGAATTTCTTCAGCTATATTAATGAATATTTTGCATCATACAAATAATGAAATTAGTTAGCTTTATATACATTATATGTTGCACCAGAGTCCAAATAACCAGACTTCAGCTCCAATCTTTCCAATTTTCTTCACCTGTTGCATGGCTTTACGCAAGTAGCTGACAGGTTTTTAGACTCCTTCTCTTCCAAAGTTTCATCCACAGCCGAGCAGCATTTCCTCACCCAGGAGCTAGTTTAGAAAGCTGAGTATCATCATATCCAGCTTTGGCTACCATTTACATATTTGAGATTATAGCTAGTAAAATGGAAATTCCATGGAAATGGAATAAAATGTTTTCTGAAATCCCCCCCCCCCCCCCCCCCCCCAAAAAAAAAAAAAAAAAAGAAAGCTGAGTATCAGCCCACCTTAGACCTATTGGATCAGAACTTGTAGTTTAACAAACTCCTTAGGTGAATCAAATGTATATTAAAATTTGGAAACACCTCTCTAGACCAATGATCCTCAAATTTCAATCTTTCCCCTATCACTTTCATATCTTCTCTAACCATGCGCTAGTCTTTAACTGAGATTCTTTTCATTTAATCACTTTATTTTTTAACCCAAATATACATACAAAAAACTAAATCAAAGTATCAGTACGTATGTGGAATGTAATAGCACAAAAGTTTAGAATGACATAAGACAATATTATTAAATTTCTACAGGTTATTTGGCACGGTTGTGATGAAGATGAAATGTGCTAATAAATGTAAAGCACTTGGAATGATGCCTGATATATAATAAAGCACTGTGCAAGTTTTAACTTATTACCATTAAAATTAAATAATGATTATTAATAAGCCTTTTTCTCAAAAGGAAGATTAGTTGGTACTAGAAAAAAGTTAAGTTTAGTACCACATTGAAATTAAAAGGGAATTTAAAAGGAGCTAAATTTCTCATTATTTGATTTAACTGAATGTAATACTGTGTCCATGTGCCACCACAGCTCATCTTAGGACGACCAGTGGTATATCTGCTTTGCACCTTGGAAAAAAAAATACAATCACTTGTTTAGATCTTAATAGACATGTTTGTAAAATGGATAATTCTTAAGGGCATATCAATTTCAAATGTATCAGGATAAAATTATACCACTTAAATATTCAACAATTGATAGAATCAATTTTCTATTGTTAAATATTAGAGGCTTGTTTGCTTTTTGCATTTTTAAATAAAGTCATTCTTTGATTTCTCTGGGAGCTGATTTCAGCCCTTGCTTGGGATATCAAAATCTGTGGATGATCAAGTTTCTTATATAAAGTGACACAGTATTTGCATATCATCTATGTACATCCTATCGTATACTTTACATCATCTGTAGATTACTTATAATACGTGATGCAATGTAAATGCTATGTAAATAGTTATTATACTGCATTGTCTAAGCAAATGATAAGACAAAAAAGTCTGTACATATTCAGTACAGACACTTTTTTTTTTTTAAGTCTACAGATGCAGAACACACAGATATGAAGAGCCAGTGGTAATGCTGTGATGAGCCATTTTTCCTTTCCTTTTGGCAGAGATGAATGTTGATGAGATTACAGGGAACTAGATACCTTCAAACTCTTGATGATAGGTATTTAATTTTATGATTGTAGAGAGTGATCTCTTATTGTTTTGTAAAGTAAGATTGTACATAGTGCTTGATCTAAAAATTTCCATTCTAGGAATTTATTGTCAAAAAGAATTATTTATAAGAGTATTTTTACAAGATGTTCATCTTAGATCATGTATGGTAGTAGATTTTTAAAAAAATTTAAATGTCTAACCATCAGGGTTTGGTTAAATGAATAATAGTACATTGAGACCATGTAACCACTCATAATCATATTGTAAAATAATTCTAAACTAATAAAAAACTATGAAACACTGTAAAATAGAAATGTTACCTATGAAACGCTGTATATGTTGTTACACAAAATGTAAAAGAAGTAAAAATATAGTGTGAGAATACACCAGAATACCAACAGTATCTCAGAGTAACAAGATTATGAATTTTTTCATTTTTTGTGTACCCTAAATATTGACAGTGTACTAAACATAAATTTTAAATTAAAAAAACAATATTACCTGTTTACCTAGTAAATTAACATAGACATGAAGTTGGAAAGTCTAGGTTTGAATACCAATCTCATTTAGAGAGACCAAAAGAAATATAAATATAATGCTATTTGGGAGCTGTCATCGGTTTTCTCTAAGCCTTCTTTTCTTCACCTTTCCCCAAAAATAACTGTTGCTAACAATACTAGCAACAGTAGCTCTGCAGAGAAATGCTGTGATGTGAATGCATATACTTGTGAATGTATGTTTTAACAATAAAAAAGTACCCAGTGGTTATGATGTTGATAATCTGAGCCTCTTCTTACTGCCTCAACTGCTGCTCGCCTCACCAGGCTGACTTCAACTTTCCCCTCCACCCATGGCAGCAACTTCCTATTGGGTTTCCTGACTACCATTGCTTCTCATCAGTCATCCTTCTACATGGGAGTCATATCAAGTCACTCCTTCATTCAACCCCCCCAGGGGCTTCCCATCTCATGCACAACGCAGACTCCTCCAGGTCTTTTGTATGTTGACTTCCAGCACCTCTTCTGACTGGATCTCTTACCATTCTCCCTTCCGCCTGCTATACTTCAGTCACCTCGGCCTCCTTGCTTTCACTGGAGTGTATCACACACACACCTGCGTCAGGCCATGTGCACCTTCCTCCCTTCTGTGTGAAACAGTATGGTCCCAGGTATCTACTTGTCCTTGAGTTCACTGAGGTCTCCATTCCAAATGACCATATGTGAAGTAGTATCTCTCTCTACTTTTGTCAATTGCTACTTTTAGGCTTTTTATTTTTCTTTATAGCATTAGAGGTCAATATTTATGTTTTATTCCCTCTCTCTGCTTATTTTTTGTCTCTCCCCATTACAGTATAATCTCCATGAGGGAGATTTGTCTCATGGAAAAGAGGCTGCAATTCAAAGGCAAGCATCCTAAAAGGACCAGGCAGATGCTGTTCCTTAAGTCTAGTCTCAAAAGTCCTATGGCATCACTCCCACCATAGCCACAGACCCACCTAGATTCAAGGGGAGAAAGGACAGACTTCCTCTCTATGGAGGGGTTGTTAACATAGCATTATATTAAGGACATGCAGATGGGATATTTTGTTGTGACCAGTCTGTCACAGAAGTTAACAAATTATTGAATCTTTGTCTAATCAGATAACTTCTATTGCACATACAATCAAAGAGTAAACAGTTCTCACAGTCAGATTTCAGCTAAATATGAAAACAAAAAAAGTTAAAACTGTCTGAAGATGAAATAGATGCCCAGGTAGGAAGTGAAGTGAGTTCATATCACTGGTTCTTTTAAACCATGATGAGTAACCTCATGGCAGACATATAAAGGGGGAACATGAGATGCAAAGTATATGCATTCCGTTTCCTTTTATTGCCATGCTACAGTTCCCAGGAACCATCAACGCTTCCTTAGGCATCAGAGCTAACCATGCTGATGAATTTTTGCTAGCTGGAGCCCAATTATTCTCATCACACAGAAAGTAGTTGAGAACCTAATTAGTCTGGGAGGGAGACACATATCCTGATTCAATTAAATAACACATTCCCGCAAAAAACAATTACTTATTTTTTAATAGGTACAGTAATGCATCTGGAAATGGTATTAATTGAAGTAGAAAGTTAAGGCTAGAGACAAAGGTAGAATAGTCCATGTGCTGTTTCATCATCGATGATTAAGTTACTGTGTGAAGTGAAGGTCTCATCAACCATCTCTAATGCTGCGTGAATAATTGATAAACACATAAATGCAAGGAGAGAAGATTTATTATCGTCATTCTCAGTCTTTGTAAAGTTAAAACTTTGTATGGAGTCTTATTTTTCAATACTTTCAGAAAGGTCACAATGACAGAAAGAGTACTCCATGTTCACCAATGCATTTCAACTTTGTATATTTAGTAATAACAAAACCATTTATATATAGTATTTATATATAAAGAACTCAGGCTTGAGATAGACAGACCCAGCTTTACTTCTTAGTAGCTATGTGGCATGGAGTAAATTATTAACCTCTTGAAGTTAAGTTATATTCCTTGTCTTCAGATAGAGGTAGAATAATGTCAGCCCACTGAGTTTCTAGGGAGGTTAAATAATCTGATGCATTTAAAGCTCTTAGGATATTACTCCTGCATAATAAATGTTAGTGATAATCAGTTTATTACAACTATTAAATAGTTGTTTATGAAGCACGTATATTGAAGACTCCTTTCAGATACTTCGGATATCTCAGGATTACTCAGCCTACACATTGGGTAACACTGATTTGTACGTTTATGCCTCTAGTCGCTTAAATTCTCTCTATTATGTATTTAAGAAGGTTTGAAGATCGAATATCTGCTCTAGGCAAACTATTCACTCTCTAAAATCAGAATAAGAGCTGTAAAGAACAAGAACTATGTATAATTAAGATAATAATTTATTAACTGTATTAAGATTCAGTTCAAAATATATCTAGAATTTCAGAACAAAAGCAGTAGGTAATTGTCTTAAAATGATATGCAAGTGTCTGGTCCAATTAAATAAAACTGGGACATTTGAAATTTTAAAATAATAAATAAATAATAGTCATTTTCAATTCCATTTGTTAATCTCACAAAATCAATGCTAATCAGTCAGCGACTGTCTGTCTATGAAGAAACCAATGTTAAATATATTCCTCATCAACAATTCCACCCCAGTGATTTGTGAGACTATCCTGAAAGGTTAACGTTTCCTCATTAGTTTATAAGCTGTGTCTCAGGAGCTCAACTTTAACCATTCACTGGCATTCTGATAAATCCATATGACTACATTACTCACAGTCTCCAAGGATTAGATAATATTAGCCTATTTGAAATGCTATCAAAAGTGGATCTTTAGCGATTTATTTTAAATTTAAAAGAAATAGAAATACACAAAAAATTTAAAACTGTGTTTTGTTAGCATGAAGATGGACAAAACCATTAGGCCCCAGGTTCTAAGCCAGTGTTTAATTTTGGCACCATTGACACTTCTGGCTGGATAGTCATCTATTTTGGGGAGTTTCCATGTGCACTGCAGAATGTTTAGCAGCAACTTTGGTCTCTACCCACTAGATGCCAGGAGTAATTCCTTCCCATTTGTGACAATGAAACGTATCTTCAGATGTTGCCAAATGCCTTCTACTGGGGAAAGGGAAGGGAAAATTCATCATTCCCAGTTGGAAACTACTGTCCTTGAACAACCATTTCAATAATTTTTCAAAGAAAAAAGGAATTCTGCTGATTCATGAAATTTGACATATCACTGGAGAAAGGACTTGTATTCATGGCTCTTTCTACTGTATTCCTGATCCCCTTTCTCTGTCTCTTCATGCCTGTCTTGTGCTATGAATTATTTTTTAATTTAAAATTTCCTCTGGATTAAAAAGTTACAGGTAATAGCCTAGTTTTTTCAGGAAAGTGTGTCTCTTGCTGAGTAATAGGTGGATAAAATTTATTGATTTGCAGTAAAAGTCATAAATTTATAAAGTGCACAGCATTTGAGAAAATGTTTATAAAAATCTAAATCCCAATTGCAATACAATGAACAAGTAATAAGGTTTGAGGTATGTGATAAAAGAAGTGAAGTATGTTGCTAGAATTTGTATTAGCCATGTGGTCTGCAAAGCTTGTTGAGGCCGAATAGAAAAATGTAATAAGGATGGTGAAAACTCTATTAGTCAAATAGTAAAAATAGTTGTAGGGAACAACGTCTCATGCTGCTTTCTATCTAAGCCTCTTTTCTCTAGGGACCTATATACTGTGGTTCATGTGCTTAACATGTTCTGTGTCTCTGACACTGACATACTTCAAGAAATATATGATAAAGCATTAGTACTTTCTGCTAGGAGTTGGAAACCCAGAAAAACAATAAAGGTTTATGGAAGGTGGTAAAATTTTAGGGCTCTATTCACAACAAATGTTAAACACATGAAGTCTCGCTGAAAGCACAGGCACTGTTGAAATTCTATACTGCCAGAATCTCTCTGCACAGAATAGACCCTAGTTTTGCCTTACTTGAGGGAACCAACTTAAGGCAAAATAAGAACTTACTCTTTTTTTTGATAACAGACAACTCCATCTTGTGGTGGGTGTTCCTGTAGAAAATAATTTTGTGAGTCTAAATGTTTTCCACGCACAATGTTTTCTCACTTTAGAAATTCTACTCTGGGTCACCAAAGTTTTCTAATTCTTCTAACTACTCCCATAGTTTTATCTTGAGTCTTGAGCTCTCCTGTGAGTTCCAGATTTTGACAGTCATCTGCCTCCATGGCAAATCCATGATGACACTTACTAGGCATCTTTTTTAAGCTTACTATGTCAAAGACTGAACTAAACCTGTTTTCTTTTTTAGCATTTCTACTTCTCAGTTAATAATGACTTTTTTGATTGTCCAAGTCAGAAACTTTGGAACCATTCTTGATTCTTCTTTGTTCTTCTCTTCCCTTCTCCAAACTGCTAATGCCATCATTTCTACTTCCAAAATATAGTCTGTATCCATTTATTTCTTTGCATTTTTACTGCCACCTCACTTGCTAAAGCAACCCTCATGTCCCCAGTGGTGACTTCTGGCTTATCTACTTTCAGCCTTGCTTTTTGACAGCCCATTATCTCTACAGCACATGACAATCAGAGTCAGAAAACAATCAAAGTCAGATCACACCATTCCCCTACTTAAATACAATTCCATTTCTTTCAAAAGAAAAACAAATCTCTGCTCTGATAGAAACCGTGTAACAGGCCCTCACTGAACCCCCAAAACTCATCTCCTCACATTCTCTTCACATTCAGTACATTCTGGACTTGCAATTTTTCTTTCTGTTTCTTTAACATTTGAAGATTTGGCACTTCTCAAGTCTTTGACTGTTGCCATTCCTCAGCACGGAATAACCTTCCCCCAAATGCCCGCATTGCTAATCAAGCTCATCGACAGATCAGACTAAAACATGTCCTTATTCTCATGACTACACAGAAGAGAGACTATGTTATTTCCTGAGTGTAAATATTATTTAGTTCAGTATCTAATGTCATTCCATACAAAACTTCCAACTTTTAATAAAAAGTTACAGGGTACACTGAAAAAGTAGAAAAATGTGACCACTGGATTGAAGGTCGTAAGGCAAAATTCATTTGTATTTATATGCTAGCAATGAATTTATATATTAGAAAATGAGGTAGCAAGCAAACTGTTTAAACATGTATCCTGGTGTCAACGAAAGTCACCAGGATTTAGTCTTCCATCCAACTCTTGACTTTACTATTACTGCATTGGCTTTTCTTAAGCTGTGCCTACTGGCTCCCTAGAGTTCTACTCTTTCCTCTCATGGTGGAGCTAGCCTTCTGTCATTCCAGGTTTAAGTACAGCAGAAAATAAATGTTCTTCTTAAATTACACATTTAAATATCTTAAGGTATTCTGCAATTGGCCAATTGAAGTTGCATTCTAAGCACTTAATAATCATCATGACAGGAGGAATTTGATACTTAACTCTTGTCATCTTAGGCCTATTTCAATACCCTGGCCTCGCAGCTAGAAGTTTTGCCTTAGCAGAAATAATTGGCTGGAAGTGGAAGAGAGGGAGCTTGTACTTAAATAAAGCGGAATGGATGAAAAGGAAGCAAATACTCATTATTCGAAGCAGCAAAGGGAGTATAAATAATCTACAATCAGAAAAGATGATCAGAACTACCCAATTAAAAAAAAAGTGGTATGGAACTAAAGAACTTGACTAAGGAAAGACACATTGGAAAAAGCTGTTAGAAAGAAAAGTCTGAAATCTTGAAAACTGCTGAAGACCACAGACCAATGTTCATTAGAATCATGTAACCTAATAAATTCCCTCAGCAGCTGATAAAGAGCATACACTGTAAGAGTGTCCCACAGAACAACATATCGTTGTATAACCCAGAAGAATGACTTTTCGGGAAGTTTATATTCAGATAAGAGGGCAAAAGTTTCTAGAAGCAGAAACTGTGAAAGCTACAAAGTCAGCCACTCTCAGAACAGTTCAAGTTCTCAAGATAGTAGAACTCTTCTGAAGGATCCAAGCCGCCATGCAGTTCAATACAATGGAGTATTAAGATGCTTCATGGTAAACCACAGGCCTGAGGTTCCATTCTGGCAACTGCCACTAAAAAGACTTACAAGGAATGTATCAATACGCTGGGACTTCACGTCTTCTAAGTGAAAGCCTTGAATTGTATGACAAGTAAGTCCTTGCAGACTGTAAGTTCTGTGAAGTTTGGAACTAAGACTATTAGCTCTCTTAATTTTGGAAACTTCTCATGTTGCCTATCATATGGTAGATACTCCATAAATATTCAATGAAAGGACTAGAGCAAACAAGCAAGCATGGAATTCCTTTAGACTCTGACATAGCTTGTATTTTTCATATGTCATCTCCTCTGGAAAGCTCCACCACTCAATGGGTTATATTATCTCCCTTCTCATACTTCTATACTCTGTGACTGTAACATACTAGTAACTCCTGGGTATTCATGTATTTTTATATGGGACTGTGACATTAACACAGGCAGGAACTCTTCTCAGTTGACTGCTACATACATTGTCTGATAGAATAGGATTCAATAGATATCTGATAAATGATTTTCCTGTACTTCATAGTATCATTCATTTCTGTAAATTCTAAGATCTAGCTCGGTGCTTGGTGCAAAACAGTTGCTCAGAATTACATATTTTATGATGGGGTGGGTCAAAAGTCTTCAGTCTGTAGAATTAATATGGACCCTGAGATAGTTGGAGATAGAAGTCTGGAGCCTGAAAGGCTAACATCCCTCACAGTCAAGGCTCAATTAAGACTTTTAGCAATCCTAAGCACTAAAAAGGTTGTGCAATTTAAAATTAAAATCAAACTTATGTGCATATTAAAACTAACACAGCTTGCTTCTAGGATGTCATATTGTGAAGTTCATGAAGGTGAGATTCCATTTTCCCCCTTTGGGTTTGCCACTGGGTGTATGCAGCTTAAGAACATACTGTCTATTTTATGAGTCATTTTTCATTGAAAGCAACTTACCTAAGGTTACCTGGCTAGTCAGCAGGAGAATCCAGCACAGGCCATTGACTTTTTGTCTTGCTACACTGCCCAGTTCTTAATTCACAGCCCCTGGTATTTCTGGACTGCTGTCTGGGGTTACAAAAATGCCACCAGCTCCAGTATCTTCTACTTAGAAAGTTAGCTCCAACTGCACCAACCTAAACTTGAGAATGCCAGCCAGCTGGTAGTGGGGAAAGTGTCCTGAATTCTCACTGTGCAGCCAGGGGTGTTTCCTGCTTACCTTCTATACAATCAGCCCATTGTTGCTGATGCCTGGAGATTAGCATAGTGGCTGTGGAGGACAACCTCGAGGGAATAAAAAACTAGGAAAGGGAAAGTGTGCTGACTTGCTCAGCTGAACAAAGCCACCTGAGTTCCACCTCCAAAGGTTCATAGACATGGAGCTGAAGGAGGGTTTTTTGTGTTTTTTTTTTTTCCTTAGGAAAGTGAGAGAAAAGAATAGGTGCAATCTGAGAGTTCAGAAATACTGTGCTTGAGATATTTAACACATGTCCAAGTGAAAATATCAACTAGATGTTGAATAAACAAGTCTAGGGTTCAGAAGAGATGTCTGAGTTGGTTATACACATTTGAGAGGTATTAGCATATAACTGATATTTAAAGTCATAATTCTGGAAGAAAAAACCCCACCATGGGAGCGAATTACACAGAAAGGAAAAAGACCAATGTCTAGGCCCTCTAATATTAAAGGCGAGGAATAAAACAGCAAAAGAGATTTTTAAGAGTGCCCATTAAGATAGGAGATAAAACATGCAATTAATTATGACAAATCCTTCTAAGAGGAAGTAGACAGTGAGGATAGAGAATGGGAAATAACAAAATGAAGGTCATTCATGACCTGGAGACAAGACCATCCATTATAGCTATAGGGGATGAAAACCTGATGAAAATTGTTTTAAAAGAAAATGGAAGCAATGAGTGAAAACAACTACATATTTCAGGTTCTAACAAAAAAGGAGACTGGAAATTATGAAAGACCAGAAAGCTGTGATGGGGAGCTGAAAAGAGGACTGAGTAGCTATTTCTCAGAGAGAAAAGAAATTTTTTTATAGCATTGATTATCTTTTTTTATACTTAATTTTTTTATTATACTTTAAGTTCTGGGGTACACGGTCATGTAGGATTGTTACATAGGTTTACACATGCCATGATGGTTTGCTGCATCCATCCCCCCGTCAACTGTATTAGGTATTTCTCCTAATGTTATCCCTCCCCATGAAGGAGCTTTTAAAGGAAGCTCGGGAATTACATAACAGGGAGATAAGAGAGAAATTAAAACCAGCTGTGTGGCTTAACTGACAAGGGTAGGAGGGTGACAGAACGCTCTGTCTGCCTTGTGATTTAGCTTATGTCGTCAGCCTAGCATAGGGTCAGGTTGGGCCTTGGGCTAAAGGTTCTCCTGGAATAAAGATGGCAGCCAAGGGATGTAATGGTTTCTGCCTTTTTTTTTTTTTAAGCAGGGGTTCTCCACTTCAGCACTACTGCCATTTGGAAATGGATGATTTTGTGTTGGAGGTGGTGGCAGAGGTGTCGCCATCTTGTACATTGTAAGATGTTTAGCAGCATTCATGGTCTCTGCACCCCAGATACCAGTAGCACCTCCACCCCAGTCATGACAACCAAAAATATCGCTAGACACTGACAAATGTTCTCAGGCGTGGAGTAGAGGTGACAAAATTGCCCCAGTTGAGAACTGCTGCTTTAAACTGATTGATAACATTAATGATAAATAAAATACAAAGAAAACTTCAACACTTTCCTGCCTTTTCTTAAAACCTTGTGTTTGGGGCTGGAAGAAATTGTCTCTTATCCTATATGACAAAGACATGGGGGAGAATGGAAGAAAACTGGCTTCAATCAGCTTTAAAATATCGCAAAGAAAACAACTCAATTTTGGAATGCAAAAGAAAAAAAAAAGGAAAAAAAAAAGTTTGAATATTGCCAACCACCATCAATTACACTGTTATAGTGTAATTGACCTTCTATTAACTTCCAAGGGAGATAATAACTAGGTGGTAAATTTAGCGTGTTGTGGAAAAATTTCAAAAAGACATACTTAACCACTATAGTCAATCCAAATGATTGTATCATTCTGTGAGTGTAAAGTGCAAAACAGAAATTTTCTTAGTACTATTTAACATTCATGCTGTCGCTGAGTCCAATTTTCTTCATTTGGAAAGTGGCATTAGTATTTGTGGAAAGAACTTACTTCCCAATGGGGAGGTAAATAGACTGTAGTCGATTCACGAAATACTCTACTATAGATAAAATGAATGAATCATGTCTACATAAATCAACCTGGGTAACTCTCAAAAGTATAATGTTTGTTGTAAAACAGAAGGCAAACTACAAGAAGGTACTTCACAGGGATGCTATTGTGTGAATTGTACAAACACAAAAGAAAATTGGATATTGTTTATGGAAATATATATTAAAAATAACAAAAAATCTTGAGAATATTATGCGCAAAAGATAAGACTGTTTTATTTCAGGAGATGGGGAGAAAGAGAGACAGACAGACAGACAGACAGTGTGACAGATAGGGAGACAAAAAGAGGGGAAGTGCTTTTCTGGTAATATGCTAACACAGGTAAAATATAAATGGCATTTACATGGGTATTATTTATTTTCTATTTTTTTAATTTTGTTAAAAATAGACTGCATTCTACAGAGTGTCATCGTCAATTAATGACTACATTATTATTCTTTTAAACTTCCAAAAGTCACAGGGATAATGACTTTGGCTATTTAGCAAAGCTGATTAACAGGATAACTAGTTAACTTGCTAGACTTTGAGACTGAGTTCAGAAGATCAGAAGGTTACAATGTAAGAAGTAAAAAAAACCAGATCAATGAAGAGATGCAGACAAGGACCATCCTCTGTGGTTAAAACACAAAGATTCTACTCATTCCAATTAAATTATTAATTCAAAATATTAAAATGGGAAAATGTATACTTACCATGTCCCTCCACATACACCTTTTCTTAAGAAAATGGAAAAACTGCACTGAAAGGAAATTAACACATTTTCCCAAGCTCATCAATATTTTACCCTACTGTGAAGTAACAAGTTAGCCTGCCACAGTTTCATGGACACTGTCAGAAGACAAGAGACTCCTGGGTCAGAGCAGAATATCAGTCTATTACTCACAGCAATAGCAGTAGCCAGTGGATTAGAATTCTTCAGTTTTATGTCTAATCACCTTGGCTGGTACTTCCAGAACAATGCATGCTATATAATAATAGTGCATTTGTTTCTAACTTCAGTGATAATGCTCAAATATTTCAACATTGAGTCTGATGTCATTAAGGAACTCTATTTCTTACTATTTTATAAGTGATAATGATGTTAAATTTTACCAAATGGCTTATTCATCTATAGATTATACGTTTTCTCCATCACTGCCCTGCCCACCCTCCCCAGTTTCCTCCTAAGAGCAAGGGTAAAAATGGTAGCTCTAGTTTGCCCTAAAAAGTGGACATAATTTCTTTCATTTTGGTTCTTTCTATAATTTTCTTTATTTAAAAAAATTAGAACCAGGGTCTCATTCTTTTGCCCTGGCTGGAGGTCAGTGGCAAGATTACAGCTCACTACAATCTCAAACTCCTTGGCTCAAGTGATCCTCCCACCCCAGCTTCTGAGTCTCCAAAATTACAGGCATGAGCCACTGCACCCAGCCTCTTTCTATAATTTTTCTGGCAGAAACTCCAGTTTTTTACCTGATGATAGCATCTTTGTCGTTCCATCTAAAAGTGGTTTCCCCACATCTTAATGTATCTTTTTTTAGAAATTTAAAGCAACCAACCAATTAGTTCAAGAGATAACATGGAGGCTTTTTAACACTCTTGACAAACTATAATTCATGGTATAAAACATTTCTTATACAGTAGTGGGCTGAATTTATCTTTTATTTTTATGTCAATATTAGTACATGAGATTGACATCAGGCATCTTTTTATATAAAGCCTTAAGTTTTGATATCAAAGTTATGCCTCATAATATTAACTAGAGGTGCTTTTATTCTTTTGCTTTGCTCTAGAGGAGATTGCACAGCATTGAGAATTTAAGTAAATTAGCATCAAAGCCCTCTAGAGATGTATTCATGTAACAACTATTTCGCCATCCATTGCTTTCCTTTTTTTTTTTTTTTTTCACTACATTTTTTCTTGGACAAATTTTGAAATTTACTTTTTTAAAAATATTACTCATTTAATTAACAATTTCCAATGTATGACTATACAGTAAGGGTCAGCAAATTTTTTTTCGTAGCAATTCAAATGTTTTTGGTTGTGTAGGCCATAAGGTCCCTGTCATAACTATTCATTTCAGTGGTTATAATATAAAAGCAGCAATGGGCAATATGAAATGGATGAACAAGACTATGTACCAATAAAGCTTTATTTATAAAAATAGGCACTGAGCAAGTTTGTTCTGTGGGCCATAGTTTTTCAACCCCTGGCATAGAGTTACTAGTATTAGATTTTATATTTTAAAATTTTATACTCTGGATGCTTTCTTACGGTTTGAGGTATTTTTAAAAGTTAATTTAAATTTTATTTTAAAAACATTTATGTATTTAGTAATTATTTAGGTTGTTCTCCATGCTTAAATGGTTTTTGATTTTTTTTTTTTTTTTTTGAGACATAGTCTTGCTCTGTCCCCTTGAGTAGAGTGCAGCGGCAGGATTTCAGCTCACTGCAATCTCTGCCTCCCAGGTTTAAGGAATTCTCATGCCTTAGCCTTCTGAGTAGCTGTGATTACAGGCATGCAACACCACACCCAGCCAATTTTGGTATTTCTTAGTATAATATGGGGTTTCACCATGTTGGTCAGGCTGGTCTCAAACTCCTGACCTCAAATGATCCTCTCGCCTTGGCATCCCAAAGAACTGGGATTCAAATGTTTTTGGTTGTGTAGGCCATAAGGTCTCTGTCATAACTATTCTTGGTTGGTTGCAGTAGATATACTAAAGTTTTTTTGCGGGGAGGGGTAAGGAAGACAATATGAATGTCATAAACTTCTAATTTTTGTTTAACAAACAACTCTTTATTGTCTTCAAAAACACGTTTTGTTTCTGCAAGCAATTCTTGTAGGATATTTGCCCTCCATAGCTGTATGCAATTTACTCCACTCTGTTCTGCTTTATTGTGACTGGAAAAAACCAAAACCCACAATGTGTGCTTTCTGAATTGATAGGCATCAACCTTCCTGAAGGTCAAGACCATGTCTGCCTGCTCCTCTGCACTTTTTACAAACCACTTATCATGGCCTAATACATAGTGGATGCATTAAAACATAGTTGTTGGATTAATGCCAAATAAATGAATCCAGAAAAAGAAAATATGTGAATAGCATCAACACTGATTTACATTACTACGTCAACTGTCTGCCCATCCAGGGCAAGATGAGCATTCATTCTGTTAATTTCCCTTATCCATCTTTGGGTCTGATTTCTATTGTTTTGGTGAATCCATTTGTAGACATTTCCTTTGTTCAAAACATTTTGTCATCTATGTTCACGGTCACATAGCAGGTCTGGGCCACTATGATCTTTGGTTTGGCTTCCTGTAGATTGGGGAGAAGCCCTTGTGTATTGGTAACTTATTGCTGTGTGACAACCAACCACAAAAATCTCAACAGCATGCAACAAAAAAACCAAGTATTTAGCTTTTGGGCTTGGGGGTTGGCTGATCTGCCAAGATCATCAGTTTGTTCTGGGTGAGTTCTGTTCCATGTGAAAGGCCAAAGGCATTATGCAAGGTCCCTTAAGGCATCACTCCTGTATTGGCACATAAGCATCACTGCCTTGTTCTGTTGGCCAAGGCAAGTCGCATGGCCACACTCAGAAGGTAGAGTGAAGTTTACTCTGCCCATGAAATGTGGGAGGCAAGGGCAGACAGCTGCAATGTTACACAGCAAAAGGTGCAGGTATCAAGAAAGATTAAGAATTAAAGCCCTAAATGGGATCTGCTACACTGTTTATCTGCAGGCAACACATTTGTCCCAAGACTGATGCTCCCTTTTACTTTCTTCATTAGTAATTTCACAGAGAGTTCACGGGAAATGACTTAATTTTAGCTCTAGTTCTTTCTCTTCTGGTTTAGGTTGTGTTAATAGGGTTTTGACATGGTCCTCTATGCTTTCATCCTAAAGATGTTTCTTAGAGCTGGTAGAGTAGTGGAGGTAGAGTTTACCTGCTGTGTCTTCCTTCTTTCAATCTAGTTCTTTCTATATTTTTCATGAGAAAAACTCAATTTCTCACCTGCTGCTGACCTCCTTCTGAAGTCCTCAGCTCTAAAAGTGTTTTCCCCACGTAACGTGCCTTTAGAAACTTCAATGAAGAGACGAAGGGGAGGTCTAGATACTTGTTTTCAAGTCCCAGTCTTACTCATAAATCCCTAAATTGCCACCTGTAACCTCTTTTCCAGATGTAGTTTTTTAATCTCAATCATGAGTTGACCTCTTTCATTTCTTAGTCTCTTCCTCCTCTTCCCTTATCCTCAAAGCCTCTGTCCTCCACTCGGTTGAGTAGAACAGGCTTTGGTCTGTTTCATTTCCCCCGTCTCATTCCTTGGGACCCCAATCTGCCTTTGAACTCCTTTGATCACACTCAAAATTGGCAGACTGGGCTTTTGCAGATATCCTTTTTCAATCTATCTGTGGGGTGCCTGTGGACATTAAAATAGGACTTCTAAAGACGCACATCTAAAAGAAAAATGTTCTTTTGCTAGAGAATAATAAATCACTACCTCTCTACCATCCATAAAGTTCGATTTTGGGGTAAATTTTAGAGGAGGAATGAAGAGAAGGGGAAAGATTATGAAGAAGAGGAAGAAAATAAAGACCAACAGTCTATCTCCTTTCTTGTTGCCTCTATTTATGCCTTTGCCTATATCTGCAGTTTGACCTCATAACAGTCCAGGAAGGAAGGAGTTGAAGAAAAGTGTGGAAATTGATCTCATACAAAGAAAAAATACCAAGAAGCTTCATGTGAGCAGTACCACTAATCTATAGCAAATTCCTCCTGTTACAGCCTGCTTTTTTCTCCTCAATTGCAGGCTGGGGAAGCAGGTCTCTGGTTAGTCTGCCATAAATGCTGTCCTAGAGCTGAGAGTTGCAGTAATAATGGTCAAGGTGCAGCCTAAAGTTCAGCTTTGAAAGGGAATTTCACCTCCTCAGAAAAAGGGCAGCTGCTGAAAAATAAAACAGGGCCTTTGGAGAGAGAAAGAGAGTAGCAAATGTTCAAGGCTATGCTTGTAAAATGGCAGGTGAAGGTAGTACAAAAAACAAAAAAAAGGAGGGGGAAGTAATGAAGTTCACCAGGTACCCACTGCATAGGGAAGAATGCTGCTTCATGTTTGGGAAAAAGATAATTGCTCTATACCCTGTAGATGGCTTTGGCAAGGTTGCATCATCTAGGAAATGTAATTGGCACATGAAATCAGAGTGTTTACACATTCAAAAGAGAGACTGCAGAAATAGAGTTTTTTGGTTTACATATTATTTGAAAGATACTTCCTTTTTAATTAGATTAAATTTATTCTTGTGATTAGTTCTCTATCTGCATATCTGACCAAATTTCCATTCTCCATGTATCCACAACTTCTACTGAAACCTATTTATCCTCACTTTGATGATCCAAGCCAGTTCTTGTCCTTTACCCTGACATGCCTAGCCACTTCCAGTCTGTGTCCTCCTCTTCTTTCTTCTCCTTAAATGTAGGGTTTCCCCAATGCCTGTACTTGAGGTGTTTGAGGTACTACCATCTCTCCATCTTCCCTCATGTTTCTCAACCATCCCAGGTTTGCAGCTATCATTGTGGTGCAGGTGACACCACTATTCACCCTTCCCCAATTGCAGTTGAGGTAGGAGAATAGGGTCTGGAGGCAGGGGATGTAAGGCCAATTTGTACTGACTTCCTAAAACTGAGTCAAAAGGGGAACCTATCTCCCAGGCCCAAATAACAAGGATCAAAAGACTACTCTCCCTACAACCTCTTCCCTTCCACTGGGTCACAAATGGGAAATGGAAAGTGCCTCTGATTGTCTGGGCCAAGCGCAGACCATTCCTTCCTTTGCATAAGGCACCAATCCATTCTGGCCTCTGGTTGGCTGTGGGCCACATCTTTCATCCACATAGGTGGTAACTAATAGGAGATTTCTAAAAGGTGCTTAAACTCCAGAAAACTTTGTAACCAGGCCCTTGAGCCCCTGAGTCAAGCCCGCTTCTACCCTGTGGAGAATTTTCTCACTTCAGTAAGTCACTGTTTGATTCCTTTTGTTCAATTCTTTGTTCAACAGGTTGAGAACCTGGAGGACTCACACTGAGGGCTTTCTTACAGTAACACCGTTAACAACTCTTTACACCACATGTACACATACTATACATTTTCTACATAAATATTTTATGTAATCCTTCTTATTTTTTTTTAGATGACGTATTTTAAGCATCCCCTCCTGAACAGAATGTTAACTTCTTGAAATTAAATTACTCAACATGGAAAATTTCTTTGCTGACAAAACACTTTATAAAATGTAGTGTACTTCCTTCATTAATCATATTAACTGTCACCAAACCTTATAGTTGGGCTTTCTTCAGCAAATCTGAAAACTGATTAGGATGAGTCTTTAACTTTAGGCCTTGGGCATCTTCATATTGTTGCTGTGACTGCAGCTGGAACATGCACCCTTGCCATGAGCACGTTTTTGTTCCTGTCCTCCGCTGATAAGTCTTATCAAAACTCACTATTCAGTGTCCCATTTTCTTAAGGCTCTGTTAGGGTACTCATTTCTAAACTTCCTTATAGAATTTGAAAATTCACAATGGGAAAAGCTAAAGAAAAGTGTCCAATATCCAAGCTCTGTCATATCCGATGTGTACAGCTGTGGGGAAATCCCCTATCTTTCTGCAAATGGAGATGGTAAGAACCTGCTTGAGGTTGTTTCATTAATAAATCAGAACTCTTACGTAGTCATCACTACAAAAAATCGGTTCAAAATGGAATTTATGGCAATTAATTATGTGCTGTCTGTCATGAGAAGATTTTGCATTGTAAGAGAAATTTAAAATAAATGTGAGTCTCAACTCACTGGTGAAATTTTATTCCAGGTGACAGAGCAATATGTTGATGGCCAAATTTTAAATGGAAGGTTTCTAGCTGAAGCCTTCAAATTATATTATTTCACTAACAAGCTATTCTAGTATCCTGAAGACCAGCTGTGTTGTTAGGAGATATTAAAACACAACCAAGAGATATAAGGTGACAATATTTCACTTTGTTCTATTGAGACTATGGAATTTGGTTGCAAGAATAATTCATTGTCAGCCAGGTATGGTGGCTCATGCCTGTAATGCCAGCACTTTAAGAGGCCCAGGCGAGCGGATCACGGGAGGCCAGGAGTTTGAGACCCGGCTGGCTAACATGGCGAAACTTCATTTCTACTAAAAATACAAAAAATTAGCCAGGCGTAGTGGCACACACTTGTAACCCCAGCTATTCAGGAGTCTGAGGCAGGAGAATTGCTAGAACCCAGGAGATGGAGGTTGCAGTGACCTGAGATTGTACCACTGCACTCCAGCTTGGGTGACAAGAGTGAAACTCTGTCTCAAAAACAAACAAAAAGAATAATTCATTGTCATTTTTACCTAGGCACAGTTACTGGAATATGCTTATTCTTTGTGTGTACATGCCAGACTTAAAAAGCCTTGCATTAGATCATACTCAACTGATAGTTCTAGGTGTTTGCTACAGAGCCAAAACAAAAGTGACACAGTGGTTAAGAATTCAGATTTTCCAGGCAGATACAGCTTTTAAGTTAAAATTATTCTCAGTTGTGATTAATTCTCTATCTGCATGTCTGCTTGTATCCATGACTTCTGTTGAATTCTTTACATCCTTGCTTTGATGATCCGACATGCACAGTGATAGGATTTGGTGTTGTCTAGACATGTCTATAATAGTCTTTACTTGCTTAACACCTACCTGACCTATTTTTGATGGGGGAACATACGAAAGTAATGTTGTTCAACTTTTTTTTTTCAGCATTCCATAAGCTGAATTGCACTCTGTGATCTTATATTTTGCCAGTTAATCAAAACAAGGACTATGCTTGATGAAATGTAACGTCATCAACTACTGAAGAAGTATATTTTGTTGATAGGCTTATTCTTTCTTAAATAGAACAGAAAATATTGTCAAAGGTAGTTTCCTTGGGTTGGATCAGCACTGGACCCTTGTTCTGTCAAGGCCCATCTATGACTGAGCAAAAGTCTCCTTGCCCTGTCTTTACTAGAGGACAACAGGACCTTCCTCCTCAGGTTGGTACAGAGAGGTGAATAGGTTCATGTTTTCAAGTACTTAGCATCTAAGACGTGCTCAACAAAAGGTAGTCTAAACACCCTTAGCTGATTTTTTATTTTTGGTAAATTTCTTTAAGACAACTTTTTACTTAAGAAGTGAGCATTTGTGAGGTAAAATAATACTTTAAATCAGCTATTCTGTTACTCCCCCATAGGACCCAAATGTCATCATACCCACTTCTTGGACAGGGCTTTGTCACTACATTTTCATAGCATTGTCTTTCCAATGCTCGAGAAATTAGAGGTAATTCAGACCGACAGCATACATACATGAGGCATGGCCAGAAATGAAGATCTGAAAAAACATTGAGTGATCTGAGAGGGAGGAGGACGAATGAGAGGGCAGAAGACATATGGAGGCAATGGAGAGGAACGAGGTATCCTCGGGAGCTTAATTCCTTCAAAAGAACATTTCTTCCACAGATTCGATGTGGTTTCCAAGCCTCAGAAACATGAGACCCCTGTGACCCAACTGATGCTCATTTTTACTGTCTACATTAATCATATTAACTGGATAACTGCTCAGCACTGAGTCCACGGACTTAGAAGACTCGGTCATTTGATCCATGAAATAAGCCACGCCCATAATTCAGCTAATAAAATCACAGAAGTGAAAAGAAAGTTGTTCTATTAATTTGTCTCTGTGAATTCTGATTCCTGGCTTCAATTTGCATCCTATCAAGCAGTGCTTTTAAATGGAAGTATATATCCTCTCGGGGGTATGCGTTGAGAAAATGGGACGGCTAAGGATACACACGGTGTGTTAATTACTTAATTCTTTCATCCACTCAACAAACATTTATCAAGTACTTACTCTTTACCAGGTACTGACTAGGCCCTAGGTTATTGCTATGAAGAAATGAGTCACAGTTCCATTTCTCTTGGTGCTTATAGAATGGTGTGGTGAAATAAACATTAAAGCTACAGTCACACAAATCTAGCTGCTTCATACATTTTTACTTAAAGATCTGGTGGTGAAGTCAGTTCAATAGGAATAAACTCAGATGACTATTTCTATATTATACATTTCACTGAAGCAAGCACACTTATTCTATTATATAGAAACTGAGACACAAATTGCTTTTTAAGATAAAACACAAACCTTAAAGGATCTATCGTTACTTTGGGCTAATCTCCACATACTTGGTAAATAGGAGTTTGTTCTTCTTTATTTCTAGAGGCTTGTTAGCAAAAATGTTTACCAAGTATGGAAATAGACGAATCTAGACTATGTTTAGGAAGAAGATCACGAGGGATTGAACTGATTACATGGTCAGTGGACTTTTTCTTATAACATCGTCCAGGGTCACGTCTATGATGACATCCCAGCGGACATAACAGCAACATGGTGAGTCACTTCCTGTTTAAACATTTTACTTATCAGGTGTTGCTTCTTCCAGGGAAACACATACTTTAGCCTTTTCCAAAATAACTTGGGGCTTTTCTCCCTACTCAGTCTCTGGTTCCTCCAAAATGTGCACAGGGATAGGATTTGGTTTGTCTAGACATACATCTACAATAGTCTTCATTTGTTGAACACCTACCTGAACTATTTTTGATAGGAGAACATACAAAAGTCAGCTGTAGAAGTTTTTTTTCAGTGTTCCATAAGCTGAATGGCACTTTGGCATCTTACTTTTTGCCAGTGTAATCCCAAACAAGGACTATGCATGATAAAATTTAATGTCATCAAGCATTGAAGAAGTGTATTTGTTGACAGGCTTCTTCTCTCTTAAATCACAACACAAATATTGTCAACAGGTAGTTTTCTTAGGTTAGCATGCCAGTCCCTTATTCCTTTCTGGGACTGTTGTCATTGCAAAAGGTATCAGTATTGACTCCACTTGGGACATTGGGGAGATACAGAGGAGAAGAGAAGCAGCGGATTTAATATTTATTCTTTGGCCTACTAAGTATACAAAACATAACTCTTCCACAATATTGCCTCTAAGTCCTCCTGAGGCTGGAGCAAATAGAAATGGAAAGAGTAAAATATTATTTGTTTTAGGCCATAAAAGGTCATTATTTTTCTCCCTCTTTTACATACTTATGCATAGTGACAGAATTATCAACCTGTTCCTAACATTAAAGGGACAGGCACATATTTTTATAGGAAAGTAGGTCAAGTGTGGAATGTCCTTAAGTAATGTGTTTCAATCTTATTTTATAAAAACCACACAAAGATGTTGCATTAAAATTTATCTAATATGCCTGAACCCAAATCAATGGATATTAAATTACACGATTTAATCCTATGAAAAAAATCAATTAGGTTTTAACAATAAAATATTAAATTTCAAATAAGTTAAATTTAAATGATAATTCTAGTAGTAATGGAATTATTTTAATGGAGGGTGCACTCAATTTTTTAAACAAAAGGCCTGTACTATGTAATTTACATATATTCACATCTTTTTCTCTTAAAAATCCCTATATTATTACCCCTAACTTACATAAGAGAAAATGAAAGCACACATAGTAATTTTCCCCAAGGTCTCTCAGTTAGTATGCTATAGACCCACAATTAGAAAGCAGTTCTCTCTGATTTCAGAGCCCATCAATTTCCCTCTCTACTCTGAAATGAAACTCGTGCATTCATTTATTCAACATGCACTCCTGTTTGCTATGTGTATGGTAACTGGTCGATGCTGCAATGAAAGAGTGAAGAGTGCGGTATGGGCTGGATGAAAAGCAGGCATAATCCTGCTCTGTAAAGAACAAGTTGTCTTTGCCAACCCAAATTTCATCTCTCTTGCTGCTAGGTGTTCTCCTTGGAAGGCACTTTGTTCCATTCTCACTCTGCCTGTTTCCAGTAGAGGCATTAAGAGCCCCTCATTCCTCAGCCACAAGAGTTGCCTATTGAGAAGCCTGTGAGACTAAAGCTGAAACAATGGGCAACCTACCTGAGAGGTTTGCTAAAAGTATTAGAAAAGAGGGACTATTTCTTTTGTTGAAAGCAGATAGAATGTAAGCTTGGAGTAATAAATGACCTTCATGTTATATATAGAGAAAGAGAATGCTACCTGGAAATGAGGTTAACATTGATGAAAGCAGATCTGAAAGAGAGAGAAAATAATAGTATCTTTTCTGATCTAAGCCCCTGGATCTAACCCTACCTGAAGCAAGACTGACCCTAGGTATTCCAGTTGTATGACTCAGTACATTCCTTATTTGATTAAATCAGTGGAATTTTTTGTCATTGACAGCTGTAAGAATTATGTCATTATGGAGATTAATTTTCTTGACCCATCAGATTTGAAGCACATGTAGCTATTTTAAAAATTAAAAGTTGACTTCAAAAAAAATCTATCTTCAAAGATATTAAGGGAACGCTTTAAATACATACACTTTTCAAAAAAATGTAAAGAGCTAGGCTATATATTACAGGGTTTCCAGGTGCTAGATTTTGTAATGGAGAATCATTTTTCCTTTAGTTTACTACAATCAAGTTGTTTTCCTCCTATGTGCAGTTACTTATGTTACTCTTTGAAAAAAAAAAGTGAGCTATTAATATAAACACAACTGTGTAAGTAAAGAGGTTCTGTAAATAGTACATCAATTATTTTGCTAACTTTGGTGTGTCCCTAATGTTCTCTGTTATATAAGTCATAATAATGATTTTGACTGTGACTTCTATGCAGAAAATGATGTAGAACACGGGTAACCTTCTGGTGTAATTGATTAGTGTGGACTACAACATTGGATAATATACTTTAACAGAATTTATTCATATTACCTGTCCGTATCTATTAAATTAAAGAAGTACTTTCCAAAGTTTCCCTTTTAGTCTTGCTGTGGTCATGAGAATTACAAGTCTTGGAAAATTAAAACACAAAGATTTGCATGCAAGAGAGTGAAAGAAGTCAACAAATAAAAACATAAATTAAACATGTCTCTAAGGTAATTTACCTATCAGGGATGCCCCAGAAATGTTAAATCAATTTTTCATGATTATATAAATTCATACAGTGTTGATGCTAACCCTGAGGTCAGCCAAACTCATCACAATAATAAAGGTAAGTGACCAGCTGAGATTTACAGATTTATCCTGGGAGGGACAGAGGTGACAAGGCAAAAAGAGACTTGAGCCAAGCCTCACATTCGTTAAAGACCTTACATTGTTAATGTAAAGTTTACATTGCTAATGTAAAAGATTATAGGCTTAATTAGAGAAATATTGACAAAATTGAAAGAAGACACCACCTAACGTCAAACTTGGTTTCCCAAACTTAACCAAAACAATAGATATTACAATCATACGTGTTTTGTTTTTTAATTCAAAGTCTGATTGCTGCTTTGTGTATGGCACACTTACATTGCATTGTGAAGCCTTTGTTAAAAACATTAATTCATTAAAAGCATTAAACTGTATCACAATTTTTATACTTCTGATAATTTATCGTGATGTTTAAAAAACTGAAATAGTCAAAAGATGGAAATGGCTTAGGCTTTTATCACTCTGAGATGCCCGATATTTGAAAACATTTCTAGAAAACAGGACCTTTGCTCACCTCCCGTTCATTTGTCCAGAGTGCTCAATCCTAAGCTTCGTAACCTATGTCTTGATCCCCTGTTCTGGCTCCGAGACAACTCTGGGATTTTATGTGCTTTCCTTGGTTCTCCTTTAGGCTTTCTTGCTTTATATTTTTCACCATTTTATCTCTTCATATTTTCTAAGGCACATATTTTATACGGTATAGCTAAAGCCTACAAAACCCTTCTTTCTGCCCCTGAAGCTTGGCCAACCCTAGTTTTCCATGAAGGAGTGTGGCACACTCACTTCTTGAATTTCTATGGAGAGGATAATAATTGGAAAGCCCTACATTTAAATCTCCCTGACGGGGAGGATATAAATTTAATTCTGTATTCTATGTATTATTTTTAGACACTGATACCTTTGGTCCCTTTTTTAGGCACTCCTGAGATATAATGATATAGATCAATTTTCACATAATAAAAGTCAAGGTCAGAAAAACCAGTGTTTTTATTCCTTGAAGTCTTGAAATAAAAAAAAATGAAGATATAACAAGCTATTTGGCCCTGTAGTAAGAAGACCGAGAGCAGGCTCACCCAGACCTGAGTCCCTTATATGATGGCTTAGGAAAGATGGAGTTAATTTTGGTTTGTTACTCATCACAGCACCTTGCACTGATTTCCAAGAAAAACTTCGTGATTTACCTTATTATTTATTTTTTGGCATAGAAAGGCTTGGAGAAAGGCTTCAGGCAAATTAAAATATGAAAAAGGAATTTGTAGGAAATAAACTGGCATCCAAAAACACAGGTAAAACATGACTCCAGGGGAAATTACTTATCAGAAATTCACTAGAGATGTAAAATCAACCCTTTCAGATAAATGTTTGTGATTGTAAGCCACTAAAATTATAGGTTGTTTATTCATTGTTATCACAGAAAACGTTGACTCATAGATAAGCATAAAGAAAGGAAACAGAGAAAGGATTTCACACATATAGGTGGGGAGATAAGCAGGGGAAGAAAACCAGGACAGAGGGATGTCAGAAACCATGGGCACAGGACATTTCAAGAAGGAACTTGGTGGCTCCTTCAGAGATTTTTTTTTTTTTGGACTAGAAAAGAGTTCACCTTGAACTGAAGAAAGAATGGACACCTACCTAGACAGTTGACTCAGCTGTGTTAAGACTGATGCTCATCTAGAAAGCCACAAGGTAAAGGATTATAAGACTAAATAAATTCTAGCCAAATCAGCCTAGGATAATTTACATTATGCTGAGATTTGAGTTGAAGAGAAAGATAAGTGGTATTATTTTATGTGTGTTCAATTAAAAAATAAAAGCATATTAAAGTCACCTTACATGTATATATATATTTTTGCTTATGCTTGTATGGGTCATGGAGAAAGATATGGAAGAACATACATGCAAGGCTCTTCATGCGGTTTAAGTTTGGAAGAGGTAGGAAAGGAAAGGGAAAGAGGGGAATATAAGAAAGAAACTGGCAAAATGATGCGCTGTGCTCTGCGTGCCAAGTGAAAATGCCATACAGACTAAAAATCTGAAAAACAAAAATCTGAAATTAGGCTGGTGGTGACTTACACCTGTAATCCCACAGTTTGGGAGGTCCAGGCAAGTGGATCACTTGAGGTCAGGAGTTCAAGACCGGCCTGGCGAAACCGCATCTGCAGTAAAACTGTGCGCGCGCGCGCGCGCGCGCGCACACACACACACACACACACACACACACACACACACACACACACACACTTGGCTGGGTGTGGTGGTATGTGCCTTTAGTCCTAACTACTCATGAAGCTGAGGCATGAGAATTGCTTGAACCTGGGAGGTGGAGGTTGTAGTCAGCCGTCAGCCAAAATTGCACCACTGAACTCCAGCCTAGGCAACAGAGCGAGACCCTGTCTCAAAAAAAAAAAAAAAAAAAAAAAAGAGAAAAAGAAAGATGAAATTAAATACAGGATGATATTGCTTATCTTGGATTCTGTTGTTGGTGTGTTTTGTTTTGTCATAAACATGATCTTTTATGATCTTTACAATGATTGCCAAAGAAGGACGAGAAGAAAGATGGTCAATGTGGAAGCAGGCTTTGCCATGAAAGAACTGAAGAACAGCTGTAGGATTTAGCCATAAGGACACCAGTGTGACTTGCTCGAAGAGGGCTTTAGAGCAGAGGTGGAAAGAAATGCTGGATTTCCCAGTGTCAATGTGCAACAGGAGGTGAGCTCCTAGAGCATCAAGCTTTTTGAAGCTTGTAAAGCTGAAAGCAGAGAGGGCAGCTGCTGAAAGGAGAGCAGGGCTGGAAAAGACAAAATGGTGCTGATTCTGCTCTGTTTGCCCCTATCCGAGTTCCACTGTGCCTTCTCTGCCACTCTCTGCCCAGCTAGCTGCCTGCTACTGCCTCGCTCCAGCCAGCCTGTCCTCTGATGTTCCGTAGTGACCAACCAGTAGGTGAAGTCAAACAAAATTCAAAGATCCAAAGAAGAAAGAGGTCAGAGTATTGATGCCCCACTGTTCTCTCCCCGCCTGTTTGGTTTGAGCAATGGTTGCATTTGTCTATGGCTAACTTCTTGCCTTGCACTGCCTCTTCCATCATTCCAGTTCTTCCCAGCTTCCAGGAATCTTCTTCCTTTTCTCCCCCCTATTCATATCAAGTCATCCACTGTCATTAATCCCAGAGTGTCATGAACCCCTATTGGTTCTTTAGACATATTGAGCCCACCATCATTTCCTGTGAGGGGTCTAAGTAGCAATGCAAAATATTTTGTTGTTGTTGTTTTAATTACGGTAGAAAGAAAATACCAGGACTTGCTTTTGAGGATCAAATACAGAGGTGGATGGAAGGTTAGTTTATGCACTCTGTTATGTCAGATCATATACAAAGTGTTAACAGAGCTAGGATGTGGCAAACTGAGATATTCAAACCCTAAATGTCACAGTAAATCAGGAGTGTAAATGGATATGGGCAGTGAACAGCTGTCTATCCTTGTAGTGAATGAGAATGGGCCACACGGCAGTTCATTGTTAGCAACATGGTTGGACTTCCCATCATGGAAACAGGGCCCTGGACAGCATCCCATAGGTCATCTTGACTGTTCTGCTGCAGTATTTCTGCCAGGGCTTCCTCCAACTGGCTGAAAACATAAACTACCAGCCTCATAAGGGATTTAGAAATGCACAGTGATTCATAAGGATCTGAGTCTGAATCTGGGGGCTCATGCTCAGAATGACTTTTTCAGGGAGAAGACAAGTTCTTCCCTGAGACTTATTAAGGTAAAAGTTATGGGACGGTGAGGCATATGTTAACAGTAATAACATGGAAAAGAAAAGTTGTGACAGAGATCATTATCATTCCATTTGCTTAATGATGTACTGCCTCAGCATGGGCCCAAGTCCAGGAAATACAAAATTCCATGGTCTTTACCATCACTTTATACTTCTAGACACATTATATATTTATGGCTATATACACACATATATGTATATATAATATATACATGTGTTACACATATGTGTAATATATATGTCTGTTAAATATTTAACGTATAATATATGCATAGTGTTACATATATAACGCATAATACATATTGTGTATTAAGTATACATATTATACATATGTTATGTAGGTATGATCCAAGTGTTACATGTATAACATATATCATTATATTAAATATGTGTACATGTTACATACATATATCATAATGTATTACACATTACATATAATTATACATATATATTATACATTATGCATGTATCACATATATGCACATATATTACATAGAATGCATGTATTATACATGTAACACATGTATATACATGTATTATGCATGTGTAGTGTACATGTACATATATAATATACAGGTATAATATATATACACACATATAAATCATATCTATTTACTGATTTCAACATTGATTGAGCATCTATTCTGTATGAAATACGCTTCTCTATCTATTGGTACAGGCAACACCCATGACATAGAGTAGCCGTTTAATAAACACCAATTTCCTTGCTTCATTTGCATTTTTCATTGCTAATTCGAGCAAGGAGGAGACTGTGGGAGAACTCTATGCTGTTTCCATAACATCAGCTTTTCTCCATGTCATCCCACCTTCTCAAATCTGTGAAATCTGCTGAAAGAGAAAAGACGGCAAGAACAGAAAATGCAAGCTTTATTTTTGTAAGCCTGCTGCAGCTACCTCATTGGTTAGAGCTTAATATATTTCTCTGCTAGAGGAGCAGCTTCTTATTGACAATGTTGGCTAAGCTATTGAATACTCATGCCAACATAGATAGGCTCTGGACAAGGAATTACACATGCATTATGCCATTAGCTGATTTCAGGCACAATTTGGAAGGTAGGATGATGAACCAGCCATGTAATTATGATTATATGCTTCATTAATTCCAAGTGTCATTTATCCTGTGTTGTCTAATATATAAAATAAGTTAAATGGACTCCCTTCTACTCTACCAATCTTCCATCTCCCTCTGCCAGTGTATATAAACTCCTTGTTGAAATGTTTAATATGAATTTTTTATTCAGTATAACTCCAAGTGACTGACAGTCCCCAAATGTCAGACCTTTGCTGAAAGAAGCATGTCTGAGGATCTCTGAAGGCTAATTAATGCTTCAGTCGCATTGTGCTCTGAGAGAAGGTACAGAATGACTTAATAAGAGATGAAGAGAGTGCTGAAAATTATTGTAATAGAACAAAGAGAACTCTTTTCAAAATTTTCTTTTTTTAAAGTAAAATAAAATAAAACCCAGACTCAGAAACTAGAACAATTCACAGCTTGGAAGAAGAGAGCAATACACAATTCAATGTCTCTTGACCATCAGTGATATCACAAAACAGATATACGTATACAGTACATTGCTGCTGAATGCATGAGGTGCACACCTCACATAGTTTTTGCTGAAGGCTTAAAGGGCCTTCTCCTAAATCCAAGTGCCTGTTATCAAGCTGAATTATTACTTGAAAATGATTAAATATCTAAAGAAGGTCCAAAGGGGAATAAACAAGTCATATTCAACCTCTAAAAGATTCTGCAGAGAAAATCAGGAGTAAAAGCAACACACACAAAACATAGAACTGGTCTGTATTTCAGTAAAGATGCTATTTGTAGACATCCTATGCTTCTAGATAAAAATCCCGTAACAGGAAATATATTGCCACACATCTCACTCTGCTAGTATGTCCAGTTAGTCAAAGTAACAATTTGTTACTTTGAACTAATTTCAGCTAAATGCAAGAAATTTCTGTTTTATTAAATATTTTCAGTAAGTGAGAATAGGGTGCCAGACACCAAGGAAGGGACCAAATGAGCCACTGGTAGGTCTGCAATTAACGAGCCTGGAAAACACACGAGCCATCCGTTTTGTGTCTGTTGGCAGCAAATGATGCACA
This sequence comes from Sapajus apella, assembly GCF_009761245.1. NCBI lineage: Eukaryota > Metazoa > Chordata > Mammalia > Primates > Cebidae > Sapajus > Sapajus apella. The sequence continues at coordinate 368,833 of NW_022437032.1, forward strand.
TGATCTTGCCCGTGCTTTTAATATCCTCTCTGGGAATAATTTTACTCTTTCTGTGGACCTGGTTGGGGGAGATTATCAGGGAAGCTTGTGAAAATTTGTGGGCTCATGGTCTGGAAGAAAGCTATTCTTGGACGATGCTCTTTCAAAAAAAAATAAAAGTTAATCTGCTTGTGAGAATTTTTTTTTTTTTGCAGTAATTGACACTAATTTTGTGTGCCTTTTTGTATAGTTTCTTCATGTACCTAATATAGCAGGATGCATTTGATAAAAGCAGCTTCTACCAACCTGATGTGAAATGAGTGAAATTTCTGCAGCTTTTCATCACCAAAACCTTCTTTCACTTTGTTTCTGTGGCTTTTTATTGTTCTCTTCTTTGCATGACTCCTCTCTTTTATTCGTAATGGACTGTAAACATGCTGAAGTTAGGAAGTACATCTGCTTATTCCCCATTGCATTCTCAGTGCTTGAGTTACATCACACAGAAGCAATCTCAACAAATTTTTGTTGAATGAAGAGATGCATCAGGCATTTTGCATTACAATTATTTGTTTCAATATTTCCTTGCCCCATCCCCAACTGTTTGAGTTTGGGAGTTATATCTAATTTTTCCTTCATCTTTCCAAAATAAAGTTAGTATTTGTGCTTAAAGTTTTATATTTGCTCATTTACATTATTATCTGCTGCCAATAAACAAATGATTTTGTCCACCATTTATTGTTATTCTGATTCAATTCCACTTTATCCCACAATAATATTGAACCTTCTGCTTTCTTTACTTGTGCAATAAACTGGCATTTCTTTGCCTATCATTTGCTTAAAATCTTTTGGAATCATTTCATGTTTCTTATAAACATTCTGTAGTGTAGATATTTTTAATAAAAATATTACTAATTTATGATTATAGTATGTAAATTTGGTCTGACTCTGTCATCTAGTTTTACATTTTCTTACTATTGCCATTCCTTCAACTTCATGTCTAAGTTTTTGATGTTATTTACAATAGACTGATTAAATTCTATCAATAGCATCATAAACATTTACATACACTTACAAGTACACACATCTGCACTTCAACCTTTATTTCATCATTAGTAATAACACTGTGATATCCTACATTTAGACCAACTCTTCTACTCAGGGAGTTTATTTTCTTCTGTGGCATACCTTCCTTAGCACAGATCGTCATCATCTAGTTTTTGCCATCCCGAACTTTCTCATTCAAAAGTAATTTTTAATACATGCCTCTACTCTTGTGTCTAGCTTTATAAAATTATGTGTTATCAATGCCATGCTTGACTGATTTCAGTGTTTGCCTGTCATATTTTTATGCCATCATCTCTCTGATCTCAAGCTCTTAATTTTGCTGTCTTACTCAGTAAGTGAGGCGCATATTCACCTGTCATTATTTTTCTTTTTACTAAAATGCTACGTTTCCTGAGCCCTTACTGGCTTCTTGTTGTGTAACTTTAAGTGTTGTAGTGATAACTCTGAAGCCAGTCTGTTTTCTTTTGTTTTATTAAGTCACTTTTTTCTTTTCCTCGGTTCCTTCAAATGTTATTGAAGGACATTTTTACCCCTGTCATATAATTTAAAAATTATGACCACATGTACATCCTTGTAGTTCTCTTTTCTGACTTTGCTGAGCAAGCAGTGTACTTTCTCAGTTATCCTTTCTATATTTTGCTAAACTCAGGAAGATTATTGTTGTTGTTGTCATAAGTAGATGTAACAGTTTTCTGCGCTTTTTCTTAGTTCTGCTCTGGTCTCTTCATTTGGAACCCTGATCACAGATCTCCTTCATCTTCATTCTGTGTACTTCATGTTAATCGCCTTTCCCTTGTCTAAATTCTTAGAAAACGTTTTACATCTGTCCTTTGCAGCAAAGATGCATTTTACCTGAAGATGGGATTTTGCTTCTCATTGTCTCCAATTTGGATCACAGTTATGACTTTACATTTTTAATTACCTCAAATCGTTCTTAATCTTGCCCACCCCTTCTAATATAAATGAACTGCTCAACAACCCTTTGATCTTAGGACTTCCTGCTTCCATTTCAGAGAATGCCTTTTTGCATTTTATTGAGGACAATAAACACATTCATGTGAATTTATGCTGGTTCCTGCACAAACAATTTCTGGAGATCTAGGGTTTATATATTTCAAGGTCATTTTCCCTTTTTAGAGTTTATGCAGATTCCTTTTCCTAGCCACACTCAGTTAGTTTTCCTCTCTATTTTCACTTGAATGAACTGAGAACTCTCAGAAGTGAGCGGGGGCTGGTCTTTGACCCAGCTCTTCAGCCACTTCAGAATAGCCCCATTAGGCTATTTCAGAGGTCAAGAGAGACCCAGACCATTTCCGTTTTTCAGGCATCTTATATATTTAAAAGTAACAAAAAAATCATTACACACAACATTGCAATTGTGGTATATTTAGATATAACAAATTACTGTTCTTTAATATACACACATATAAAAGTAACCATATGTATAACCTCATTTTAAAAATACATATAAATAAGAGATTCTGTCTGAGGTTTACAGAAATATTCTTTCTCACATTTTTCAGTGATAGATCTTTGGTGAGATTTCTTTTTCAAATACACAGTTTGAGATACGTTAATGTACATAGCCTTTAACCCACTGCATACATTTTTAGTGTTCATTCTTTCACTATGTCTTGTACTCTTCGAAACACACAGAATACTATCTTGCTTTCCTGTTCAAGTTCTGAGCCAACTGAGAAATCAGACAAGAGTCAGCAGGTGGAGAATGAAACCCACCTTTTGTTATTGAAAACATTCCTGGCTGGATGATGTAGCTGTTCGTGAAATCTAAAATGAGTTTACTGATGCTCCATTCTCAAGTTGAAACTTGAATCAATAGTACATGCCAACTTCTGTCAGCTTCTAGCTTTCTGAGTGAAGAGGACGGAGGATGAGATTGTGTCCCTACACTCATGGCCTTGTTAGATGAGCTCCAACCAACCAAGAACAGAAACTACTGATTTCTACACACAAACTATGTTATCGTCCTTTTTTCCATGAGTAAGAGGAAATAGACAAGCAAGAAATCAGGAATCCTTTATAAATAGAAGAATGGAAAAATATGATTATCCTTAAATATGAAAACTTCCTCTCTTCTCAGTACTTAAATCTCTGATTATCTGAATGAATAAAGTTCTTAAAGAAAAAAAAAAAGCTTTTATATCCAGCACACTGTGTCTAAAAAGCTTCCTATTATTAACATAGTCAGGGCACCGGCACTTCTGACAGGTCCCCACCCCAACACAGACAACAGGCTCACTCTCTCTGCTTTATTGGCTCTTGTGAGCTATTATCTCTCAACAAAAATAGAAAGGGAGAGGGCTATAAAATTGCCTCAAATTCTGCTTTTATGCAACTGAATCCATGTCCCAGAACCTAAATGCAAGGAAAAGACTGCCTAGTATCCACCTGAATTAGTTCCTTCTCACTGCTAATGAGGAGGGAGACCCAGGCATTTGGGATCTCCCAGCTGAAATACATTCCTTCCTCCTGTATTCAGTGTCCAAGAGATCCTTTCCCCTGACCACTCCTGCTACACTAATAAAGATATGCCTACTTCTGGGTAATTTATAAAGGAAAGACATTTAATTGATTCACAGTTCTGCATAGCTGGGGAAGCCTTAGAAAACTTACAATCATGGCAGAAGGGGAAACAAACACATTTTTTTTTCACATGGCAGCAGGAGAGAGAATGAGAGTGAGCAAAGGAGGAAGCCTCTTATAAAACTATCAGATCTCTTGAGAATTCTCACTATCATGAGAACAGCGGCCTGGGAGTAACAGCCCCCATGATTCAATTACTTTCCACTGGGTTCCTCCCACAACACACAGGGATTATGGCAATTACAATTCAAGATGAGAATTTGGGTGGGGACACAGCCAAACCATATCACCACCTACCAGTCCTATTACATGTACCTAAATGTCCCTGTGGTTAACTTTCTCTCAGAGCCTGGCAATGGATTATCTGTTTGATAATTATCATTTTTTGTTGGCAATGCCAGTCTCATTCATTTATTATCTCTTCATAGCTATTTAATGAAAATGCTGTTGTCTCTGCTAAATTTGATGCCAACTTAAGTGGTAACCTATGTTTGTGGAATTTATGGCACATGAGAGTTGCAAATTGTTTTCCAGTTTTAGAGTGATGCAGTTTTCATTGTTCTTTGAGAGGCATACGTTGAAAGACCATACCCAACTGAATCAAGAATGCTGACTTGGTTAAAATGCAACATACACAAAAAAACCCAACCAAGAACGATAACAAAAAATCCCTTTGGTTTGGTGGCACACATATTTTTCAGATTCTACTTTTTTGCCTGATTTTCAGAAATTGAATGCATTAAAATCAAGCAGTTTATACTCAGAAAAAAGTGGTAACTAACGATGGTAGGTAGATAGTGAAATATTGATTACTAGTTGGAAGCAAATCTACACACTGAGTTCACAAGATTGTGCTCTGCTTATGCAGGAAAACTAAGGGATAAGGCCAGAGTGCACAGCTGTCATCTACAGTCCAGGCCCAATGGCACAGATGCCATTTTTCATCAGCTAATTGGAGACAGTATGTCATGTTCTTTACGATTTATCCCCACTGACAGCTTAAAAAGAATGATAACAATTACATAAAAATTAAATAATTTGTTCCTGAATGACTTTTGGGTAAACAATAAAAGTAAGGCATAAATGAAACAATTCTTTGAAATAAATAAAAACAAAGACAAAAATAATTAAATCCCTGGGATACAGTAAAAGCAGCTTTGGTGGAAAGTTTATAGTGCTAAATGCCTACCTCAAAAAATTAGGAAGTTCTCAAATTATTGTATGTCCCATGTAGAGGAACTAGGAAAATGAGAACAAACTTACTGTAAAGCTAGTAGAAGAAAAGAAATAACTAAAGTCAGAGATGAACTGAATGGAGACCAAAAACTCCACACAAAGAATCAGTGACACCAAAAGTTGGTTCTTCAAAAAGATAAACTAGGGTGATAGATCACTAGCTAGATTAACAAAGAAGAAAAGAGAGAAGATCCAAATAAGCACAATAGAAATGACGAAGGTTACATTACAAACAATCCCACTGAAATACAACATATCCTCAGAGACTATTATGAATACCTCTATGCACAAAAACTAGAAAATCTAGAGAAAATGGATACATTCCTGGAAACACACAATCTTCCACCATTGAACCAGTAAGGAACTGAAACCCTGAACAGATCGGTATGAGTTCTGAAATTGAGTCAGTAATAAAAAAAAAAAAAAAATCTACCAACTAAAAAAGCTCCAGACCAAATGGATTCACAGCCAGATTCTATCATATGTACAAAGATAAGCTGGCACCAATTCTATGGAAAATATTTAAAAATCCAGGAGGAACTCTTCCCTAACTCATACTACAAAGCTATTATTGCCTGGATACAAAATCCTAGCAAAGACACAGTGAGAAAAAGGAAACTACAGGCCAATATCCTTGATGAATGTAGATGTAAAAATTCTCCACAAAATACTAGGAAACTGAATCTAGCAGTAATTCACCATGATCAAGTAGGTTTCATTCCTGTGATGCAAGGTTGCTTCAATATCTGCAAATCAATAAACATTATTAACCAAAAAACATAGAATTTCTATGATCCTCTCAATAGACTTTGACAAAGCTTTCAATAAAATGCAATATTCTCTCATGATAAAAAGCCTCCAACATCTCCAACAAACTAGGTGTGAAAGAAACATATCTCAAAATAACAAGAATTATCTATGTTTAACATCCTGCTGAATGTGAAAAACTGGAAGCATTCCCCTTGAGATCTTGAACAAAGCAAGGATGCTGCTCTCACCACTCCTCTTCTATGTAACACTGGAAGTAATAACCAGAGCATTCAAGTAACAGAAAAAAACAAAAGATATCTAAATACATAAAAAATAAGTCCAGCTATTTATCTTCATGGTTGATATATCTATACCTAGAAAACCCTAAAGATACCTCCATAGGCTCCTGGAACTGATAAACATACTTCAGTAAAGTCTCAGAATACAAAACCAATGTACAAAAATCAGTAAGATTTCTATACACCAATACAGTTCAAGCTGGGAATAAATATCAAGAACACAATCCCATTTACAATAGCCACAAAACAAATAAAATATGTAAGAATACATCTAACCAAGGAGGTGAAAGATCTTTACAAGGATAACTACAAATCACTGCTAAAAGAAATCATTCATAACACAAGCAAATGGAGAATATTCTCATGCTCATGAATTGAAAGAATTAATATTGTTGAAATGGCCATACTGCCCAAAGCAATGTACAGATTCCAATCCATTTCTATCAAACTACCAATGTCATTTTTCACAGAGTTAGAAAAACCATTCTACAATTCTTATGAAATGTAGGAGTCTGAGTAGCCCAGGCAATCCTAAGCAAAAACACAACAAAGCAAAACAAAACAACAGCAACAACAACAACAACAACAAAACAAAGCTGAAGGCATCAGGTTACCTGACTTTGAATTATGCTATAAGACTGTAGTAACCAAAACAGCATGGTACTGGTACAAAAACAGACACATAGACAAATGGAACAGAATAGAGTACCCAGAAATAAAGCTACACACCTACAGCAATCTGATCCTTAACAAAGCTGACAAAAATAAGCAGTGGGAAAATGACTTCTTATTCAACAAATGGTGCTGGGATAACTGGCTAGCCATATGCAGAAGAATAAAAGTGGACCATTATATTTAACCATGAATACAAATTAGCATACCACAGGTTAAAGATTTAAATAGAAGACCCCAAACTATAAGAATCCTAAAAGAAAATTTAAGATATACTATTCTGGAAAGAATTTATGGCTACATCCTCAAAAGCAATTGCAACAAAAATGAAAATTTACAAGTGACACCTAATTAACTAAAGAGCTTCCACATGGCAAAAACAGCTATTAACAGAGTAAACAGATAACCTATAGAACTGGAGAAAATATTCATGAACTATGAAACCAACAAAGATCTAATATTCAGAATCTGTAAGGAACATAATTCAAAAAGCAAAAGACAAATAACTTCTTTAAAAACTGGACAAAAATCAGTTATTTCCCTAAAGAAGACATACACAAGGCCAATAAACATGTGAAAAAATGTTCCACATTATTAATCATCAGAAAATGCAAATCAAAACCACAATGAGGTATCATACCAGTCAGAATTGATGTTTTTTTAAGAAGTAAAAACAAAACAAAAACAAACACACACAAATGCTGGAGAGTCTGTGGTGAAAAGGGATTGCTTATACACTGTTAGTGGGAATGTAAATTGGTTTAACCACTATAGAAAGCAGTTTGATCTGTGGGTTGCACAGATCTATGTGAAAAGCATGGTTTCCCAGGCCAGGCAGCACAGCACTCACAGCCTCCTTGGCTGTGGGTAGGAGCTCCTCTTTCCCCATATGGCTCCCAGATAGCCAATTGCACCACTGTGCTTTTCCTTGCTCTCCATGGGTTATGCCAACCACCTAGTCAGTCCCAATGAGAGAACCTGGTTACTTCAGTTGCTGGTATAGAATTCACTCACCATTTTCCTAATTCTCAGTTGGAGCCTCCAACCACAGTTGTTTCTAGTCAGCCATCTTGGCACTTTATCCCTTGTGAGCCCATGCCACCATGGCCATGTGTCCCAAGCAGAGTGCTGTGCAGATTCTCAGCAGCCACTTGTCTGGAGACTACCCAAGACTACCAAATTCCCAGGGGCAGGGGTGGCCATAGTCACTGTGGCTGCCTGCTGCAGGCCCCAGTCTGCTGTTTTCCCCTGCCAGTGCTGGTGAGACTGAATGGTTAGGGCCCGGGAAGAATTTCCAACAGTGTAGCATAGCAGCTGTGGCAGATTGTGACCTGACTGCCTCTCTGGGCACTCTGACTCATCCTTTCTCACTAGGCAGGGCCTCCCTGCCAGTATTTCAGCTACTCCAACCAGGTGTTTAGGGACAGAGTTCTGATCTCCCTCGGACTGAGCCCCTTTGGGGAGGGGTGGCCATGTTCTCCACGTATCATTAGACTTAATGTTTCACCCTGCTGGCTCTAAGGAATCCAGGCAGTCTAGACCAGTGGGATTCTCCCCAGAACAGTGCCCCCTCACTGCCAAGGGGTAGCCACAGTGATTTGTTAAACAGGTCCTGTGCCTTCTGACTGGGTGAGATTCCCCCAACAGGAGTCACCAAACATCTTTTACAGGAGCATTCCCACTGGAATCAGGTCAGTGCACCTCTGGGACAGAGATCCCAGAGGAAGGAGCAGGAAGCCATCTTTGCTGTTCCACAGCTTCCGCTGGTGACACCTCCAGATGCAGGAGGGACCCAGGTGATTAGGGTCTGGAGTGAACCCACAGCAAACTGCAGCAGCCCTACAGAAAAGGTGTCTGACTGTTTAAAAAGAAAAATAAACAGAAAGTAACAACAAGATCATCAACAAAAATGTCCCCACAGAAACCCCATTCAAAGGTCAGCAGCCTCAAAGAACAAAGACAGAGGAAACTCACAAAAATGAGAAAGAATCAACAAAAAAATTCTGAAAACTCAAAGGTCAAGAGTGCCTCTTTTTTTCCAAATGATCACAACATCTATTCCAGCAAGGAGACATAACTGGGGGGAGGCTGTTATGGAGAATTGACAAAAGTAGGCTTCAGAAGGTGGGTAACAGCCAACTTTGCTGAGCTAAAGGAGTATGTTTTAACCCAATGCAAAGAAGCTAAGAACCATGATAAAACATTACAGGGTCTGTTAAGCAAAATAACCAGTTTAGAGAGAAACATAAATAACCTGATGGAGTTGAAATATACAACACAAGAATTTCACAATGTAACCAAAAAATCAGTAACTGCATAGACCAAGCAGATGAAAGAATTTCAGAGCTTGAAGACTGTCTTTCTGAAATAAGACAGGCAGACAAGATTAGAGCAAAAAAGAAAGAAATGAAAGAAACAAAACCTCTGAGAACTATGGCATTATGTAAAAAGACCAAACCTATGAATGACTGGGTGCCTGAAAGAGATGGGGAGAATGAAACTATGTTGGAAAATGTACTTCAGGATATCAACAAAGAGAACTTCCTCAACAGAACAAGGCAGGCCAATATTCAAATTAAAGAAAACCAGAGAACCCCAGTAAGATATCCTATGAGAAAATCAACCCCAAGATACATAATCATCAGATTCTCCAAGGTTGAAGTGAAGAAAAAAACATTAAAGGCAGTCAGATAGAAGGGCCAGGCCACCCACAAAAGGAAGTCCATCAGACTAAGAGTGGGCCTCTCAGCAGAAACCCTATGAGCCAGAAGAGATTGGAGGCCAATATTCAACATTCTTAAAGAAAAGGATTTCCAACCCAGAATGTTATATCCAGTGAAACTGAGCTTCATAAGCAAAAGAGAAATAAAATCTTTTCAGATAAGAAAATCATGAGGAATTCATCACCACCAGGCCTGCCTTGCAAGAGCTCCTGAAGGCAGCACTAAATGTGGAAAGGACAAATTGTTAGCAGCCAGTGCAAAACCAGACTGAAGTACAAAGACTAATACGCTGTCAAACAACTATATCAACAAGTCTGCAAAATAAATAACTAGTATCAAGATGGCAGGATTAAATTCACACATAACAATATCAGTCTTAAAAGTAAGTGGGCTAAATGCCCCTAATTAAAAGACACAGAATGGCAAGCTGGTTAATGAATCAAGGTCAATTGGTGTGCTGTATTCAAAATGCTCATCTTACATGCAAAGACACACATAGGCTCAAAATAAATAAATGGAGAAAAATTTACCAAGCAAATGGAAAGCTAAATAAATAAATAAATAAATAAATAAATAAATCAGGGGTTGCAATCCTAGTTTCTGACAAAGCACAAAGCAAACTTTAAACCAGAACTCAGGATTAAGAAATTTATTCAAAACCACAAAACTATATGAAAATTAAACAACCTGCTCCTAAATGACTCCTGAGTAAATAATGAAATTAAGGAAGAAATCAAGAAGTTCTTTGAAATTAATGATAACAAAGAGTCAACATACCAAAATCTCTGGGATGCAGCTAAAGCAAGGTTAAGAGGGAAATTTACAGCACTAAATGCCCACATCGAACAGTTAAAAAGATGTCAAATTGACACTCTAACATCACAATTAAAAGAACTAGAGAAACAGGAGCAAACCTAAAGCTAGAAAAAGACAAGAAATAGCCAAGATCAGAGTGAAACTGAAGAAGACACATACATTAAAAACCCTTCCAAAAAAATCAACAATCAAGAAGCTGTTTTTTTGAAAAAAAAAATAATAATAATAATGAAATAGATAGACAGCTAGCTAGACTAATAAAGAAGAAATGAGAGAAGAATCAAATAGACAAAATAAAAAATGACAAAGGGGATATCACCACTGACCCCACATAGATGCAAACAACCATCAGAATATACTGCTAGATTGGTGTAAACTAATTGTGGTTTTTGGCATTAAAAGTTATGCAAAAACTGTAATAACTTTTCCACCAACCCAATATAAAAACTTCTATGCAAATAAACTAGAAAATCTAGAAGAAATGGATAAATTCCTGGACATATACACCCTTCCAAGGCTGAACCGGGAAGAAGTTAAATCCCTGAATAGACCAAGAATGAGTTCTGAAATTGAAGCAGTAATAAATAGCCTACTAACTAAAAAAAGCCCAGGACCATATGGATTTACAGCTGAATTATACCAGAAGTACAAAGAGGAGCTGGTACCATTTTTTTCTGAAACTATTCCAAACAAACCGAAAAGGAGAGACTTCTCCTTAACTCATTTTATGTGACTAGCATCATCCTGATACCAAAACCTGGCAGAGACGCAACAACAAAAGAAAACTTCTGGCCAGTATCTCTGATACACCATTGATGAAAAAAAAAATGCTGGCAAACTGAATCCAGCAGCACATCCAAAAGCTTATCCACCACGATCAAGCTGGCTTCATCTGTAGGATGCAAGGCTGGTTCAACATATGCAAATCAACAAACATAAATTCATCACATAAACAACTAAGAAAACCACACATGATTACCTCAATAGATACAGAAAAGGCCTTTGATAAAATTCAACATCTCTTTATGTTGAAAACTCTCAATAAACTAGGTACTGATGAAGTATACCTCAAAATAATAAGAGCCATTTATGACAAACACAGCCAATGTCATAATGAATAAGCAAAAGTTGGAGACATTCTCCTTGAAAACTGGTACAAGACAAGGATGTCCTCTCTTACCATTCCTATTCAACACAGTATTAAAAGTTCTGGCTAGGGCAATCAGGCAAGAGAAAGAAATAAAGAGTACTCAAATAGAAAGAGAAAGTTGAACTGTCTCTGTCTGCTGATGACATAATCCTATATCTAGAAAACCCAGTTGTCTCAGCTCAAAAGATTCTTAAACTGATAAGCAGCTTCTGAAGTCTCAGGACACAAAATCAATGTGCAAAAAGCACAAGCATTCCTACATGACAACAATAGGTAAGCATAGAGCCAAATTATGAATGGACTCCAATTCACAGTTGCTACAAGGAGAATAAAATACCTAGGAATATAGCTAATGAGTAAAGTGAAGGACCTCTTCAAGGAGAAATAAAAACCACTGCTCAAGGAAATCAGAGAGGACACAAACAAATGGAAAAGCATTCCATACTCATGGATAGGAAGAATCAATATTGTGAAAATGGCCATAGTGCCCAAAGTAATGAATAGACTGAAATCCATTCCTGTTAAATTACCATTGACATTTTTCACAGAAATAGAAAAAAAACACATTACAATTTACATGGAACGACAAAAGAGCCCATATAGCCAAGGTAATCCTAAGCAAAATGAACAAATTTGGAGACATCACACTATCTGACTTTAAAATACTCTACAAGTCTACAGTAATCAAAACAGCATAGTACTGGTATAAAAACAGACACATAGACCAATGTGTCAGAATAGAGGCCTCAGAATTAAGACCACACATCTGCAACCATCTGATCTTTGACAAACCTGACAAAAACAAGCAATGGGGAAAGGATTTCCTATTTAATAAATGGTGCTGGGAAAACTGGCTAGCCATAAGCAGAAAACTGAAACTAGATTCCTTCCTTACACCTTATACAAAAATTAACTCAAGATGGATTAAAGACTTAAATGTAAAACACAAAACTGTAAAAACTCTTGAAGAAAATCTAGGCAATACAAATCAAAACATAGGCAAAAGCAAAGATTTCATGATGACCATACCAAAAGCAATTGCAACAGAAGCCAAATTGACAAATGGGATCTAATCAAACTAAATCACTTCTTTAGAGCAAAAGAAACTATCATCAGAGTGAACAGGCAATCTATAGAATGGAAGAAAATTTTTGCTATCTACCCATCTGACAGAGACCTAATATCCAGAATCTACAAGGAATTTAAACAAATTTATGAGAAAAAAAAAAAACAAACGACTCCATCAAAAAGAAAAGGATATGAAGAGACATTTCTCAAAAGGAAACATTTATGCAGCCAAAAAACATATATAAAAAACTCAACATCACTGATCATTAGAGAAATTCAAATCAAAACCACAATGAGATACTACTCATGCCACTCAGAATGGTGATTATTAAAAAAATCAAGAAACAACAGATGCTGGTGAGACTGTGGAGAAATAGGAATGCTTTTACACTATTGGTAGGAGTGTAAATTAGTTCAACCATTGTGGAAGACAGTGTGACAATTTTCAAAGACCTATAAGCAGAAATACCATTTAACCCAGCATTCCCATTGCCAGGTATTTACTCAAAGGAATAGAAATCATTCTATTATAAAGATACATGCATGTATAGTATTTGAAAAAAATAATGACATAGACTGCCAGCTAGACTAATAAAGAGAAGAGAGAAGAATCAAATAGACACAATAAAAAATGACATAGGGGATATTACCACTGACCCCACGTAAATGCAAGCAACCATCAGAGTATACTACTAGGTTGGTATAAACTAATTGTGGTTTTTGCCATTAAAAGTTATGCAAAAACTGTAATTACTTTTCCACCAACCTAATATAAAAACCTCTATGCAAATAAACTAGAAAATTTAGACGAAATGGTTACATTCCTGGACATATACACCCTCACAAGGGTGTATGCAGCCATAAAAAGAAATGAAATCATGCCCTTTGCAGGGACATGGATGAAGCTGGAAGCCATTATCCTTAGCAAACTAACACAGGAACAGAAAACCAAACACCACATATTCTCACTCATAAGTGGGACCTGAACAATGAGAATACATGGACACAGGGAGAGGAACAACACACACACTGGGGCCTGTCTGGGAGCAAGCAGTGGGAGAGCATCAAGAAAAATAGCTAATGCATGACAGGCTTAATGCTTAGGTGATGGGTTGACAGGCGCAGCAAACCACCATGGCATACATTTACCTGTGTAACAAACCTACATGTCCTGCACATGTATCCCAGAAATTAAAATAATTTTTTTTTAAAAGGAAATATTTTGGCAATTTCTCAACAGAACTTAGAATTACCTTTCAACCTAGTGATCTCAATACTGGGTATGTATCCAAAAGAAAACAAATCATTCTACCAAAAAGACGTATGCACTCACATGTTCATTGCAACACTATTCACAAATAGCAAAGACATGGAATAAACCTGGGTGCGCATCCCCAGTGCAGAGGATAAAGAAAATGTGGTATATGTACACCATGGTATAGTATGCAGCTGTAAAAAATAAAATCATGTTCTTTGCAGCAATATGGATGCAACTGGAGTCCATTATCCTAAGTCAATTAACACAAGACTAGAAAACCAAATACAGCATGTTCTCACTCATGAGATGGAGCTAAACATTGGCTACTCATGGGCATAACAATGGCACCAGTAGATACTGGAGACTACTAGAGGGGGCCAGGAGAGAGGGGAGCAAGGGTTGAAAAACTATTGGGTACTATGCTCAGTACCTGAGTGATGGGGTCCATCATACCCTAAACCTTAGCATCATGAGCTATACCATCCATGTAACAAACCTGAACATGTAATCCATGAATTTAGACTACAAGTTGAAATTATACATTAAAAAAATGACAGCATAACAAAAAAGAGTGACAAAATGCATTATGAAGCATTTAGCAAATCTTTCTCTAGATACCATTACAATGGGAATGAAAGACGAAGTGGAACACCCAGGGTCAATATTACTACGTGATATGTGAGTGTTTCTTCGTTCTTAAGGCTTTAATTTCTTTATCTAAATGAATTTAATAAAACATCTCAGACATCAATCCTCACACTCTTTGCACATACAAATCACGTGGAGTGCTTAAAATGCAGATTCTGCATTTTGGAGTAGGCTTGAGCCTATATTCCTGACAAGATGCAGGTGAAGCCAATACTATTGGCCCACAGTCCACATTTTGAGTGGCCGAGAGCCAAAACTTTACACGCCTTATTCACATGCATACAAATATGAGTTTTAGAAGGCTTTGGGAATCCCAGGTGGTCAGTAAAATTCTTCTTCAGTGTAGCAGAAACTAGAAGCAGTTGGTTTTTGTTTTGATGCGCTTTCAACATTTTAATTAATATCACTAAGTGGTACTACAAAAATTGTCAACTCTTTATTTTTAAATATTAGCTTTAAAACAGCAAAGGCAGGAAATAGTTACCAACATGTAAAACACTGTAGGAGGTGAGGGTGACAAATGATTAGCTCGTGAAGAGGCAGTAATTTAGAAAGCCAACGGGAGCATTGAAAAAACTACAACCCTCAAATCCCCATCAATCACTCCCTAAACTCTAGTTTTAGTACTCTCATGGAAAAAAAAAAAGAAAGTTGAGTAACACACAAAGAAAGAACTCAGCTGTAAGCCAGGGCATCTTCCTCTGTTATAAATGAAACAGGTCAGGTATATTTACGAGATGCCTCAAAAATGAGTCACATCTGGACTTGCTTTGTTTTTTACACCCATAAATCTATGCGTAGCCCTCAACACTCTTTCTTCTTTGTAAATTGTTTCCTTTCACAGCCTATGTCCCCAGGATCAAATTAAATGAAGCTGCTCACCTCTGTGAGGACAGCGAATCAGTGAACTTCCCGAAGAAAGCGATATTGAATGGTATTGATAAGAAAAAGACACCATGCATTATGGAAGAAGCAATCTTCCCTGACATCCCTCCCTGGAAGGCAAGGTGATTAAGAGAACGCAGAGCAAGGGGGCAGAAAATACTCCATGGAAGCATTCTAGATGCTTCCATGTCCACTAATTTTAACTTGGTTGGTATTTGATTTGATTGGAGCCTTCTAGGCTTTGTATGAAATCAAATGAGAATTTATCCATGGAATGTAGCAAGTAGAATAAAATGTCCCTGACATTTGTTGCAAACCTTGTGGTTTCAGGGTCTGTAAACTTGGATGCTTTTTAGCTTACTCCAAATCACTATACAGGCAAAGCTTGTTTTACTTAAAAGTTTAGATAAAAACGTATATGAGGAGGCTGGGCTTGGTGGCTCACGCCTCTTATCCCAGCACTTTGGGAGGCCAAGGCAGGCGGGTCACCTGAGGTCAGGAGTTCAAGACTAGCCTGACCAACATAGAGAAACCCTGTCTCTACTAAAAATACAAAATTAGCCAGGTGTGGTTGCACATGCCTGTAATCCCAGCTACTCAGGAGGCTAAGGCAGGAGAATCGCTTGAACCCAGGGAGGTGGAGGTTGCTGTGAGTCGAAGTCACATCATTGCACCCCAGTCTGGGCAACAAGAGTGAAACTCCATCTCAAAAAAAAAAAAAGCATTAAGCATGTTATTATACAAGATTCCCAGAATGAATAATTTGCAGCCATTCTTCTTCCCACCCTGCGTTGTATTAGAAATGGTGGAAGTAGAGGAGGGACTGGATTGGATCTCTCTCTCTCCTACGACTTATATATTTTCTCCAGGTATGTGATTATTGTCAGCTGATACACCCATCGGGAGGTTTAAAGGGCTGCAATGCACTATAGCATATCCAGCTTTCCTTCTTTCACGATTCCCCCGAGGTAGGTATGCTTGACTCCAGTAGTTTCTCCTATATGGAAAAAGAAGCTGAGACCCTGTTGGGTAGAAAAGGTATCATCAGCTGATAGAAAAGGTAGGGGCTGCTTCCTGGGCCTCGTGATTGAAGTCTAGTCAGCTTTTCACTTCTGAATACCACCTCCCTTCTGCTCTAGTGACAAGAAGCACAATGATCTGGGGCCAGATCAAAGTAAATAAAAGATTTATCACCCTTGAAATATGCCTAAAAAACAGGCTCAGCCTAAGGGCATATGGTATACATCCTCAGTTTTTAAATGACTAAAATCAAGGAAGGTAAAAAGAAAAATAAGCAAAAAAAAAAAAAAATTTCTTTTACAGAAAACCAATCTGATAAGATTAAGACACTTAAAATTGATGGAGAAAAATTGCTAAGTGCCATAGGTCAGATGAAAAGAGGTAATTATTTACTGGAGAGCTGTTGATGTGAGTGAAAGGTGGGGTGGCAAAAAGGTCTAAGTACTGTTCACCCTGCTTTATTTACCTGGAAATTACTCACTTGTCAAAGAAATTAGGCCAAATCCCACTGCGAACCTAACTGCTTAAGGAACTTCCTGCAGATACCAGACCACAAACTAATTTTGGAACTCCCGGGGCCTCACCTGGCTCCACTCTTCCCCAGGTAATGCATTGCCAAGTCACTAATTGATTCCAATTTCACTCTGTGGTTTCAGGGTCTATGAACTTGGATGCTTTTCAGCTTACTCCCAATTACTATACAGGCAAAACTTGTTTTATTGCGCTTCATTATTTGCACTTTGTAGTTACCATTTTTATTGCATTTTAGGTTTTGGGGTACATGTGAAGAACATGCAAGATTGTTGCAGAAGTACACACATGGCAGTGTGATTTGCTGTCCTCCTCCCCTTCACCTATATCTGGCATTTCTCCCCATGCGTTTTTTTTTTTTTTTTTTTTTTTTTTTTTTTAATTACAGATTGAACGTTTGTAACAACTCTGCACTGAGAAGCTCTGTTAGGGCCATTCCAACACTCTGACAGCATACATTCCCTTTGTGTCACATTTTGGTAATTCTTACAATATTTCAAGCTTTATGTTCATTATTACATCTGTTATGAGAACTGTGACCAGTGATCTTTGATAATACTATTGTAATTGTTTTGGGCTGCCAGAAAGCATGGCCACAGAAGACAGCAAACCTAACTGATAAATGTGTGTGTGGTGTGTGTGTTCTGACTACTCCACTGATTGACTTCACTCCCTCTTTCCTTGGGTTTCCCTGTTCCCTGAGTCTCAAAAATACTGAGATCAGGCCAATTAATAATCCTGGAGTGGCCTCCGCATGTTCAAATGAAAGAAAGAATTGCACATCCCTCACTTTAAATCAAAAGCTAAAAATGATGATGCTTAGTGAGGGAGTCATGTTGAAAGCCAAGGTAAGTCAAAAACTAGGCCTTGTTTGCCAGTTATCAAAGTTGTGAGTGCAAAGGAATCATTCTTGAAGGAAATTAAGCATAGTGCTACGGTGAACACAGGATAAATAAGAAAGAAAAGCAGTATCATTACAGACATGGAGATTGTTTTCATGGTTTGGATAGAGGATCAAACCAGCCACAACGTTTTCTTAAGCCAAAGCCTAATCTAGAGCAAAGTCTGAGCTCTCTTCAATTCTATGAAGGCTGAGAGAAGTCAGGAAGCTGCGGAAGAAAAGTTCTAAGCTACCAGAAGTTGGTTCATGAGGTTTAAGGAAAGAAGCTGTCTTTATCATATAAAAGTGTGAGGCAAAGCTCCAAGTGCTGGTATAGACGTTTCAGCAAATTATCAAAAAATTTTAGCTAAGATCATTGATGAAAGGGGCCACACTAAAACAACAGATTTTTCAATGTAGATGAAACTTTGTATCAGAAGAAGCAGCTATCTAGAACTTACATAGTTGAAGATAAGTTAATGCCTGGCTTCAAAGCCTCAAAAGATAGGCTGTCTCTCTTGTTAGGGGTTGATGCAGCTGGTGCCTTTAAGTTGAAGCCAATGAGTAAGTACCATTGTAAAAATCCTAGGTCCCTTAATAATTATGCTAAATATACTTTGTTTGTGTTCTATAAATGGAGCAATAAAGCCTGGATGACAGCACATGTGTTTATTACAGTATGGCTTACTGAACATGGGTTAAGACCACTACTGAGCACAGAAGCTCTTTAATTAGGTCCAGTTTGTCCATTTTTTGTTTTGTTGCAATTGCTTTTGGAGTTTTTCTCATGAAATCGTTGCCAGGGCCTATGTCCAGAATGGTATTGCCTAGGTTATCTTCCAGTGTTGTTATAGTTTTAGGTTTTACATTTAAATATTTAATCCATCTTGAGTTGACTTTTGTATAAGGGAGGGAGGGATCCAGTTTCAGTCTTCTGCATATGGCTAGTTATCCCAGCACTATTTGTCAAACAGGAAGACTTTTCTTTGTCCATTGCTTATTTTTGTTGACATTGTCAAAGATCATACAGTTGTAGGTGTGTGACATTATTTCTGGACTCTCTATTCTGTTTCATTGGTCTGTATGTCTGCTTTTGTATTGGCACCTTGCGGCTTTGGTTACTGTAGCATTAGAGTATAATTTGAAGCCAGGTAATATGATGCCTCTAGATTTGCTATTTTATCTTAGGATTACCTTGGCTATCCAGGCACTTTTGTGGTTCTATACGAATTTTTTAAATAGTTTTTTTATTTCTGTGAAAAATATCACTCATAGTTTGATAGGAATAGCATTGAATCTGTAAATATTGTTTTGGGCAGTACGGTCATTTTAACAATATTGATTCTTCTCCATAAGCATGGAATATTTTTGTCTGTGTCACTTTTATTTCTTTCAACAGTGTTTTTTAATTCTTGTTGTAAGACATCTTTTTTCTCCCTGCTTAGCTGTATTCCTAGGATATGTGTGTGTGTGTGTGTGTTCGCGCGCACACGCGCGTGCATAGTAAATGGAATTCTGTTCTTGATTTGGCTCTTAGTTTGGATGCTGTTGTATAGAAATGCTACTGATTTTTGTACATTTATTTTGTATTCTCAAACCTTGCTGAAAGTGTTTATCAGGTCAATGAGCTTTTGGATAGGGACTAGGGGTTATCTAGATATAGAATCATATTGTCTGCAGATAGGGATAGGTTGACTTCCTCTCTTTCATTCTGGATGACATTTATCTTGCCTGATTGTTGGGGCTAGGACTTCAACTACTGTATTGAACAGAAGTGGTGAGAGAGGCCATCCTTATCTTGTTCCAGTTTTCAAGGGGAATTATTCTAGTTTCTACCCATTCAGTATAATGTTTACTGTGGATATTTTATAGATGGCTTTTGTTATTTTTGAATATCTTCATTGTCTATTTTGTTGAGGATTTTTAACATGAAGGGATACTGAATTTTATTAGAAGCCTTTTCTACCACTATTGAGATGTTCACGTGGTTTTGGGTTTAGTTCTGTTTATGTGATGAATCGTATTTATTGATTTGTGTATGTTGAACCAACCTTGCATCCCAGGAATAAAGCCTGCTTGGTTAAGATGGATTAGCTTTTGATGTGCTGTTGGATTCAATTTTCCAGTATTATGTTGTGACTTTTTTGCATCTATGTTCATCAAGGATGTTGGTCTGAATTTTTTTACTGTTGTTATCATGTCTCTGCCAGGTTTTGCTATCAGGAGGATGCTGGCCTCATAGAATGAGTTGAGAGGAGCCCTTCTTCAATTTTTGGAATAGTTTCAGTAGGAACGGTATCAGTTCTTCTTTACATATCTAATAGAATTCAGTTCTCAATTCATCTGGTCTTGTGTATTTTTCTCGTCGATAGGATTTTTTATTACCAATTCAATTTTGGAATTCATTATTGATCTGTTCAGGAATTCAATTTCTTCCTGAGTTATTCTTTAGAGGTTGTATGTTTGCAAGAATTTAACCATTTCTTCTAAGTTTTCTATCTTGTGTGCATAAAGGTATTCATAGTAGTCTCGGAGGGTTTTTTCATCTTTTCAGGTCAGACACTTCCCTTCAGGCTAAAATTTCCTATGGGTCCCTCGCCATGTTTCACTGCAGATGTTCCTGCACCAAACCTGCTGGGCTCTGCACAGCCTGAAATCCTTCCTCTAGCATCTCTCTAAGCAGCTCTTCCTGCCAGCTCAAGTGTCCATTGAGGTCCTGAGGTGTCTTGCTGCCAGGACTCCAGAGGTCCACGGCAAGAGTGGGCCACTCCTTGCCTGTTCAAGTCATTCTTTCCTCAGGAGTCTCTGGGAACCAGGAATGAGTCCTGGTGCACAGTAGCCCTGTGCTTGGTCCACAGCTTCCTCCCTCTTC
The DNA here is from genome assembly GCF_009761245.1 of Sapajus apella. NCBI lineage: Eukaryota > Metazoa > Chordata > Mammalia > Primates > Cebidae > Sapajus > Sapajus apella. Next base: position 389,289 of record NW_022437032.1, read on the forward strand.
AGCCTAGTGTCTATCCTTCCTCTGTTCACTCTCAATGCCTTCTCCACAAAGATCTGCTTGGAGTGTGCCACTGTTCCTGGTTTCTGGTCCCTCTTTGGCAGATGTTTCTCCTGTGTCTAGTTGGCCATCCTGCTTATAATCAGGACACTTATTTTTGCTCAGAAAAACAAAGATTATTTTCAAAATGTTACTTTTCATAGATAAAGTGCCTTTTCATTCAAGAGCCCTGATGGAGATATATAAAGAGATTAATGTTGTTTTCATGCCAGCTAAGACAACATCCATTTTGTAGACCATGGATCAAGGAGTAATTTGAACTCTCAGTCTTACTATTTAAGACATATATTTCATAAGGCTATAGCTTCCACAGACAGTGATTTCTCTGATGGATCTGGGCAAAATAAATTGAAAACCTTTTGGAAAGGACTCACCAATCTAGCTGCCATGAAGAACATTTATGATTCATAAGAGGAGGTCAACCTATCAACATTAACAGGAGTTTGGAAGAAGGTGATTCCAGCCCTCATAAATCACTTCGTGGGGCTGAAGACTTCAGTGAAGGAAACAACTGAAGATGTGTTGGAAATAGCAAAAAAAAAAAAAAAAAATTAGAATTAAAAAACATCCATTAAAAGTTTATTGAATGAGGGGTTGATTTTTATGAATGAGCAGAGTAAATGGTTTCTTGAGAAGTCATCTACTTCTAGTGAAGATGCTATGAACATTGCTGAAATGACAACAAAGCATTTAGAATATTACATAAAAGCTGATAAAGCAGTGGCAGGCTTTGTGAGGGATGATTCTAGTTTTGAAAGAAGTTCTACTGTGGGTAAAATGCTGTCAAATGGCATTTCATGCCACAGAGAAATATTTTATGAAAGGAAGAGTTAATTTACGTGGTAAACCTCATTGTTGTTATTTTAAGAAATTGCCACAGCCACCCTAACCTTCAGCAACCACCACTCTGATCCATCAGCAGCCATCAATATTGAGGCAAGGCCCTCTACCAGCAAAGAGATCATGAGTTGCTAGGGACTGACATGATCATTAGAATTTTTAAGCAAGAAAATATTTTTCAAGTATGTACCTTATTTTCCTAGACATAATGTATGTATACGGTAGTCTATTGAATACTTAATCGACTACAGTATAGTGTAAATGCAACTTTTATATGTACCAGGAAAGAAAAAGTCGTCCAACTGCTTTTGTTTCAATGTTTGCCTTACTGCAGTGGTCTGAAATCGAATCCACAATATATCTACGGTATGTCGATAAAAGCACTGTGAATTAATTATATGTGTTCAATAAATAATAAAACAAAAAGAAACAAAAACAGTAAGAATCACTCTTCAATGAGCATTGAATAAAGACTAAAAAGTGAAAAGTGGTTTGCAGATATTTTTAATCTTCAAAGTGAAACAGAATCAGCAATTAGATGAACAAAACAGATGAGGCTTTTAATGGTCTCAGTTACTTTTTGATATATTAAATTATGTAGACTTGGAGGACGGTGGTATTAGCTGTGAAACAGGAGCCTAATCCTTGAGACACCTATGAACTTTACATAGTTGCAACATGCGTTACAAAAAGTATGGAGCTCGGGGATTTTGAAGTCATCTATCCTAAAACACTTGCTAACAATCTTTTTGACAGATCCAAGAGAGGTTTAGTAGGTCATGGAACTAAAAAGATCATAGCTACTGAATTTCCAGCACAGCGTAGTTAGTGGTTCAGCTTATGTCATTAGCACATTCTCTCTTGCTCACACTCACTCTTTCTTTCTGTTTCTCTCACTTGCATTCCCACATGTTGAATGCAATCTCAGTTGGATCCCTTGGTCAAGGTTGCAAACCAACTGCAGCAGCTCCAGGCTTTACATCCCCTGCTGTTCTGCTCCAGAGGTCAACAGTATCTGCTCTGTCTTGGAAGCCTCAGGAAATTCTTGGGCATCTCAACAATCTTGACACGGTCACAGATTCACCTCAAAACCAATTCATATCACCATTGAAATTCGTCTCAGGACTGACCAGGCCAAAGGGACATGGCACGTTTGGGACCAGGAGTAGAATCAACCTCATGGAAACTATATGAATCCGGTGGAGGATGGATGGATGTTAAACAAAATTTAGGATGATTTCCTTGGAGTGACTTGAATCTGAGAGAATCCAGGTTTGGAATTTATGGGCACCATCTTGTGGAACTTGGATTTGAGGCTAACGTGAAACAGGGCAGCAGAGCCCAGCGACAGGCCGATTTCTGTGACAGGATTTGGAGATTTGTCTGAAAACGAAACCTCCTTCTACCCATTAGTTTTATGTTTTCTCTTGTTTAAGCCAGTTTGGGTTGTATTTTCTGTCACTGTCCCAATATCATAAAGGAGCTGCTTGAATCAGAAGAAGCCCCATGACGCTGAGACACTGGGCAGAATTTTAAATCTTTAAAGCTCCAATTTTCCAAAAGCTGTCACTATCAGATGTTTGATCTATAGATCTCTAGATGTTTCACTTATTGGCCCTAGAGAGAAATGCACACGCTGATATTGTGGGTAAAATATAAACGTGTGCCCTGTGTGTTTGCCCACACGCACATATGTGCTCTGTGTGTGCTGTGTACATTTTTCTTGGGACAGCGCAGAACATTAAGAGAACTGGACAAATTCTAAACTCTTTCTGGACTCAGGTGTAAGTGTTCCTCTCTAACCTTGGAGTTTCAGTTCATACTATCCCTCAAGTCCTAGAACAACACCCATTATTTTCTCTTGGGCAGGTTAGAAATTAGTTACCAGCTCTCACCTCTGCCCATTCTTGATACTCCCTGTATCCTGAATACTCTTTCTTCTTTCTCTCCTTGAACAGCAACTCTGTCCTCCCTACCCCAATACAAACAGAAGATCTGTTTCAGATTGTCTAAATGTAAAGCCTACTTGTTTTTCAAGGGTCTCATGTATTTTCTCTTTTCCATAAGACTCCGGTCCTTAAAGGCATGTCTCTAGCAATGAACTTCACACTCTAGAGCTTGCTAAGTTTGTTATCTTCATTGTTACACAGAGATCTCACAACCGCCTCAACAATCCTGTGAAATGAGCACTATAATCACCTGTACTCTACACCCTTGCTGCTCAGAGTCAGCTTCCTACAATCGTAGCATCAGCATCATCTGAGAATTAGTGAGGAATGCCCAGTCTCTGGGCTTATGCCAGATCTATGGAGTCAGAAACTACACTTTAACAAGAACCCTGGGTGAATCTTTTATACAGTAAAGCTTGAGAAGTACCTCGGATGCTCTGTGGAAAATGAAGCCAACAGAGTTATGCAGGAAGAGGCTTCTATTAGGTCTAGCAAAGAACCAGGCACAAAGCATGAGGGTACACTGGTTAAAAAAAAACAAGGGATAAATTTTAAAAATTCATCTGTAGATAAATTTGAGTGACTTGAGGCCATTCAGCCTTTTGAGTCTCACCTCCTTGTATGGTGTCTGAGGAAGAAAAAATGAGAAAATTGCTGTATATTTAGAGTTCTACTTCTGTTTCTGTCATGTGCAAAGTAGATGCCACAGTGGACCCAGGCAATCATTATCAAAATCAGAGTCTGCGTGGTTCAGCACTGATTAACTGGGACAATATTATAAGTGTTGTGTTGTAAACATGAGCTCTTCTGTGGGAGTTACGTTAATTGATTTATTCAGATAGCATTGTGAGTTGGACTAATTGAGTAATTAAGAATTTGATTGCTAATTACCTGCACTGGGGAATAAGTACAGGCAAAAGCTTGAGGTGAGAAATTGGAGGATTTTGTTGGACTCAACCATAGCTGGGGGAGAGCTGGGTTTCTCTTGCTGTGAAATAGTTTAACTACTGCTGCAGAGGGTATAAGAAGGGTGATTGAATAAGAGCCCCTTTGGAAATCTTTCTTTGGCAAACTTGTGCTGTTTTTGGTAATTTGAATTAACTACTATTATTTTTTGGATCTTTTAAAAAAAGTTATTTGTCTCTATACATGTGAAATTATTTCTGAAAATTTAAAGCACTCAAATTGACCATAAATATTAAAATCTGATAATAATAGCAAGTATTGAATTTGCTTATATTATTCATCAAGTACTAAGTACCTTCATGTATTAGTAACTCATTTAATCTCCTCAACAACAGAATGAGATAGACAGCTTTTAACATTATTAGTTAGAAAGGTAATTTATTGAGATATGGAACTATCACATAGCTTGTTCAAGGATACACAGATACTAAGTACTGGACACACAGTTTAAATCACGTTGTCTGACTCTGTAACCCACACTGTCAGAATGTTAAAGCTGTTGCTCCGCTGTCTCCTGGCATCCATTATTTTGGAAAACAAATGTGTGGATAGTTAAATCACTGTTTCCCTGATGCAATGTATCACTTTTCTCTGGCTGCTTTCAAGGTTCTCTTTTTTTGTCATCAGTTTAACTATGATGTGTCTAGATGCTGTTTTATTTGTATCAATCTTGCTTTGTGTTTGTTGAGTTTCCTAAGTCTATAAATTGATTTATCTCACCAAATATGGAAAATACTTGACCTCTTCTTTATTCTTTCTTTTCTTACTCCCTCACTTATTTCTTCCTTTTGTTTTTGTTCTATTATCTCTCCACTTCTTCATTTTCTAAAATTCTAATTACATACAAATTAGGCCTCTTCTTATTCTCCCACAGGTCTGAGACACTTATCATTTATTATTTTTTACTTTTTTTCTGTGTTATTCACATTGAATAAGTCTATTGATGTATCTTCACATTTGCTGTTTTTTATTTTTATTTTTATTTTATTTTTTTTTTTGAGACGGAGCCTCACTCTGTTGCCCAGGTGGGACTGCAGTGGCATGATCTTGGCTCACTGCAACCTCCACCTCATAAGTGGTTGGGATTACAGGTGCCTGCCACCATGCCTGGCTAATTTTTCTATTTTCAGTAGAGATGAGGTTTTACCATGTTGGTCTGGCTGGTCTCAAACTTCTGACCTCAAATGATCTGCCTGCCTTGGCCTCCCAAATTGCTGGGATTACAGGCTTAGGCCACTGCACCCAATCATTGCTGGTTCTGTTTTTTGCTTCCTTCTTTATGTCATTAAGCCCATACAGTGAATTTATTATTTTAGGTGTCACATTTTAAAATTTTAGAACTTTTATTTTAATAGTGTCTATCTGCTAAGATTTTCATTCTTTTTATTGCAAGAATATTTTTAAGTTTTTCAGCTTAGTTTTCAGAGTTATTAAAAAATTCTCTGCTAATTCCAATATTGGATCAATTTGGAATTAGTCTCCATTTATTGCCTTTTCCGTTGAGGGTAACTCATATTTTCTTGTTTCTTGAAATATTGAATAATTAAGATTTTATACTTGACACTGTAAAAAGTATGCTATAGAAACTCTACATTTTCTCGTGTTCCATTTAAGAGTCCTGAGGCACAGATACTAGGAGATAACAAGTATGTGTTATTTTAAGCCATTCATTTTATGGTAATTTGTAATACAGCATAGAAAACAGCTACAAAGCCAATATTTTTTTCTACAGAATCCATACATACTTTACCATAGAAGCATATACAGCCTTGCTAAGGACTCAAACCTCCCACCTAGGAAACAAGGAAGGACAGTGTCATCATGTCATATTGGCAAAAATATCCGCTGATTGTGAATGTTCAGCAAAAAAAGAGATGCATGTGGGCTTGAGCAATACAATATGATATGGAAAAAAGCCATTTTATCCCACACAACCTCATTCCTCATTGTTGACTGTTTACAAATTATTGTGAAATGCTTTACATCAATAAAATTGTTTTGCTTGTTTGCTTGTTAACTACCTCATCACAAAAAAAGAAAAGAATAAAAACGCTGTGGATAATGTTCACCACATTTGGCAGGCATATTTGTGACATGCTGACTTGAATAGAGGGTGTGGCATGCTCAAATATATTTTGTGGGATGTGGGGTAGGAGGCATTTCAAGGTTGTAACAGTCACTCTCCAGAGCAGATTCAGCGACGGTCTACTAAGATTTCACCTCTCAAAACACGGTCTACAGAGTAGATGCATCAGCAATATGTAGCAGCTAGTTAGAAATACAAAGTGGTCGGAGCCCTACTCAAAACTACTGAATTAGAACCTGCATTTCAGCATGATCCCTAGGCAATCTGTGTTCCTAATACATTTTGAGAAGCCTAACACCGTGAGCCCCTGTGATTCCCATAGGGGAATAGTTACTATATATAAGGTGCACTGGACACCTTAATAGTGGTTTTAAACATAAGTTCCTAGCTGAAAATAGTGAGATTGGGGACCCTGGTTAGAGTTTTTCATTTGCTGTAGAGCTGCTTCTCTTATGGGTGTCATTAAGTATGGTCTGTGAGAGGAGGATAGGAAGACCAAAGGTGAACAAATCACTCCAGCAATCAAGAGGAAGTTAATTTGTATAAAATATAGCAAACCAAATCTAGTAGCACATCAAAAAGCTTGTCCACCATGATCAAATCAGCTTCATCCCTGGAATGCAAGGCTGGTTCAACATATGCAAATCAATAAACATAATCCATCACATAAAGAGAACCAATGACAAAATCCACATGATTATCACAATAGATGCAGAAAAGCCTTTTGATAAAATTCAACACCTGTTCATGCTAAAAACTCTCAATAAACTAGGTATTGATGGAAGGTGTCTCAAAATGATAACAGCTATTTATGACAAACAAACTCATAGCCAATAGCATATTGAATGGACAAAAACCGGAAGCATTCCCTTTGAAAACTGGCACAAAACAAGGATGCCCTCTCTCACCACTCCTGTTTAACATAGTATTGGAAGTTCTGGCCAGGGCAATCAGCCAAAAGAAATAAAGCGTGTTCAAACAGGAAGAGAGGAAGTCAAATGGTTTCTATTTGCAAATGATATGATTGTATATTTATAAAACCCCATTGTCTCAGCCCAAGATCTCCTTAAGCTAAAAAACAACTTCAGCAAAGTCTCAGGATACAAAATCAACGTGCAAAAATCACAAACATTCCTATACACCAAAAACAGACAAACAGAGAGCCAAATCATGAGTAAACTCCTGGAATTCACAATTGCTACAAAGAGAATAAAATATCTAGGAATACAACTTACAAGGGATGTGAAGGACCTCTTTAAGAGTAACTACAAACCACTGCTCAAGTAAATAAGACACAAACAAATGAAAAAGCATTACATGAACAGGAAGAATAAATATTGTAAAATGGCCATAGTGCCCAAAGTAATGTACAGATTCAATGCTATTCCCATTAAACTACCATTGACATTCTTCACAGAATCAGAAAAAAATACTTTAAATTTCATATGGAACCATAAAAGAGCCTGCACAACAAAGACAATCCTAACCCAAAAGAACAAAGCTGGAGGCATCACTCTACCTGACTTCAAACTATACTACAAGGCTATAGTAACCACAACAGCATGGTACTGGTACAAAAACAGATATATAGACCAATGAAACATAACAGAGGCCTCAGAAGTAACACCACACATCTACAACCATCTGATCTTTGACAAACCTGACAAAAACAAGCAATGGGGGAAAGGATTCCCTATTTAATAAATGGTGTTTATTAAACTGGCTAGCCATATGCAGAAAACTTAAACTGGACCCCTTCCTGACATCTTATAAAAAAATTAACTCAAGATGGATTCAAGACTTAAATGTAAGACCTAAAACCATAAAAACCCTAGAAGAAAAGCTAGGCAATACCATTCAAGACATAGGCATGGGCAACGACTTCATGACTAAAACACCAAAAGCAATTGCAACAAATGCCAAATTTGATCAATGAGACCTAATTCAACTAAAGAGCTTCTGCACAGCAAAATAAACTATCATCAAAGTGAACAGGTAACCTATAAAATGGGAGAAAATTTTTGAAATCTATCCATCTGACAAAAGGCTTATATCCAGTAATCTATAAAGAACTTAAACAAATTTACAAGAAAAAAAAAACAAACCTATCAAAAAGTGGGCAAAGGATATGAACAGACACTTATCTAAGAAGACATTTATGCAGCCAACAAACATACAACAAAATTTCATCACTGGTCATTCAAGAAATGCAAATCAAAACCACAATGAGATACCATCTCATGCCAGTTAGAACGGTGATCATTAAAAAGTCAGGAGACAATAGATGCTGGGAGGATGTGGCAAAATAGGAGTGATTTTACACTGTTGGTGGGAGTGTAAATTAGTTCAAACATTGCAGAAGACAATGTGGATATTCCGCAAGCATCTAGAACCAGAAATACCATTTGACCCAGCAATCACATAACTGGGTATATACCCAAAGGACTGTAAATCATTCTATTATAAAAACACATGTACACATATGTTTATTGCACCACTGTTTACAATAGCAAAGACTTGGAACCAACCCAAATGTCCATCAATGATAGGCTGGTTAAAGAAAATGCGGCACATACACACCATGGAATATTATGTAGCCATAAAAAGGATGAGTTTATGTCATTTGCAGGAACGTAGATGAAGCTGGAAACCATTATTCTTGGCAGACTAACACAAGAACAGAAAACCAAACACTGAATGTTCTCATTCATAAGTGGGAGTTGAACAATGAGAACACATGGACAAAGGGAGGGGAATATTGCACACTGGGCCTGTCAGAGGTTGGGGGTCTAGGAGAGGGATAGTATTAGGAGAAACACCTAATGTAGATGACAGGTTGATGGGTGCAGCAAACCACCATGGCACGTGTATACCTATGTAACAAACCTGCACATTCTGCACATGTACCCCAGAACTTAAAGTATAATAAAAGGAAAAATATATATATAGCACTTTCTGATAGACAAGACTTTGGTTGGCACCAAGCCAGTTTTTGTACCTCTTCCTCTGATCCTGAGACATCATTAACCAGCATCTAGGTTCCTAGTTCAGGAAGCCTGGGATACACAGAGACACTCAACTCTCACTCAGACAAACTAAACCTGAATTCTGGGCATGAGCCTTGGGTATGGGTGTTTTTCAAAGCTCCTCACAAGGGTACTCAGGTTTGGGTACTGGGATTTAGTACCAGGTGTTTGAGAGAAGAGTATCTTACTCTAAGGTAGAGTTCTGCAACTCCAACTAATGGACCAAATCTGGCCCACTGGCTGTTTTGGTAAATAAACTTTTATGGGAAGACAGCCATGTTCACTCATGTAAATATTGCCTATTTCTTCTTTTGTGCTACAACATCATGGACTGCAGGGCTAAACTGTTTACTATCCAGTGCTTAAAATGTTCACCAACCCTGTTCAAAGGCAAGCTCATATAATGACTGGTAAGAATTATCCACAAAACCACCAGACACAAGAAAATAACGATTTGCCTCCTTGAATTTAACATGTAATGCATTGAGGATTTTAGCAAGTTCCCATATTGAGATTGAGCTATATATTTTTTCAAGGACTTCTGGTTATATAGTTTTTTGTGTGAAGAAAAAAAAACTGTGATGTTTTATCTAGCCACTAATCACAAGAATTCAGCTACTTGTTTTAGAGAAAGCATTTCCTTCCAAAAACAAGAATAGACCATTTTATAAGCTATGTTGGATTTTGTACATTTTTAATAAGAAAAAGAAAAGAACACATGTTTTATTAAAATAGAGCACAATCACTTCTTGAAATCATACAACCTTAGAATATAGACAAAAACATCATCTAATATATGATTCACCAGACGAGGCCCCTGGATTAGCAGTATCAGCACCACCTAGGAAACTGAAAAATTTCAAGCCTCATGCTAGATCTAATGAATCAGAAATGCTGGGGGTGAGGTCCAGAAATGTGTTTTAATAAGACCTCCAAGTCATTGTGATGCAAATAAGGTTTGAGAATCAGTTATCAAAATTAGTTACCTAATAACTACTCATAACTACATGTTTTAAATACTTAATCACTGTATTTCCATATGTAGTTTATTTTAAAAATAGTTCCTACGCTAACACATACCAGGTATTCTGATTTGTTCCAAAATTTTTTAAAGTGTCACTAAGAATTAGAAAAAGTTTGCAGAGTTCAATAAAAATCTAAGCAAGTGTAGCCATAGAAAAGACACCAGGATTTATTGATTTGAGTTTCTGTTTTTTATGATCCAATTTTTGTTCTGCTAATTCTGATTATTTAACACTGTAATTATAAAATTATTAAGACACTTAAAAGTTAATTTTGAACCAAACATTTTTAAGCAACAATTTGATCAACTGAAAACCTAAAAATATGTAATTGTTTATGAAATTTGTTATTTTTGGTGAGCATTTTGCAGGCAATAAAAAAATCCACTCTTTGATTTATGGCTGACTTTTAGCTTATTGGAAAATTATTATACCCTACATATTGGAATCATAATAGATTGTATCCTTGCCCTTAATCACTTTTCTTGCATTAAGATTTCTAAGTCACCCCTGTTATTCAGCCTGGGTTTGTGAAAGGTTAAGACATCTGGTTCATTTTGCTTAAACATGGACAAAACAAAACAAAAATAAAGCACAACAAACTGGAGCCAGTAATTTGCTGTTGTGTAGACCAAGATAATAGCAAGCTGATTACTTTCGTCAATTTTAAATTGCCACAGTCTTATGTGTAGGATATCTATTGAGTCTGCCATTCTTAAAAGAAGGGCAACTTCAAATTGCATTTGTTCGATGATGTGATGTTGGCCACTGTTTCCTGTATCTATTGGCCATTTTGGAGAAATGTCTGTGAAGTCCTTTCTCCCTTTTTCAATCAGGTTGGTTGGTTGTTGCTATCAAATTGTACAACTTCCTTAAACATTTTAGAAATTAACCCCTTTGCACATATATAAGTTGAAAATATTTTCTCCCATTCTGTAGACTGCTTTTTCACTCTATTGATTATTTTCTTTGCTGTATAGAAGCCTTTTAAGTTTGATGTGGTCCCATTTGTCTGTATTTGCTTTCATTGCCTGTGCTTTTACTGTCATATCCATCAATTAACAGCCAAGACCAATGTCATGAAGCTTTCTTCCTATGTTTTCTTCTAGGAGATTTATGGTCTCAGGTTTTAATCAATTTTGAATTGATTTTTTTGTGTATAGCATAAAATAAAATTCCAATTGCTTGTGTGCGTGTGTATTTCCCATTTTCCAATACCATTTGTTGAAAATATTACCATTTCCCCATATATTCATGTCACTCTTGTTTAAAATAAGTGATTGTGTACATGTACGTGTGCCTCTGAACTCTATTCTATTCCACTGGTCTATTTGTCTGCTTTTATGCCAGTACTATACTATTTTAATTAGGATAGATGCGTAATTTCTAAATAAAAGCCAGTAAGTGTGATTTCAGCTTTGCTCCTCTCTCAAGATTGTTTTAGCTATTCTGTTTTTTATAGTTCCCTATTTTTTTTTAGAATTGTTTTTGTCTAGTTCATTAAAAACGCCATTAGCATCATGAAGGAAATAGCATTGAATCGGTAGACTGCTTTGGGAAGAGTGGAGATTTTCACAATATCAATTATTTCAACCCATGAACATGACATTCAATTTATTCATGTTTTGTTAATTTTTTTAATCAATGAAAGTTTTTTTTTTTTTTTACCTCCTTCATTATGTTTATTCCTATGTATCTTATTCTTCGTAATGCTATTGCAAATGGCATTGTGCTTTTTTTTTTTTTTTTTTTTGGATATTTTACTATTAGCATATAGAAGTGCAACTGATTTTTGTGTGTTGCTTTTGTATCCTGAAACTTTCCTGAATTCACTTATTAGTTCTGAGAAGTTTTTTTGTGAGATGTTTAGGGTTTTCTACATTTATAATCATGTATCTACAAACAGTGATTATTTTCTTTCTCTCATTCTGATTTTGATGCTTTTTCTTGCCTAATTGCTCTGCTGGAACTTCCGGTCCTATGCTGAATATAAGTGGAGAGAGTGAACATCCTTGTTTTGCTTCTGATCTTAGAGAAAAAACATTTAGTTTTCTCTACAGTGAGAATGATGTTAGCTGTGGGATTTTCATGTATGGCCTTTATTATGTTGATATAGGTTCCTTTTATACCTACTGCATTGGGCATTATATTAAAAGGATGTTTAATTTAGTCAGATGCTTCCTTTGCATTTATTGTGATGATCATGTGACTTTTATACTTTCTTTGTTAAAGTGGTGTATCACATTTATCACTTTGCATATGTTAAACCATTTTAGGGACAAATCCCACTTGTTAATGGTATATGATTCTTTCATTGAACTGTTGAATTTGGTTTGCTAGGATTTAGTTGAAGCTTTTTACATTCTTTGTTTATCAGGGATAGTAATTGGCCTTTAGTTTTCTTATACTGTTTTTGTGTAGCTTTGGTATTAGGGTATTACTGCCCTTATAAAATGACTTTGTAAGTGTTCTCTTCTCATGCGGTATCGCCTCAGACCTGCTAGGATGACCATTATATAAAAAAATAAGTGTTGGCAAGGTTGTGGAAAAAAATTAAAGCCCTTGTACACTGTTGGTGGGAATGTAACATGGTATTGCTGCCACAGGAAAACAGTATTGAGGCTCCTCAAAAAACTTAAAAATAGAACTACCATACGAGCCAGTAATCTCACCTCTGGTTATGTATCCAAAGGACCTGAAGTTAGAATCGCAAAGTATAATCTGTGCTCTCATGTTTATTGCAGCACTATTCCCAATCACCAAGACATGGAAGCAACCTAAATGCCTATCTGCAGATGAATGAATAAAGAGAAAAAGAAAACTTGATGTGCACACACAAATATTATTCAGCCTTTAAAAAAAATCAAGAAATCTTACCATTTGCAAGAACATGGATGAACTCAGAAGACATTATGCTAAGTGAAATGCCTGTCCCAGAGGAAAAATTACTTTATGATTTTATTTGCATAAAGTATATTAAATAGTTGAACTTATAGAAGCAGAAAATAGAATGTTGGTTTCCAGGAAATGAGGGAGAGGGAGAAATAGAAAATTGTTAAATAGTATCAAGTTAAAATCATACAAAGAAATTTCTAAAGATCTGCTGAACACAGTGTCTGTAATTAACAATATAGTACTGTACACTTAAAAAACCATGGCTGGGTGTGGTGGCTCACGCCTATAATCCCAGCATTTTGGGAGGACAAGGCGGGTGGATCATGAGGCCAAGAGATTAAAACCATCCTGGCTGACATGGTGAAATCCCATATCTACTAAAAATCCAAAAACTAGCTGAGCGTGGTGGCATGTGCTTATAGTCCTAGCTACTCGGGAGGCTGAGGCAGGAGAATCGCTTGAACCTGGGAAGAGGAGGTTGCAGTGAGCTGAGATAGCACCACTGCATTCCACCCTGGTGACTGATTGATATTCCATTTCCCTGACCTTCCAAAAAAAAAACACTGTACTCATAAAATTAAGACTAAAAAGAGGTAAAAACAGTTAAGAGAGTAGAGTAGATCTCATGCTAAATGTTCTTACCACAAAAAATATAAAGGAACACATGAAAACTTAGAAAGTAATGGATGGTTTATTATTTTGATTATGATGGTGGTATCATAGGTTATGCATATGTCCAAACTCAAATTTTATACATCACACACATGCAGTTTTTTAATGTCACTTATATCTCAGTAAAACTGTAAAAATAACAATTTAAAGTGAGAATTTTTATTTTTGAATGTTAGGCCATTTTCCTTAGTCAATTGTTGGTGATCAGATTTTTTTCCTTCTTATTAAAGTCCTTGAGGGTAGGGCCCACATTTTTAAAATAAACAAATCTTGATTGTCAATTAATGTTTATTGTGTTTAATTAATCCTGATGTCAGCAATGTCTCACATGCATTAGATTGGAACATAGTGGATCTGATGAGTACCACCCAACACGTGAGGAGAGCAGGAGCATTCTGCTTCCTCTTTTGGTCTCTTCTCAGACATTACATCATCTCTAGCTCCAATAGTCTCAGATAATATTCAACTCAGGATACCTCTGGTCATTCAGCCTTTCCATTGAGTATGAGCCAAATATCTAGGTAGCACTCCTGGTTAGGATGCAAGAGAACCCACAGTCCTTCTCTTTCACTGGGATGCCACTCATGTTGTCTATTGAGCATTCATGTACTTTTGTTGTGGGAAACCCGGGGATCAAAGGCCATTCCTTCACAGCAACTGTAAGGACAAGTGCTAACTGCATAGACAGGATCCTTTCACATTTCTCAGGCCTAGTTACAACAACTGCCTCCTTTGTCCCACAAGATCAAAAACACAAGAAGCCTCCACCTCTTTCACTAGGATTAAGGTGAGGGAAAAGCACTCCGTGCCTTCCTAGTTGGGGTGAAAGGGCTCACAGCATACTTATGGCTCTCCCAAAATCCTCCTCTCCTCTCCAACTCCTCTGTCTCAGCTGCTCAACCTTTAGGTACAACTGGATCAGGATACACAAAAGCAATTCCCAACCACCTGCTTTGTAAGTTTGAATTTTGGAATATCAATTTGGAATAGAAAAGTACTTTCCATATTGTCTCATTTCCTCAGCCAAACTGGAGGGAAGAAAAAGCCAATTTTACTATATTTTTATAGACAGAAAAAGTATTACTTATTTTCTTCTGCATATCTTTTTTTTTTTTTTTGCCTATGAATTCTTTTCTATCTTTACCCGAGGTCTATTCATTAAAATTCACCTTTTATCAAAGTGGTTCAAAGTAGTTTTCTTTGCAAAGGTAGTACCTTCCTTATGAGGGATTTGAGGCCAGCTGCATGAATGCAACCAACCTGATTAGCTATTCTGAATTTCCTACCTTAGAGCCAAGTGGCATTGGATAATTAACCTCTTCCAAGATCTCCTTTCCCTTTAAGCAAATACTAGCAATGACCTTTTAAGGAATGTTTTGAGAATTAGTCATGCAGGTCATAAAGACTCAAATTGGCACAATAACGACAGTTTCTGCTATTTTACTAAGATAACTTTTCTGTTACTCCTCTTGTTTCTCAATTTCTCCCTACTGACATTGGAGGCCGGATCATTCTTTGTTGTCCTGTGCACTAAGGGATGTGGACAGTATCCTTAGCTTCTCCCAAACAACACCAGTAACGCCTCTTCCTACTCATTTGTGACAACCAAAAATGTCTTCAGACACTGTCAAACATTCCTTGAGAGTAAAATCATTCCTGATTGAAAGCCACTGCTTTAAAAAGAGAAATTCCAGCAATTTTTAATGTGTATGTATACATGTTTGTATGTGTGTTTATGGGATGTCAAAAAAAGGCAATTTCTAATTTTGTCTTTTTAAATTATCTTCAATAAATGTAATAGGATTCATGCCTTGTAAGTCCTCTTTTTATTTCACGTTTTCTTTTATGAAAGGCTGCATGGGCCTTAGTTTCTTAACCTCACGGTGCTGTCTCCACAGGGGCACTTATCACATGGCCCTTCTCCAACAAAAAGCACCATATTTCATGTTAGGCTCTATTACCATTACTGACTGACAATATGCTCCTGAATTTCAACACAGGGCAGCAGCTGATGTGGTCAGAAAGTTTCCAGGGCGATTTAAATAAAACTTGGTAGGCCCCAGATTGTTTTATATGGTCAATATATCCATCATCTAGAAGTCATTTTAATCGAGAAGAAAATTGGACGTATCTCAAATTCTATAACCCAACACCATATGGTAGGACCTCTAAAGTGCATCCTACTTCTAAAATTCCCAGTATTTATAGTCATAACCACAAATTCCCTACCCCTTCTTCTCTCCTGTAGGACCTTCCTGTGTCCCACTTTGCTGGACCCCAAGAAATCGAAAATACTCAAAAATATCTTCTGTGTCAAAGAGGCAGAAATTATCTAGAAGGCAGGAAATTTCCTCAATTCAAAGCCAGTTTTGAATTCCGGTTTTTTTTTTTTTTTTTTTTTTTTTTTTTGAGATGGAGTCTTGCTCTATGGCCCAGGCTGGAGTGCAATGTCATGATCTCCACTTGCAACCTCTGCCTCCCAGGTTCAAATGACTCTCCTGCCTCAGCCTCCTGAGCAGCTGGGACTACAGGCACATGCCACCATGCCTGGTGAGTTGTTGTATTTTTAGTAGAGTTGGGAGATCGTCATGTTGGTCAAGCTGGTCTTGAACTCCTGATCTCCAAAGTGATCCTCTTACCTTGGCCTCCCAAAGGGCTGGGATTACAGTCATGAGCCACTGCCACCAGTCTTAAAGCCAGATCTTTTCCTTTTGATGTTATAGCACAATTTGAAAATATTTTTCTTTGTACCCATCTCTAAATTTTCTATTTCCTTTGAGTTCCTCAAATTTTTCCTCCTGCCTTCCAGGGTAGATTGTTCTCTCTCCCTTTGTCTCTTCCTCCTCTCTCTCTCCCCTTCTCCTTCTCTCTCTTTCCCTCCCGTTTTTCCTCTCAGTCTCTCTCTCTCTCCTGCTCTCCAAGCACACGTTCATAAGCTTTCTACCATTTTTTGTCCTTGTTACCTATGACAGGCACTGTGGACTCTGGCTCCAAATTAAACATAGTGCTACAGATGTTGTAAGCTTATGAGGTTTAGGGCAACAATTTATCTTTTCTTCCCCCCGGTGTTGTCAGTGCTGCCCTCCAATTCTCCACCCTTCAAAATTAGGGACAGAGAGGATGAGCAGCTGCTTTTCCTGCTGCTCTGAATAATTCATGCCAGTTTAGCTTAGCTTGGTAATACCATTGGTCTTGTTTAATACCAAGGGGAAGGAAGGGCCTCTTGAGGTTTCTCAAAGTATGAATTTTCAAAGAATAAAATGTTTTTCACCTCCAGGTTGTTCAACATTTTGCTCCAAAAATAAAATTGTCAATGGAACATGAGTTCTTTCCAAAACTCTTCCTGAATATGAAATTAATTGAGCATGTTACTTATCTTTCATTTGGGAACTATGTTATCCAGTCCATAATATGTATTAGATATTTTCTATGCTACAGATGCTCTGTTGGGCACTGGAGGGGTGATAAAAATGAGTGGATCCCACCCTCAGTGAGTTCATGCACTAGGGGAGGAGGCAGATGTATATCAAGATAACTACTCAATTACCACTTAAAAGACTGTGCATCTCCCAGTAAAACAGGGGTGCTTACATATTAATTTATTCTACAAATACGTATAATCAAAAGTTATGTACCAGACACTCCTAGATGCTGAGAAAGCAGCAATGAGTGAGCAGGAAAGACACAATGTTTTCCTCTATTGATCCATAGTCAAGTGCAGGGTTCAGACATTAATCAAATATTCACATGCACATAAGATCACGATCTGTGATAAATTCAATCAAAGAGAATTTTCCAGTGTATTTTCTGGATGTTCACATACATCCATTTATCCATTCATTCATTTAGGCAGTGTTTACTAGTTTCCTTCTGTGTGCTAGGTACTTGGATTTTATACTCAGCTAAGTTAGGTGTGTTTTCTGTTCTCATGGAACCGCAGTCTAGTGAAAGAGTAATCAAAAATGCAAAGATATAATAATGCTTAAATATTTACAATTGAGATTCGCTGTGGGTCTAGATTACAAACAGGCAATATGCTAGGATTTTTACATGAATTATCTTATTTAGTGCTTCTAACTACACCTGTGCTATGATTGATTTTTTTTTTTAACTCATGCAAAAACTGAGTCTGAGAGTCAGAGGGATGTTTTCAAGACACAGTCTGACCAAGCCACATGTAGGCCCCACTATCCATGGCTTTCTACTACTTTAGGGTAAAGTTCAATCTCTCACCTGCTTACAAGGCCCAGTATGAGCTGCCATTGTGTTCAAAGAGACTGGCAGGATGAGGAAGAGACTACTGACCACATATACAAGGCTTAGATTGAATGCAAAGACCTATTTCTGAAGTTAAATGAACTCCTTGTCATATATAATTCTGTGCCTCTTAAAAAAAAAAGTCTTTTCAGTCCTAAAATACCACAAAGCTTCAGCTTCATTCTAGTTTACTATGACTTAATTCCGTGCCAGGCTGTAAGGGTCATTTTTATTTATTATTTTATACCTCTCAACAGTCCTGGCACAGTAACCAACCTGGACAATAATTGGGAATAGTTACAAAACCACCCCATAGGAAGTAAATTGAGAAAGTATTTCTATATACACATCCAGGGGAGATATCTTGACCCGTCTTGAAGCAATTGGATAATATTCGCAAAACTACGAAATTAGAATGAAGCCTGATATGTCCAATCTGTATCACCCTCAGGCAATTTTCATTGAAAAGAATAATTATACTTTTCATAAGTTAACCAGCCCCCAAGCTTGGAAGAACAAGGCTTGCAAGAACAGGCTGCAAGTCTTCCAGAATTGCCAGGAGGCTGTACCTGTGAGATGATAATTATATCCTAACACTCTATATGTCCACCTCAGTCATCAGAAAGTTTCTCTTGTGCATTATGTGCTAATAAATATGTATTTTAATGAATTAATCATAGCATTGCTTTAGGACTTGAATGCATTGGTTTTACTGAACATTCTTTGTGAAATGCCTGGTATATAGGCACTAAAAATGTCCATTCTTCCTTTCTTTGCAAATAAAGGTAATACTTTTGCACGATTTCTAATCAGATGTGCTTTTTTTCCATTTAATAGTAAAGGGTGATTATTTAATGAATGACTAAAACTCTTTTCCCGTGCAATTTACCTAGATAAATGGTTATATTTGGGTACATAGGGAAGCTGAGTAACCATGTAGTCATTAACATCACTTGCTACCAATAGACTCATTAAGTTTAATGGGGCAAATAGTAAGGTAACCAAACTGAAGGTCACACTGCTCCAGCCTGTTGTTTTGTGCAGGGATGTGACCACTGCATGGCCAGATAATTTTCAAGGGAATCTAATTATGTAGATATTTATGGGATGTCTGAGTATTGTTTAATATTGGTCAGAAAATACATTTAAAGTAACACACCAACCTTCTGCATCTGGCTAAAATGTAATAGAAACTGGATTTACTATACCCCTTGAAACAATAACAAAAAACCCAGACAGATACAATACTTAATACAATGTTTTTCAAAACATTGGGCATACTTAATGAAGAATAGTGATTTCTGAAAAGCAGGAACATAGGAGAAAATCCATGAAAGAAAAAGTAATACATTTGACTTCAAAATTAAAACTTCTGCTCTTCAAAAGACTACACGAAGAGAATAAAAAGACTGGCACCTGATAAAGTACATGTGTTCAAAATATGTAAAGAACTCTCCAAACTCAGTAAGAAAAGAAATATCCCAATAAAGACAGACAAAAGATTTGAACAGACTTCATCAAAGAAGATATATGAATGGTAAATTAGCACATAGAAGAATATTCAGTATTATTAGTCATTAGGGAAATGCAAACTAAAACCCCAATGAGTACCACTACTATTACAATAGTTGAAATTTAAAAATTAACAATACCAAACAATAATAAGCATGTGAAGGAATTAGAACACTAATAAAATGATGATTAGAGATTAAAAGGTCGCGATCACTTTGGAAACACAGTTTAGCAGTTTCTTAAAAGCCCAAATACACCTACCATATGATCTAGCCATTCTATTCCTAAGTATTTACTTGAGAGAAGAATGTGTATGTCCATACAAACATTTGTACACAAATATTCAGACAAACAATTTGCAGTAGTCAAGTAAAAGAAATAACCTAAATATCCACCAATAGATATGGTAAACAAATTGTGGTATATCCATGCAATGATATGCTACTCAGTAATAAACAGAAATGAACTA
This sequence comes from Sapajus apella, assembly GCF_009761245.1. Lineage (NCBI taxonomy): Eukaryota > Metazoa > Chordata > Mammalia > Primates > Cebidae > Sapajus > Sapajus apella. Next base: position 409,040 of record NW_022437032.1, read on the forward strand.
TTAATACCTGCTAAAACATGGTGGATCACAACATAATTACATTCTGTGAAAGAAAACAAAAAATAATACACTCTGTATGATGCAATTTTTATAAACCTTTAAAGAGAACTAACATACAGTGATAGGAAACAGATTGGGTGTTGCTTACAGATGGGATAGAACATAGAGAGGCAACAGAGAGGTAATAGATGCATGAGGATATATTTAGAGGTGATGGATATGTTCACTATACTGATTGTGGTGATGATTTTGCAAGCATACACATACACAAAATTCAATGAAATTATGCTTTTATGTCTGGCATTGAATGTTAATTACACCTCAATAAAAAATGTTGTAAAACAACATGAGAAAAAAGAAAACAAAACACCATTCTTGCAAACGGTGATCCCTGGGGCTATGAGTTTGCAAATTCTGACAGTTATGTATATGACTTGCTTTTGGGGAAATACACATGGCCACAAATACATATACTAAAATGCAAAATGAAATGCTTGCTAATTGAAGGCTCTTTGGTTTGATTCTATCAAGCAGTACAGGTGTCATTTCTAACTGTTTTTTGAATCGTCCAGACCAAGGTTCCTCTTTGTGGTGTGAAGGCCCCCTTTCAAGGTTTATGATTAAAATCCAAAATGTCTCAGTAGCAAACAATAGCATGTCAGGCAGACCTCGTTTTGCTTTTGATGTTCACATATAATTCCTATTCATATGAATAGGAATTATGGGTTTAATAGTGCACCAAATCTCTGCTCATGCAGTCCTTTTTAACATGACTTTTCCTTGTAGAAGAGATTCCTTCATTGACATTGTGCTTTTGTTCACCAAGAGTGCAGAAGACATCTTTCTGAAAGATTTCACAATACTTAAAAAAATATGACCACGTTCCTCAGAGTGTTTATAAATGTATGAGACAGAATAAAAAATTAAGTAAGTGGTAGAAACTTATTTAAAACTATAATCTATGTATTGAACAAACTGGAATTAGCAGAGTGTGAAAAGAAAATAATTTTTTTATTATCTGCTCTTTCGAACTCCTTTTCTGTGCTATCCCCTTTTCTATCCTGGATTAAGTATCTTGCAAAACATCATTTTTTATGTTCCTTCAGTTAGAAGAAGAGTCATTTTGGTAAACAAAAAGATCCATCCATGCTATACCAAACCACCAGTCCTTCAGCAATCTTAACTCCTCTCTCTCTCTTTCTCTCTCTTGACCTGTACACTGGGTTTTCCTTTCTTCCTCTTTAGTGTCCATTCCTCCTTACCAGCTGCTACTCTACGTATGGTTGCTATAGGGTTGGGTGCATGGAGAAGAGAGGAGCAATAAGGAAACCAGAGGTCTTACCAGAGTGCAACTATTGTAATTGGCTTTGGACCATCTCAACCGAGTGGAGGGCCAATTTCTAGGGTATTCTTAAGTCTCTTAGGGCGGTGCTTCTGGAGTGTTCAAACTTGTTCACTTGACAAGAACAATGCCTTCTCTCTCAGCAACTGGACTTTTTCCTCTCTGGTGACATCACAAGAGCCCTGGTCCTCTTGTAAGACAGTCCTGGAATATCTCCTTTCAGGCATAGCAGGCAATGTGTGGTCCATGGAAAGCATATACTCTTGCTCTACACTTAATGAAGGGACAGTGAGCTTGCAATGCAGATGGCACTCAGTGCTCTGTTACCCTTTCCTTCCTCTTTAGATTTCTTCCACTGAACCTCAGACACCAACTACTATGTTCCCCAAACTTGAGGAGGGCATAGGTCTAGTTCCCAAAATGGTACTTTTAAGAAAATCTTTGTCTCAGTTGGCTGAAGGTAAAAATAAAAGCCGCACCTTATTTTTCCATTGTGGAATAGTTATAAAACATACGGCCCAGCTACCATTCTCCCTGTGATAGACCAATCTACGTCCTGTTCTAAGCTTTGGAAAACAACCAAAAGGCAGCAGGAGGAGACCTTGGAAGTCATATTTGGGTACACAACTTTCCACAGAAAAAAGGTACAAAAAAGAATGATAGTGACAACTAGCCAATGTCTTTATAAATGTTCGCTCTACTTTCCAATCACTGCATGATGATTACACTCCAACTTTCAAACTCAAAATTAGTTTCATGAAGATCTAGCTTTTAAGACATTTTGAACCTTTTCTTACATTCCCATTGATGAAAATTTGTGAAAACATAACCTGGAGTTACTTAAGCTTCGTATTTCAATGAACGTAATCTCATCTTAAGTTGTCAACAATATCCAAGTGAAGCATTTACATCATCTCAGATTTTCTCTGCTAAAACATCCAAATGTTGAAGAGGAGAGTACTTTGGCGGGACTGTGTGTTTTTTTTTTAATTTAAATTAAATAATTGGCCAAATTAACATTTCTTAAAAGAGTTGGGGAACTTAGTCTAGATTCAGTTTTCACTGCCTGTTAAATAAGGCACATTTTCAAAGAACATGAGCTAGACTGGGTACTAGCTGAGCTGCCACTTTATACTACCTGTGCTAGACCATTCTTGCACTGCTATAAAGAGATACCCAAGACCCCAAGACTGGGTAATTTATAAAGAAAAGAAGTTTAACTGGCTCATGGTACCACAGACTGTACAGAAAGCATGGCTTGGGAAGCCTCAGGAAACTTACAATCATGACAGAAGGCAAATGGGAAGCAGGTACATCTCACATGACTGGAACATGAGAAACAAAGAGAGGGGAGCTCTGCCACACACTTTTTAACAACCAGAGCTTCTGAGAACTGTATCATGAGATGTATGTAATGTAATCTCATTACATAGCACTACACAGATGGTGCTAAACCATTAGAAATTGCCCTCACAATCCAATCACCTTCCACCAGGCCCCACCTCCAACACTGGGGATTATGACTGGACAGGAGATTTGGGTGCAGACACAGAGCCGAACCATATTGCCACCTTATGATTATATCCTTGTGATATGGTTTGACTGTGTCTCCACCCAAATCTCATCTTGAATTATAGTTCCCACGATCCCCACATCACGGGAGGGATTTGGTGGGAGGTAATTGAATCATGGGGCAGTTATTTCCATACTATTCTTGTGATAGTAAGTTCCTTTGACACCTGATTGTTTTATAAAGGGCTTTTCCTCCTTTGCTTGGCATTCATTCTCTCTCCTGCCACCCTATGAAGAGGTGCCTTATGCCATAATTGTAAGTTTTTTGAGGTCTTCCCAATCATGCAGAACTGTGATTCAATTATACCTCTTTTCTTTATTAATTACCCAGTCTTAGGTAGTTCTTTATAGCAGCATGACAACTGACTAATACAGTAAATTGGTACCAGGAGTGACGTGACCCAGTTCCAAAGTCAGTTCCACATTCTTGTGGAAAGTCAGTTTCATAAGACTTTGAAAGTGGGTAACAAGCAGGGGTTGGAACAATTTGGAGGGCTCAGAAAAAGACAGGAAAATGTGGCCAAGTTTAGAACTTTCTCCAGACTTGTTGAATGGTTCTGACCAAAATGCTGATACTGATATCAGCAATGACGTCCAGACTGAGGTGGTCTCAGATGGAGATGAACAACTTGTTGGGAACTGGAATAAGGTGACTCTTGCTATGCTTTAACAAAGAGACTGGAGACATTTGGTCCCTGTCCTAGAGATCTTTGGAACTTTGAACTTGAGATGTAAGGTATCTGGCAGATGAAATTTCTAAGTGGCAAGGGGTTAAAAAGGAAGCAGAGCATAAAAGTTTAAAAAATGTGCAGCCAGATGATGGATAGAAAGGAAAAGCTCATTTTGGGTGGAGAAATTCAAGCCCACTACAGAAATTTGCAAAAGTCATGAGAAGCCAAATGTTAGTCACCAAGACAACGAGGAAAATGTCTCCAGGACATGTCAGAGACCTTCATGGCAGCGTCTCCCATCACAGACCTGGAGGTGTAGGAGGGAAAAATAGTTTCATGTGTCAGGCCTAGCCCCCCCCCCCCCCCCCCCCCCGCCCCACTGCTCTATGCAGCCTTGAAACATGGTGCCCTGTGCCTCGATGGCTTAAGCTGCATCAGCATGACCTGGGTATGATACATGAGTCAAAGGAGATCATTTTGGAGCTTTAAGATTTGACTGTCCCACTGGATTTTGGACTTACATGGGGCCTGTAGACGCTTTGTTTGGCAAATTTCTCCCATTTGGAGAGAAATGGGTGTATTTACCTAATGCCTGTACCCCAATTGTTTCTAGGAAGTAACTAATTTGCTTTCAATTTTACAGGCCTATAGGTGGAAGGGACTTGCCTTGTCTCAAATGAAACTTTGGACTTGGACTTTTGCGTTAACGCTGAAATGAGCTAAGACTTTGGGGCACTGTTAGAAAGGCATGACTGTTTTTAAATGTGATGAGATTTGGGAGGGGCCAGGGGTGGAATAATATGGTTTGGCTGTGTCTCCACCCAAATCTCATCTTGAATTGTTTGCATAATCCCCACTTGACATGAGAGGGACCTGGTGGGAGGTAACTAAATCATGGGAGCAGTTACCCTCATACTGTTCTTGTGATAGTAAGTTCTCATGAGATCTTATGGTTTTAGAAGGGGCTTTCCTCCCTTTGCTCAGCACTCATTCCCTTGCTGCACTGTGAAGAGGTGTCGTCCACCACAACTCTAAGTTTCCTAAGGCCTCCAAGCCATGTGGAACTGTGAGTCAATTAAACCTCTTTTCTTTATAAATCACCCAGTCTGGGGCAGTTCTTTATAGCAGTGTGAGAACAGAACACCCCTTTTTAATTTCTTAAACGACATATTCAGTTTCCCTATTAAACAAAACAATGAGCATAAATATAAAAGGACAACTCTCTCCCATCACTGTCAGATCTTAATATCTATCACCTCTCAAAGAGAAATACTGTGAATGACTTAGCTAGTACCTGTCCAGACTTTATTTATACACACACAGACAGGTACAGACCTATACATACATGCATAAACATGCACTGGCACACACAAACATATAAACACACAGTGCTTCCTATTTTCAATAAAGGACTACGTTGATTTTGCAGTTGGCTATCTGGTTTTTGTTTTGTTGTGTTCCTTCCCCCTCACTTCATAAATCATGGCCCTCTTTTGGCATGGGTGTGTATCATCTGTGTTCTCCTTTAATATGGCTCATCTCGCTAGTATTTATTAATTTATTTACTAATTCTATTCTTGACTTTGGGGCAGTTTGTAGGTTTATACAATGCTGCAATAAAGGTCAATAAGATTTAAAATATGTATGTGACATATCCTTCTTTTAGGGTTATCACCTTTGCTTTTATTTTGGAACTTTTAAAAAATATAAAATCTAAAGAATAATTATGAATAATGATGAATTCAAGAGTGAAGAAGAGGGATTGCGCATCAGAGGAGGAGGTTTTTTTGTGCTATCTTTGGTCATGATCAGGCAAGAGAAACAGAATGACTTATACCAAAATGCTCTCCCAAGTGGGGTAGTATGTATGCCCTTTGCTCAGACTTATCTGGAGATGTTACATTGTAGGTACCAGATGGCCTGTAATACTTTGGATTTATTTTATCATTTTAAAAGATATTTTAAATGTCTGAAAGAATCAGACATTCAGGCTGTTCCTCTCCTGGACATGAAGGATGTTACAAATTTTCCATGGTCCCATGAGGGCCAACTGACCTTCGGTCCCTCTGAAAGTCCTAGAGAGATTATCTTTGTCCTTGGTAGAGAGCAAGTTTGCCTTCTGTCTATGCTCATTTTGGGAAATATACTCTTTATTAATCCAGACACAGTTCTCAAGCAAATGGAATGAGCAAAAAGGGACCACCAGATTGATGACAATAAGAAGCTTCCGTGTATATAGATAAGATAAAGGGGATTACATTATCTACATGTATACATTAAATATTCATTTTTCATATAAATAGGTCTATTTAATAAGTAACAGGACTGTAGTCCATTAAGTTTTGTGGCTAATACATCCCTCCTCCCTCTGAATCTTGTTTAAATAAAAACATTTGGTTGGATAATATGACCAATGTACCTTAGGGTAGCAATTTATGGTACTCTCTTATCAGAAATTGCTTCCAAATGCCTCATATCCACATTAGAAATTCTGCAGGCAACAATTTTCCTAAATCTCACAAATGGAGCTACATGGCATATTGCTTCAATTGACTTTATCAAGGAGCAAATAAAGAATACATAGATAAAATAGAGAAAAACAAAATCAAATATGTGTATCAATTTTTACAAGGTTGTTTATTACATATTTAACAATAAGCATTTTTAATTAGCCTATTTTAAGCCACATTTGTTAATGTCATCTCAAGAGTATTGGCTAGGTCTATGCTTTTTAAAATAAATGTATACAAATATTATGTAGATGCCTTTGGATTTTGTTCCTTCTTAATTCCCATAAATCCCTTTTATGAGGCTGTATCAGGCTCAACATTTGGTTATTAGTCAAATTCACTTCCTCAGGTTAAAAAGGACAGTTCTGAGTCAATTGGCAAATTTAGAATATGGATTGCTTTGAGATTATAGTTTTGTATTAATGTTAAATGTCTTAAATATGATATTATGTCAGTGGTGCTCCAAATGGCACTGTTCTTAGCAAATACACACTGAAGGATCTAGAATAGAAGGGTCAAGATAACTGTAACTCTCAATTGTTTCACAACAAAATTGAGATAGAAACATACAGAAGAGGGCAAAGTGTTAGCAACTGGCTAAGCAAAGTGGAAGAGACATGGGAGTCCATTATGCCATATTTGCAACTTTTCTGTAGATTTGACAAGATTTCAAAATAAGCAGTTAAGAAAAACAAAATCACTTCCTAGGAGAGGCCGTCCCAACTGGGGCTTATGTTGGGACATAATGCCATTGCTGCTCCATGTAATCTAAGAACCTTACACAACACTGTCATGATGTTTATTCATAACTTTATCAGCTCTACCTTCTGGATGTAATGGAAGCAGACTATTTTAATCATGACTACATCCTAATTGCCTAGAATGATGAAAGATGCTCCAAGAATGTTTTTGAAAAATCTGAATAAATGGCAAATTCATGTCAGTTACCCAACATGTTTCTGAGATTTCTGTCCTTACAAGGACTGTTACATCCTCAGGAAATACAAACACTTCAACGTGGACATATAAGACATTTAACTTCAACACAGATACACATAGCACTAAACCATGTGTATAAACATGGCCGAGAGCATGGTGCATCATGGAATTCAGTTTTTAAATTTATCTACTATTTTGCATTATCCATGCTATTGATTTCATTCACTGGCAAAGAAAAAAAAATAGTAATTGCCTAAATTTTCTTTAATAGGTACATTAAAAGCTGGCATTAAAAATATCATTGGTATAACCATGGGAACACTGAGGCAGTGTTACTGTTTACATATTTTATGAAAAATTTTAGAAAAATTACACGTTCAGAAAAGATTTTTTAATTGTACTTTAGGTTTTGGGGTACATGTGCAGATCATGCAGGATTGTTGCATAGGTACACACACAGCAATGTGGTTTGCTGCCTCCATCCCGCTGTTACCTACCTCTGGCATTTTGCCCTATGTTATCCCTCCCCAACCTCCCCACCCCACTGCTGTCACTTCCTTGCCCCCCTCAACAGGTCCCAGTGTGTGATGCTTCCCTCACTGTGTCCATGTGTTCTCATTGTTCATCACCAGCCTATCAGTTAAAACATGCAGTGTTTGATTCTCTGTTCTTGTGTCAGTTTGCTGAGAATGACGGTTTCCAGATTCACCCAAGTCCCTACAAAGGACACAAACTCATCATTTTTTATGGCTGCATAGTATTCCATGGTGTATATATGCCACATTATCCTTGTATAGTCTATTGTCCATGGGCATTTGGGTTGGTTCCAGGTCTTTGCTATTGTAAACAGTGCCACAATGAACATACATGTGCATGTGTCTTTATAATAGAATGATTTATAATGCTTTAAGTATATATCTGGTAATGGGATTGCTGGGTCAAATGGAATTTCTATTTCTAGGTCCTTGAGGAAGCGCCACGCTGTCTTCCACAATGGTTGAACTAGTTTACACTCCCACCAACAGTGTAAAAGTGTTCCTATTTCTCCACATCCTCTCCAGCATCTGTTGTCTCCAGATTTTTTAATGATCGCCATTCTAACTGGTGTGAGGTAGTATCTCAATGTGGTTTTGATTTGCATTTCTCTAATAATCAGTGATGAGCATTTTTTCATGTTTCCTGGCCTCATATATGTCTTCTTTTGAAAAGTATCTGTTCAAATACTTCTCCTACTTTTGAATGGGCTTGGTTTTTTCTTGTAAATCTGTTTTAGTTCTTTTTAGATTCTGGATATTAGCCCTTTGTCAGATGGGTAGATTGCAAAAAATTTTTCCCATTCTGTTGGTCGCTGGTTCACGCTAATGATTGTTTCTTTTGCTGTACAGAAGCTCTAGAGTTTAATCAGGTCCCATTTGTCTATTTTGGCTTTTGTTGCCAATGCTTCTGGTGTTTTAGTCATGAAGTCCTTGCCTATGCCTATGTCCTGAATAGTTTCAGAAAAGATTTCTGCTCAAAGCAAGCATATGTGTGAAACATTATTTCTCTGTCTGATACATATTGAGAAAAGACTAGCAGCATGCTATTTGTCTTTTAACAGACAACTTGTGGCCAGTGTTCATTCTCTTTCTTCCTAATCTTAACTAATTTTCCAGCATGAATTGTACAATTGATTCCAATTTGTGTTTATTTTACTATTTTGAATATTTCTCCCTTTCCTTTGGACAAGGGATATTTATTTTTCACCAAAGAATAATAACACAAATGTTAATGTCCAATGTTAGTTATCAAACCCACTTTATATAACACATGGTATACATACTTTTATGCTTTGGAGTGTTTTGATTTTTGTTGGGCAAAACAGGCATCTGGCACATCAAAGAAAATAATCCCAGTAAATTGAAAGGATCCCTCAAACTAAAAATAATGAGCTTCATGTGTGTAGCTCATTTTTTAGTTAATTGCCCTTAATTTATTCAGCTGAAATACCTTACAGTTTTCTATGATTAAAGGGCACAATGTTTGATTTGCCATTGAATTAGTGTGATATTGATACAAATGAGCTACAAAGTATCTTCATGATTGCTTCCTGAATAATGTGAATGTATTTTCTTTTGTTACTTGCTCAATAAAGAATGAAATATACCTAATCTTTGGGTTTTGAAACAAATATTTTGCAGTTTAAAAATGAAGGAAAGGTGGAATTAATCAGCAAGGAATGCATTTCCACAAAGAAATTAATAAGCTTCCACTGGTAATGAAGCTTATTTATTGCAATGCAAAATGAATAATGGTAGACAATTCCATTTCCATTTTAAACCTGATAGAAATATTTTGGAGGCTAATGCAAAAGGATTGCTTGAGACTAGGAGTGGAGATCAACCTGGGCAACATAGAGAGGCCCTATCTCTACCAAAATAAATAAATAAAGTAGCCAGGTGTGGTGGCTTGTGCCTCTAGCCCTTGCTACTTGGGAGGCTGAGATAGGAAGACTTTTTGAGCCCAGGACTTTGAGGCTGCAGTGAGCTATGATCACAACACTATTCTCCAATCCGGGCAACCTTGTCCCTAACTGCCCCCACCCTACCTCCATGCATAAATCTGACAGAAATAAATCTCCATCAAAAATGAAAAACAGTCAGGTAAAAGCATACACAAGAAACTCTGTATTGAGCAGTGAGTGGCCTAATCTACAGTATCACATTTACCAAATCTACTATTTCCTATAAATGTGTGTATTAGGGGATATACAAAAAGTTGTTTTACTCTATGATGATTTAAAACATAAATTAAAAAGAAAAAAATATATAATTAGGCATGTCTCAGGTAAAAATAACTTACCTTTACTAAAATTTTGCTTATATCCTTAAGCTATAGAGGAACCTATTTGTCAATGATAAGAAGCATGCAATTCAGGGCTTATAACATATATGCAATAGTTTTTGTTCCCTACAGAATAAGAAAGACATATTGAAAAAAGAACAGCTGGTAGCCTCTAAATGTTGATGTATTGCCCCTGAAAGCACTGAGATGCTTCCATTCTCTTTCCTTCAGTGAATTTTCCATGTTTCTAAGAGATGAACTGGTAGCCCTTTGGAGAACATATCTAGGATTTCATACCTAACTACACCGATTCACACCCCTTTATTCCATTACCCCTCTCTCTTTATATCTGACCATGTCCTTGTAACTTTTACTTTATCATGAATCTTTTTGTTTCTAGTTACCTTTACTTACCTTGTCATAGGAAATCTAAGTTAACACTGTCCAATAAAAATATGAACCACAGATGTCATTTAAATTTTCTGGTAGTTGCATATTTTAAAAAAGTAAAATGAAGAAACTAACATTAACAATATATTTTATTTAACCTAATATATCCCAAATATTGTCATTCTATAATATAATCTGAAAAATAATTCATGATAATGTGTTTTTTTTTTGATACTAAGCTTTTTTTTTTTGGGGGGGGGATGGTCACTGTCACTTAGGCTGTTTGCAGCAAGGCATGATCTCTGTTCACTGCAACCTCCACCTCCAGGGTTCAAGTGATTCTCCTGCTTCAGCATCCCAAGTAGTTGGAACTACAGGAGCATGCCACAATGCCTGGCTAATGTTTGTATTTTTAGTAGAGACAGTTTTTTCATGTTGGCCAGGCTGATAACGAACTCCTGGCCTCAAGTAATCTGCCTGCCTAGGCCTCCCAAAGTGTTGGGATTACAGGCGTAAGCCACTGCGCCCAGCCAGATGCTAAGTCTTTGAAATCTGATGTGTACATTATACTTACAGCACATCTCAACACTAAGGAACCACATTTAAGAAATCAAAATTTCTTAAATTTTGGACACACTGGACAGCATAGCTCAAATAGAAATACAGAGAGGGCTGGAATTGACTTCAACTTAGGGACTTGTGATTGCCTTCCATCAACCACACAGAATGTGTTAACAGAGGCACTTAACACATAGGCCATAGATTTCAAATCCTGAAAATAAACAGCTCCGGGTAGATTGTATTAAGCATTTGCTCTAATTCTAAGACTATGATACCATTATATAATGAAGACACTTTTACTTTCTGGCTTCCTTGGGGTTGCTCTGAAAAACCATTCCCCATGGTTAAGTAAATAACATTCCCGCTGTGACCCACCAGCTACACAGATGTGTCCTGTAAAGAGCAGCATTCTCGCAAATCAGAGCCTGCAACTAGGTGGGCCTGCCCCAGCGGCCTTTTTTTTTTTTTTGGATTAAATTTCCTTAAATTAGAAGTTCGTATTTGAGGTCATTATCGTTAAGTTTTGTTTCCATTTTTCATAGCCTCTTAATAAACATGACTTGTCTCTTGCAAATACAAAGGTTTCGGACCGTGTTCAGCTTCACATGCCTTGGATTCTGCTGAGCATCTCCACAGAACTAAAAAAGTACTTTTTTGCCTGTCATTTGTCTACAATTGAAGTGAATTTATTCTCAAAGTATCTTCCAAATACTTAAAATCCAGTCACGTTTCTGTGATTATGTTGGATGTAGAAATTTCATTGTACTTACTTAAGATAGAACTTAACCATATCGCATGCTTTTTAAATATTTGGAGTCCCTGCTAATTTACAAATAGTCATTGAAAATTCAGCTAGCACAACTCCCACAAATAGTAGCAATGTTATCTTGGTAAGTGCACAGAATTCATCTGGTCTTCAGTGAGGAAAGAGAGGCTTAGAAAGAGTCAATAATTTGCTCAAAATCACCAAGTCATTTACTGATGAATTTAAGACTGGAATGGACATTTTATTTCTGAAGAAATAGAGGAAGCTCTGAGCCACTATATTATTGCAGCCTACTGCACCTTTAATTAGGCGATTCAGGCATGTTAACAGCCAGGCTCAAGTTTATTACCATTTTAGGTCAGTTGTTCTCAAATCTGGCCTTATACTAGAATCACCTAAGGGGCTTAAAAAAAAAGTACCGACCCCTCCTAAGGTATCCAGATCTACTGAATTAGAATCTCTAAGGTTCATTTGGTCTTGCATGAGGCCTGGAGCTCAGTACTATTTCAGATCTCCCCGAATTTCTAATATTGCAAACCAAAGCTGGGAACCATTTTAGTCCAATGTAAAAATGAAAACAGCCTAAGGAATGGATATTTTTATTCTGCTCATTAAATGTATAGGCCTGCACAGGTAAAGGCAAGTAGATGGCGAAAAGAATTGTGAGAATATGAATGTGTTAACAAAGGCACTTAACATATAGTTATTTTAATATATGCTCATTTTTTAAACTGAAAGTCTAAAAGTATGAGGATTCTCTGTGCATGTGTGTGCATGTGTTGAAAATTTCAGTTTAAGTATTTGGTTTGTCTATAGACATAACCAAACAACTTCAAATACATGGTGGTACCTCTATGCTTAATTCCCTCCCAATTCTTCCAACTCTTTTCCTAAGCAAGTTTCATCATTCACTTCATACCTTTAATTAGGAATTGCATTTACCCATGAAGAACTAAAAATTTGACTAACACACATTTTTAAGTAAATTTGCTGTGCATTTTTTTCCCCGTCACATAACAAGAAGCCCAGGGTTAGCTCAGATTCCTTTACACTCTGCTTTATGCTGCTTGCCTTATGGTCACAGGATGACCATACTCCTGTCCATGCTCCTAATTGATAAAAGGAACCACTGAGGGTGTAAGAAACAATGTTTCCATCTCCTCCTACCTGATTGCTCAGATCTGTACTACATGCCTTGCCTAGTTGAAAGGGATTCTGGGAAATGTAGTTCTTTTAAGTGGACTATAATTTCACTGTCACCACTAGCATCCCACTGCTCCCAAACAACAATAACTGCAGTGTTATTGCCAAGGAAAAGAAAGAAATTGGATATAAAGGAGACAACAGTATATTCCATCCCCTCATTTTGGTATTGTCATTTTCTTCCACTACATGCCAGCACCTGACACAGTTCCTAGTGGTATATTCATTTATTTACTTCTAAGTCTTTTCTTCATTGTCTATATATTACTTTGTCCCCATAGGATCTATGTGTGTTTTGTCCACCAATGTCTACACACCACCTAGCATACTTCTTAGTGTCTAGAAGAAACTTGACAAATACTGGCTCATTGAAAATGAAGTGAATGATATTGCTGAGAAGGAAAAGTAGGTAAGAACAAGGGGAAACAATATTTTTCTGATATTATTTAGGTATACTCTATTTAGTTAACTTTTTTTAAATCAAAGTATCTTTAGTGTGTTAATGCTATCACCCTTAAAAGAGTGTTTTTATTGTGTTTAATTTTGATATAAGTTTTGGAATAAATTCTCAAATCCTGAATTACAAGGAAGACCAACCATACTATATAAATTAGGTAAAGTGTTTTTTTTTTTTTTTTAACAGAGTTCACATAAAATTCAGAGCATTACATTAAAAATTTCATAAAATAGCATAAAATTTAATGAAATATTTAAAATTCATACATTATTATACCACTGAAGTGAAGTCTACATAAGCTAAAAAATATAAATCAGTCATATTGCAACTAATTTTAAATATATTGACTTGTATCGCTTTAGATGATTTAGATGTTTCATCAAGGTATACAACTTAATTTCACATAAAGCCAAACATCACAAAAATCTTTATGCATAGCTCTGCTGTTTAGTCAGGCTGTCTGAAGCCTGCTTGTGGATCACCCCTTTCTGCTGTTTTCTATATCCTCTCTGCATTCCCTCCACTCTAATCTCTCTCTCAACCGTTTTCCAGATTGCAGGTCAACAGCTAATGCCTTAGAAGCTGGTAGGGATGTTGCTCGTGCATGCTCAACAAAGACATGGGTTAAAAACAGACTTGGGGGGGAATAATCAGGAAAGGCATTATACTCATGCTAATTGGAAAGATGAGTTTTAGCTTAGTTTGCAGAGAGTATTGGAAAAAAAACCACTCTACCACATTGTGTCTTTTAGCAGCAATTTTACACAGGTTTCTTTTCTCTTCCGTCAATTATTAAACAAAGAGAGCTCCAGCTGAGAGGCAGCCAATGCTTGCTGAAGATCCTGCAAAATCCTCTATTTTCCCTTTTACCCAAATGACCTTGGATAGAGCAAATAGCCTCTCTGAGCACCAGTTGCATTCTTGACACAGTACTAAAACTTAGAGTTCAGGTTTGTGGTGATGGTTAAATGAGATAATAGAGGAGATGGACATTGTTTATTATAAAACAAATACTCTTATGATGGGTCATGCTACTCTGTTTAAAACCCTCCAAAGGCTTCCCACTGCTCTTTGTGTAAAATCCAAATTTTTACTGACTCCTCTGCAAATCTGATTCAATCATCTCCTGTTCAACCCAGCACACTTAACTTGTTCTATCAGCCTCATCTTATCACAGATCACCTTTACATAGAAGGTTTTACCCCCAAATTATCCTATCTCCTATGTCATAATTTAAACCTCAATCATAAGTCTTTTCAGAGAAGAATTCCCTGACCATCTTTACTAACAGATCTTCTTATCTAATTTCCTGCCGAGACCCTCCCTAACCAAACACCTTGGTTAACATTCTTCATAGCACTGTATAAAATACTTTTGTTTTCCAAATGCTTATGGTCTGTTTATCTGCCTAACATGAAAGATCCACAAAGGTAAAGACATTGTCTACCTGGAACAGTGCACTGCAAATAGTAAATATTTAGGAAAAAGTACATTAAATGAATAAAATTTGGACACAATGAACATACAACCAGTCTAGTTTACTACACTCACATTCTCAATGAGCTAAAGAGTTCTGCCAGAGAACTTTGAATGATGCCTGAATAGTTTTCAAGTAAATACTGCTTACATATACAGTGCCTGAGATAAATGAAACCTGGATGTCAGCTGTGATCGCATTCATTCATTCATTCATGTATTCTTTTGTGTTTTTAATGTGCCAGTTCCTAGACTGGACACAGAGACATGATGGTGAGTTCACACTGGCTTGAATATCCCATTCCATGCTTTGTGAACATGTTGAAGACTCAACATTTTGTGTACATTCTGCATTGGGTACAGAATGAGGCAGAGGAACCCCCTGCTTCTGGAATTCCATTTTCTAGATATGAGTCTTTTTTTTTTTTTTTGCCCACAACCCATGCCCACAGTCAGGATATTCACTTTCTTAATGACCATTCATAAAAGCTCCCACAAGTCCAACAGATTCATTAGTAAAATAGACTTTGTTGATAGGGTTAGAGTTACTTGATGGGAAGAAAAGGAACTTTCAACAAAGCAAGAAAACTTAAAACTGAATATGCTTATTCTTCGAAAATCCTCATCTACCCACACCGGCTCCCATCCTGCAGTTTCCCACACCATTGGACAATTTTTTTTTTTTTAATTTCCCTCCCTTCCTAGACCTTCTGATCTCTCTTTTCTTCACTTTTGGGGGAAATTCTCCATAATGCCTTGAGCATATCATATCTCACCTGTTGCTTGAGAACCATTAGACAGGTTCTTAATATTTCACCAACAGGGCACAAGGTTTTAAAAATAACTTTATAAATAAAGCAATATAGGCTGAGTGTGGTGGCTCATGCCTGTAATCTCAGCACTTTGGGAGTATCCACAATGCGAATGGATCACTTAAGTTCACGAGTTTGAGGCCTGCCTGGCCAAGGTGGTGAAACCCCATCCCTACTAAAAACACAAAGATTAGCTGTGTGTGGTGCTGTGCCTGTAGTCCCAGCTACTCTGGAGGCTGAGGCAGGAGAATCTCTTGAACCTGGGAGCGGGAGGTTGCAGTGAGCTGAGCTTGTGCTACTGCATTCCAGCTTTGGTGACAGAGTGAAACTCTGTTTAAAAAAATAAATAATAAATCAATATTCCCTCTAAGAGGCATTCAGTGCCCCGTTACCCTGTTTATAGTGTTTTCATTGTGTCATCCTCATGTACACCTTACGAGAGAATGAATGGCCAGGAAAAAAACTAGTAGCAAAGATGTCAGGGCATGAGGTTACTAATGACACACCTAATGGGAATGTTTTACACTAACAAAAACAATTAAAACATAATAAAGGCGAAGTGAATGCTTTCTACGTGCCAGACACTGCTTTAGGTTGTATACATGTATTATGTTATTTGATCCTTGTATTGGCCTCATCTGGTAGGTACTATATTATCCCTGTTTTATGGATGAAAATGAGGCACAGATGGGTTAAATAACTTGCCCAGGATCACAAATCCCCACAGATGTTTATGTTCATCACTGCTCCAAGATTATGGTTTTCAAAAGCAGAGGGTCAGAGGAATTATTCTGATTCTCAATGAACTGAAATTGTTTCTGCAAACACTGGTGTCTTTCCTGAAGAGAAAGGAATAGAAGTCCAGGCACAGAATCTGATGCAGAGATTCAAGGTCATTTTAACAATTAGAGGCCAGTGTTTACCACTGCTTAGCACACGGTAGACAGACAGATTATGTCAACCACTTTAAAAGCTTAATCACATTTTAACCCCCAACAGGTCTCTAAGGCCAGTGCTATTATACCTTATTTCACAAATGAATCTGTGACAGCTCACAACCCCTAGGTCACAAATCTGGTGAGCAGCAGGACCAGACATCCACTCCAGGTGACAAGAATTTCTAATCACTGTTCTGCATGCCTCCCTCAATGCCTGGCTCTCAGTTTACCTGGGACAGAGTTCAGACATCGACTCCTTGCTGGCATACCACTCCTTCCCAAGGTTATGTCCACAAAGCATTTCACCCCTTCCTTTGAGTCACTGGCATACATTTCATGTGATTTTATTTCTCTTTTATTAAAAAAGCGAAGGCAATTTAAAAGAAAAGGCAGGTATTGATAAAATCATTCTCAGTAAGCAATATGCTTCCCATTTTCACTGCATTTCAGAATCATTTAATAACAAACTCATGCAGGCTAGATGCAATAACTTGTTGAGACTTTAACTTTTCAGATTTAAAACAGTATGGTGTCTTGGCGGATTTGTAACAAATTTTTTCTGTAAAATAATTTTTAGAAACGTCATCTTACTTTAGAAGCTTAATATTAGTTCTATTAGTTCATTTTCTTATTGCTTTAAAGAAACTGTCCAAGACTGGATAATCTATAAAGGAAAAAAGTGTAATTAACTCACAGTTCAGCATGGTTGGGGAGGCCTCAGGAAATGCAGTGTCATGGTGGAAGGCAAAGCGGAAGCACGATACCTCCTCCACAGGGTGGCAGGAAGGATATACGTCGAGGGAAGGGGGAAGAGCCAGTTATAAAACCATCAGATCTCGTGAGAACTCACTCACTATTACGGGAACTGCATAGGAGATACCACCCCCCATGATTCAATTATCTCCACCTGGTCTCTCCCTTGACATGTGGGAATTATGAGGATGATGGGGATTAAATTCAAGATGAGATTTGGGTGGGGATACAAAGCCATTAGAGTCTGTTAAATCTAAATTAATGCAAAGTATCAATATTTGGTGACGATAATAATGAGGGGCTTTCCATTTACCTGGGTTCAGGAGGGTTGGTTTTATATGCTTTTCTCCTCTGAGTGTCCTGATATACTCCAACCAGCCATACGTCAGATATACTTGAGCACAGGCAGTGGGTAGTCTTATAAAAGAAGACGTAATCTTCAAAAAGAAGACACAAATTTTACTACTGGTGGCTCTTTGGAACAATTTCACAATGGTTACTTGACAGATGCTTTCTTGCTGTGGGTGGTAGCACTAAGGCTTCAAGTTATAGGTGCTGGACAATGTCTTGCAAATTAAGAGGCACACAGGAAATGTTTCCTTTTTTGGAGTTGTTTGCACATGAAATGCTCTTAGAAAATTAGATTTGGAGCCACAGCATTAAGTGTTCTGAATATCTACTGCCACATAACAGAATGTTCTGAATACCTACTGCCACATAATAAACCATCTTGAATCTCAGTGCTTTATAACAACCATTTATTATTAATTTTCATAATTCGTAGGTGGACTGGGCTCAGCTGGGGAGTTTCCACCTAGATTCTCCCATGCAGTTGCCATTAGATGGTGACCAGAACAGGAGTCATCTCTCAGATTCACCACTTACTTGGGATGAAGGTACTCAATGGCTCACAAATGTGTCCAGAGTTGCGGCTATTGGTGGGGAGCTCAAATGAGGCTGTTAACCGAGTACTTACACCTGGTTTCTCTGTGGGTTTGGTGCTTCTTGCTGCAAGGAATTTCAATCCCTTGAGAGAATGTGCTTAGACCATATGTTCAAAGGGATTCTAGGAGAAGTTTCAGGGCTTGTTAAGTCTTGTCTTCAAAAGACCCAGATTAACACATCTGCCACATTCTGTTGGTCAATCAATTAAATACCTAAACAAAGAAACAAACAAACAAATAATGCGTGGTCATTTTTCCCCTCTGCACTGAGGTCTGCAACAGCAACATGCAACTGCCCTTGTGCTTGAGCCCATGGAAATGTGGCATTATTGCCCTCGAGATAGAATCCAGCCTCATAATCCTTCCAAGTAAACAGTTTTAGAAATTTTAGATTAGTGAAGGAAAATAAGATGAAGCCTCTTTGGAGTTTCACATTTGTAATTGAGGCAAAAAAGCTTCTGATTCATTTTTCACTTTTAAAATAAACTTTTTGTTTTAGATTAGAATTCGACTTACAAAAATCCACAAATCTTACAGGGACTTCCCATATGTCCCACACCCAGTTCTTACAATTCATATTGTACAGACATTTGTCACAAATTAATCAGTATTGATTAGTATTATTAACTAAAACCCATGCCTTATATAGATTTCCTTAGCTTTTACCTAATGTCCCTTTGTTGTTGTTTTTCCAGGATTGCATCCAGGATTCTTCATGTTATTCGGTTATCATGTCTCTGTAGATTCCTCTTGGCTGTGGCAGCTTCTCAAACTTTCCTTGCTTTTGAAAACTCTGGCAGTTTTGATGTTTACTGGTTAAGTACTTTTTATGAATATCCCCTCAATTGGAATTCATGGGATGCTTTACTCATGATTCGATTGGGATTATGGTGTATTGGAAAGAAGACTCCAGAGGTGAAGCACCCTTCTCATCACATTATGTCAAGGATTTATGTTATATATATGTATACATTTTTTTTGTGATGAAGTCTTGCTTTGTTGTCCAGGCTGTAGTGTAGTGGTGCGATGATCTTGGCTCACTGCAAATTCCACCTCCCAGGTTCAAGTGATTCTCCTCCCTCAGCCTCCTGACTAGCTGAGATTACAGGCCAGCACCACCACACCCAGCTAATTTCAGTATTTTTAGTAGAGATGGGGTTTCACCATATTGGCCAGGCTGGTCTCAAACTCTTGACTTCAGGTGATCTGCCCACCTTGTCTTCCCAAACTGCTGGGATTAGCAGGTGTGAGCCACCATGCCCAGCCAAGGATTCGTATTATCAGCCTGACTTATTACTGCTGTTGTCAATTTTGATTGTCAGGCTGAGGCAGTGTTTGTCAGATTTCTTCACTGTGAAGTTTTTCTTTTTTCCTCCTTTCCATAGTGAACTCTTGGGAAGGAAGTCACTATGTTCAGCTCACACGTAGAGCATGGGAGTTAAATTTTACCTTCTTAAGGACAAACAAATTATTTAGAATCCTGCTGCATAGAAAATTTGCCTATTCTGCCTTATGCATTTTTTGATCATTTATTTGTATCAGCATATGCCATGCATATTGGTTTTATACTTTAGACTGTGATCCAGTACGACTTTGTTTTGATGCTTGTTTTCTGGTTTTGGCCATCCAGAGCTCTTTCAGGTGACTGTTACGTCTCTTCGACTTATCCCATTAATGTGGGCTTTTTAGTTGTTTGTCTGCTTTTCTTTATGGCACCACAAGGCTCTCTAGGCTCATTTTGTGTATTCTTTGTTCTAGTCCTAGAATCAACCATTTTTTCCATTAATCCCTGAGTCCTTTTATCAGAGAATGGAATTAGAGACCAAATTCCGGGCCCTAGATGTGCCCATTGCTGCAAGGGATTTGTTGTCTAGGCACTATCAGATACAGCAAGGAGATACATGTGTATATACTAACTTGTGCATATACACATACCTATCAATATTTCTACATGTAATCATCTATATCTTCATTTAGCTAAACATGAGTTCACACTAATGACTCCCACTCTAATCTATTACCACATGGACAATCTAGTCTTTTCCCTTTTCTGTAACTTCCCACTCCAACAATGAGAAGCCCATCTGCCATTCATTTACTTAATAATTCAATTCCAGACACGTATAGAGGATCCAGAATTGTTAACTCTTACCCCTGTGGAAAACATCGTTACCAACTAGAGTGCTTATGTGAAGTTCTTTTTGCCTTTAATCTTATAGATTCTACTCATTTCCAGAGTTACTTAGATCAGCACCTTTTTCTCCCACTTCAGGGAATTTGTTTTACATATTTGCCATATAGTTATATTTATTCGTCACAGCCTATATTCCATCCTGACAGTCCCTGATCTCTTAAATACTTTATTTTCAGTTTGCATAAATTAGTGCTGACTCTTAGTACTATAAAATTCTATGGATTTTTGGCAAACACATAGTATTATGTATTCAGCATTATAGCATCACACAGAATAGTTTCACCTCCTTATAAAAAGAATATCAACTATACTTCACCAATTTTATCATTTCTCCTTTCAGTCCCAAAAACTTCTGCTCTGTTTATCTTTTACTGATCTGTTTTGCCTTTTGCAGAATATTACATAAATGAAATTATACAGGTTGTGACTTTTTCAGACTGTCTTATGAATTTTGAAAGTAAAAATTAAGGAAAAAGTTAACAAAGAGAGTAAATTTAAAAATGCATGCAGTAAAAATGATGAATTTTTAGGGAAAAAATACCTTTGATTTTCCAATTAAGTATACTATAAATGCAGACTATTGTTAAATGTTAAGAGTACAGAAAATGATAGTAGAGAAAGGATAAACATATAGATCAATAAAAGAGATTAGAAAATCCAGAAATCGACTCACAAATTACGGTTAATTGACTCTTAAAAGTACAAAATAAAATAAATCAGACTAGATCATAGACTTGAATATGAAATCTAGAAACATAGCATTCCAAAAAAAAAAAAAAAGAAGAAGAAGAAAAAAAAAGAAAATCTCTGTGACCTTGAGTTTTTGGCAAAGATTTATTAGGCATAACACCAAAGATGTGATCCATAGACTAATTTAAAAATAAGTAAATTAGACTTCACCAAAATTAACTAGATTTTTTGTCAAAAGAAAAGAGAATGAGAAGATAAGACATGGATTAGGAGAAAATATTCACAAAACTCATATCTGATGAAAGTCTTTTATGCAAAATGTATAAAGAACTTTCAAAGCCCAACAATGAGAAAGCAAATAATTTGGTTAGGAAATGGTCAAAATACTTGAACAGAAATTTCACTAAGAAAATATAATGATGGCAAATAAGCACATGGAAAGCTACTCAGCATCATTAGTGATAAGAAAAATGCAAATTAAGTCCACAATATATAATATATACTTCACACCTAATCAATGGAAAAAAAGAAAAAAAAAAAGACCACCTACCTGACACTTCTGAGATGTGAATGACACTCAGATGTGAAAAAGGTGCAGAGTGATTAGAACACTCACTCTTCACAAGTAGAAATATAAAATGGTACAGCCACATCCACTTTGAAAAACATTTTGGCTATTGGCTTTGAAAAAAAAGTTTTATTTATAGTGTTAAATAAATAAATAAACCTATTCAGAAAAGTTTATATTAGTTTTATTCATAGTCTCTAAAATCTGAAAACTATCTCTCAACTGCAGAATGGGTAGAAAATGTGGTAACTCTATGCAACAGAATATATCCCAGTAATAAAAATAAGCAAATGACTGATACATGCAACAACTTGGATGGATATTAAATGCATTGTGTGCTAGGTGAAAGAAGCTAGACTTAAATGGCTACATATGTATGATTCTGTTTATACAATATTCTTGTAAAAGATGAACTGAAGGGATGGAAAACAGAATAGTGTTTGCCAAGGGTTGATGGTGGAGTAAAGAACTCACCAAAAAAAGAGAAACGCAGGGGAATTTTTGAAGTTTGAAATGATGAGAATTTCCTGTATCATTGCTCTGGTGGTAGATACGTGATTCTGTGCATTTGCCAAAGCCATAGATCTGTACCCTGCAAAAAATGAACCTTACTTTATATACCTTAAAATAAAAATCAACCACCAACAACAAAATTGTCACAGAGGCTAAATAACAGATTATTAGAAAGACACACAGCTCTAGTTTTCCATTCCCTCAGTTCCAAGTGCTATGTTAAGTAACTTTCAAGGCCGCACCCATTTCGGGCTAGTGATGGGTAAGGTGAGTCTGGGGAAAGAGCCAGTGTTTAGGCTGAAGGTCTTAAAAAGATCTTAGGCCGACTGCTCTGCAAATCAACCTGAATCTACTCAGGTTGTGAACATTGAATTGTTGTTGTTGTTGTTTTAGCTCAGAAATCTTCACCCCACTGCCCTCTATGTTTGTGGCAATATCCTGTCTTTATCCAAGTCAGGACTTGTCCCTTGAGGCAGTGGTCCCCAACATTTTTGGTACCAAGGACTGGTTTCATGGAGAACAATTTTTCCTTGGACCAAGGGGTTGGGAGGATGGTTTTGGGATGATTCAAATGTATTGCCTTTTTTGTGCACTTTATTTCTATTATTATACCATTATTATATATAATGGAATAATTATATCGTTCACCACAAGGTAAAAGTCAGTGGGAGCTCTAAGCTTGTTTTCCTGCAACTACATGGTCCCAGCTGGGGGTGTTGGGAGACAGTGACAGATCATTGGGTATTAGATTCTCATAAAGAAAACACAACAGAGATCCGTTGCATGCGCAGTTTGCAATAGGGTTTGTGCTCCTATGAGAATCGAATGCTGAGACTAATCTGACAGGAAGCAGAGCTCAGGCAGTAATGCAAGTCATGGGGAGTGGCTGTCAATACAGATGAAGCTCTGGTTTCTTGTCCACCACTCACCCCTTGCTGTGTGGCTCAGTTCCTAATAGGCCACAAACTGGTATCAGTCCATGGCCTGGGGGTTGGAGAGCCCTGCCTTGAGGCTCCTGTTTATGGCTGGATACCAAATGGGGTGACTCAAAGCATTTTCAGAAAACACCCCCTTTAGCCCCCTTCCTTTGCCTTGCTGTTGGGATGCTGGTGGAAGTTTGTCAAACAGTGACATAGAAATAACTGAATTTTCTAAGTACATCTGAGATTAAAAACTCATGGGCATATACTTCTGAAAGTAAGTACCTTCCTGTCAGATGCTGCTTAGGCATCATTTGTCAGATGGATGAATGATCATAATAACAATTAGCATACACTGTAGTCCACACCCTTCTCCCACACTCTAGGAACTCATAAGCCCCAGAAATTTCATTCCAGAGTTAGGGGAAAAGGACACATTCCTTTCTACCCACAAAAGAGCCATGTGGGTAGGTGTCATGAGATAGGCTTTTCTGGGATCTATGTTCTACTGAGGAAATTCAAATCAGCTATAAAGAGAGAGAATTTTAAACATCTCAAGCTTCCTTCCCCTGATTTTCAAGAAACCCTGTAAACAGCTTCTGAAGTTCTTTCATTCCATGTCAGTATGCACCAGCATGACTTGTTGCCCTACACTTAGAAGAAAAAGCTGCAGGTTTTCATATCTTATGCAAGGTCAATATGTCACAGACACTGTCCACACATACAAATATGAAATTGTGTACAGTGTTTGCCATGGCTGTGAACTGCAGGGGTAGAATGAAAGCTGGGATGGAGACAAAGTGAAATTGCTCTTTTAAAAGAGTGCAGAAATGCCCAGGAACACAGAGAGGCATCCAGCATGTCCTAATTGTATCCAGTCTGTACTGGTGATGCCACCTCCCAAGGTTTCCTCCAGCTGAGTCCGTCCCTGAATGAACAATGAGGACGTTTCCTTTATATATTTTTTCTCCTGTCAATGTTTCAGATTCATTTTGACAGAAACATGGCAGGGTGATATTGTCCAAAAGGTGATTTGACAGTGATACACAGACTTTCTCTGTAGCTTGTTATCCACTAAAATGATTTAAAGGAAAAATGAAAAATAAGGTGATTTGTAGTTGAAAGAAACCAAATAGTAAATTAATGTCTCTTCAGAAGGGTGTAGTAGGAAAACTACTAGAAAAGACACAAGAATATGGTCTCTAGTCTTGCCTGTTTTCCTTACTCGCCCCATGAACTTGGATAGTCTGCTTAACCTCAAGGAAACTCCATTGCCATGTGCAGTAGATAGTAACAGTGTATTGCCTTATGCAAAAGACTATGCAGAAAGAATCTAAGGGGAAGACAAAATAAACATTTATTTTCGGGGAGCATTGCGTCTGTTTCTTTCCCTAATGGCAACCTGGTTTTATTTAAGGGGAAACATGCTACTTCTTTGTTGGAGAGTGGGCTCTTATCTGCAAGTGTTAGGGTAGCCAAAGGGAGTTCTGAAGCGTCGCTGCATCCCATTCTTCCTTTTATTTTCTGGTAATATCAAGGTGGGCATGTGACTCAAGCTACAGGGATTAGATGCTCATCCCTGGAATGCATAATGACCAAAAAATTTGGAAGTGATAAAAGGTCTCCCAAATGTGTTTGCCAATGCAGTTGACTTTCCAGATGAGAACACGCCTGTGATTCTATCATTCTGGCTTTCTACAGACAGCTTCCTTCTTTCCATATAGTCTAAAAAATTCCCTTCAGCTTCCTGTAGCCAGAGTGAGCTTCTGTTCTTTGTTACCAAAGAATTGTTGTTCATAGAGAGGTTATTCTTCAAACTCTCTTAAAATATAAAAGCCTAGATAAAAGTAGCTCTAATATTGTTTTTGAAATGCATGCTTTTCTACGTTTCTGAATAATTCAATAATTAATATTTTATGAAAACTACTATGTCCTTCCACACTCAAACCACTAAGTCTACATGATAAACAAGTTTAATTACTAGACAAGAATGCACATCAATTATTGTTATACATTTTGTAACTTTTTCCAAAGAGTGATGGCTAATATTGGAATTAACATTTAAAGTTCTTATTCCACGATAATGATTTGAAACTCAATTCTTCATCATGGTTTTATATAGTCTTCATTCTTTTGTCAATTCTTTTGTTTAAAAGACAGATAATACACTGTCATAATATTAGCAATTTGGATTAGAATAAGTCATCAGTCATTTCAGATTTTTTAAACGATTATGCACTTGGTAAAGAGTTGAAAGTTTGAGTATAAAAGATCACAAATACATACCTCTGTAGAGACATAAAGATAATGATCGCTGTTAATAGCTTTCGATTTTGGCTTGCTGTTCATTCTTTCAACCATGTCCATGTGTTTTCTATGAGATACCAGTACTTTGGGGTTTTGGAAACAATATTATTCTTATTTGCTAAATTTTTTAAAACTAAAAGTCTAGAAAAATCTCACTAAAAGCTTATCAGCACTACATTCTTTGATTTGGGAAATTATTCTTCCAGATTAGCATAATGAATGCTATTGAGATCTCTACCCTGGCACAAGAAATTGTTTCTAAAAAATATTTTTTCCCAGGCCAAGAAAAAGCTGTGATTGCATTCACACAACCTCCTACCCTTCAATAGCTCTTTTTGTTTATATCTATATGTCTATATGTCTGTATCTATATATCTATATTTGTATCTACATATACTATACCTATGACTATCTAATATATCTGCACTCTATACACATAGCTATATCTACATAAATATACATTCATACTACTCTACAACTATATACACATATGCATATATGTATGTATGTATGTATCTATTATCTATTTACCCATCATGTTTCTATTTGTACTCAAAAAATCTGGATAAATTCTTATTAAAGATGAATACCAAAGAATAGGACACGGCATGAGCAAAAGTCACTGAGTATAGGTATGTCAGGCTGGGGACACTGTAAAAAGAGAGACAGTTATCTTTTAGAGCAGTTGTAACAGAAGTGCAAGAAGAATTGAAAACTGAGTGAAATAGGCCATAGAATTTGATGGTTGCCAATTTCCAACCAACTTGTCTCTCAGATAAACTACTACATGCAATATACTTCAAGATTAGTAGAGCAGGGATTTATTTATTTAGTGGTAGTTAATGATTTATCTCACCCTGCATGTTGGGGAACAAGGCAATAATTATAATTATCAGAATCTGCCCACATGAGAGTCCAGCACTGTGTTAAATACTTTATATGCATCATTTTATTTAATTCTTATAACAACTTTGTCTTAGTTTCACCTTACGTGGCTGAGAAGATTGAGTCCAAGAAGGGTAAAGAAAGGTATTCAGAGTGATAGAGGTAAGAAGGAAAAGAGCCTACGTTCAAACATAGATTCTTTGATGCCAAAACTCAAGTTCTTAATCATTTATTATGCTAAGCTGCTCCAAATATTAGTATCATTTTGTTATTTTTATTTATTTCATTTTATTTCTGTTTTTCCCAGTTATTGCTATTATTTACCATTAGCGTACATGACATTTTTTTTCTCCAGAATAAATTTGAAAGGCATTTTAAAATCTTTTTTTTCTTCAATTTCTGAAGGAATTATCACATTCTTTGTACACAACAGCTTTCATCCCTGGATTATAAAACAATTTACAGATAGGTATCACTAATCCCCAAGATCTCACTGAGGGATAGGTGAAGAGTCTACTCAATCAGATAATTGATATTTATTGAATGTCTTCTATTTGTCCTTTACACTACACATTATATCATTTCATTTAATTTTCATCATGAATCTGTATGGTAGGCCATATAATCTCTATTTTATAGACAAGAAAGTTGAGATTCAAGGGTTTAAATAATTATTCTACATAAAGGTCAGTCTCCAATGCCACAGTTCACTTTCCATCTTCCGACACAGAAAACATTATTTTCCAAATCACAGACTGGTCAATCCGTAAGTAACATTAACTTCTTTATTTAAAGTAAATACTGTTCTCATTAGCTTTCTTATGTTATCATTTAGTTTTCATAATAATTAACAGTGTGGCATCCTTGATTAAATTGCCTTGATTCTGTCTCTTAATCTACCACTCATTAGCTGTATGACATTAAACTTCTCTTGAGTTTCCTCCTTTAAAAAATGGGATAACAATAACATCTACTTCATGATGTTGTTGTGAGGATTAAATGAGACAGTATATATAAGTTGCTCGTAAGTCTACCAAGTATATATCATATAAATCCTCAGTAAAGATTAGGCAATGATATCATCATAACAATGTCATTTAAAAACTAATATCGAACATCTGAGCATGCATTCACTGACTTCTATATACAACATAAAATCCAATTTGATTGTTGGCAAAAAGACCCCAAATATGTTACTTGGCTTATTTCCTTTTAAAATGTTAATTATAACTCAGATCTAGGACCTAGACAGGTGCATATTTGGCTAAACTTAAAACTTGGCCATCTTTTCTTCATTAAAAGGGAATGCAAAGATAGAAATTACAACAAATATTTACAAATTAATCATCCTTATCTGACAACTACCTTTTGCAAAATTATTTGTAAAATAGAGATAAAAATGGTTATAACACAGAAAAAAGGGTTAAAAAGATGACTATATAGAATTACATCCTTAGAGGACTTAAATCTGTCTGTGTTGTTTTTTCTTTTTCTGCTGTCAAATGCAGAAAAAAAATAGTTGACTTTCTCATGTCATAAGTTGGGAAGAACAGCAGCATGGCGTTAATGATGAAGGGTAAAAAGCTAGTATCTCAGCAGGTCATGCAAATTTTGAGAGACTGGGGTTTGGAAGTTTAAGAGTTATGGAATCAACATAAATCAATAGCTGGGAGGTCATGTGACTCACCTGTTGTCCAGGGGCTGTTCATTACATTGGTCACAAGTTCTCCCTTTATCCTGGCCTATGAAATGCAGTATTACTGGGTCTTGACTGCATTTCTAACCTTGTTCTCCATTACTAGTCATTCCCTGCTTTAGTTAGGATAATTTAGGCTGTTCTACTTTAGAAAATAGCTCCACCATCTCCGCAGCTTAACAGAGAAGTTGGTCTCTTCTTCATATAGTTTCATTCTTGGATGGGTGACTCTCAGATAGCTGTTTTCCACCTGAGGTATGAATCATCTCAACATGAAACCTATCCCATTCACTCCTACAGGAAAAGAGAGAGAGACTCAAGAACCACAAATAGCTCTTTATTGCTCCACTGAGGAAGAATACATTTTATTGTTATTTGCATAGACAGAAAAGCCATACGCCTCTAACTACAAAGAAACACGAGGATGTAATCTCTGAATGTGCTCAGAAGAAAAGGAGAAATGGATAATGGTGGGCATCAGGCCTATTCTTCCTCTGCTTTAGTCACATTGGTCTTTCTACTCTTAGAATTCTCCACGCTTATTTCTATTTTAGAATCTCTATACTAGCTCTTCTATAGTGCAAATAAATCAGAACATTCCATGAACAGAGAACAACCAGAGCAAGTGCTCCAATCCTGGAAGAATGCTCTGACTTATGTTCTTCACACTGGAATTCCTTATACACTATTTCAGGCAGGGGAACATCTAGATTCTACCTGAATTACTCCTGGGAATTCTCACTTCACATTATGAGCAGCATCGCTGCATTTATTGTGAGTGTGAGTATTTATTGAGTGTGTACTGGTTTATGACCATTATATTAAAATAATCTTAAACCAGTGCACACTCAATAAATACTTGAGTATTCCACTGTAATAGAATTTTATCTTCATAACACAATTGTGTTATGAATAGTACTGTTATCACTTAGAAAAAAAAAAAAAGAAAATAAAGAACCAACAACAGGTGTGTGGCTTACATCTGTAGTCCCAGCTACTCCAGAGGCTGAAGCATGAGTATCACTTGAACAAAGGAGGAAGAAGTTGCAGTGAGCCAAGATCATGCCACTGCACTCCAGCCTGGGTGATAGCGTGAGACTTTGTCTCCAAAGAAAATAAAGAACCAATGACTCAGATAAATGTAACAATTTTACCCATATCACACAGTTCATGGTTCAAATATCAAAATTAAGTTCTTAGCTAAAATTATCTAATAGTTTTGAGAAGGTGACCAATTCAGCTTTTGGAAATCTCTAGTTGTTGGAAGGATATTTCTTTTTTTATTAAGTCAAATTATTCCTCCCTATACCTTTCCATCATCATTTTTTTCTGTTAATCAGAGCCACTCATATTTATTTCTCTGACAGTTGCTACAAAATTTGAAGATACCTTCAATAATGTGATATTATTTCTAGACTATTCTCTGTTTGTGATGTAAACAGGCTTGTTAAGATCCCTTTTAAAATGTGATACAGGATTGGCAATGGATTTTTGCAATATTTTTACAGGACAGTGTCCAATGGGTACTTTATTATTACTGACTTGTATACCATGTTCCAGCTTTGAAGACTGTTTCCTTTAGCTTAGTAAATGAGTCTTTCAAATAAGTTCCAGTTGAGCTTCATCTAAAATCCTATACATTGTGAAAAACAATCTGATTCTTGCATAATTTTTTCTTTCTTTGTTAAACAATCCTACACATTTATCCCTACTGAATACAAAGAGGAAAAAAAAACATAGAGCAGAACTTTATCTATCTACCTTCACTATTAGGAAGGGCCCGACTTCACACCACAAACGCCAACAACTATTTGTCAGAATAAACTACATCATGATCAAATGAAAGAATATAGCTCTGTTCAGCTCAGAAGCACACTGAATTGGCATGACTGTGAAGACCCAGAGGAGAATTTGTTGACAGAACCCCACAATGGCTTCCATAAAGGATAAATCTAGACCTGCACTTCCAAAATCAACACCTAGCCCAAGACAGAAACAGCCTTCACAAGTGAAATGGATCTCATTAAATATAACATCTTTAAAAAGTTAAATATTATTTTTAGTTACATCCAAGAAGATGCTGTGCTATTAAAACAAGGCAGTGTGATAAGAAACAAGAAGGAATGGGAATAGGGTGTTTTGGGAATAAAAAATGTTAATTTTTGGATTTAAATATCAGGAAACGCAATTAATCATATTCTTGCACAATTTATAACTAAAAGAAAAAAATATTGTAATAGTTTATTTAATTCTAGCTAGAAATTTTGAGGGGAAAATAAGATATGGTGTGTTGAAGGACAGATTCAGGAGACCCAAAATTTATATAATTTCTAGAGGGTGGCAGTAACTCCAAAGATCAGCAAGCATTTTTTATAAAAATCCTGATGGTAAATATTTTAGGGCTCCTCAGACATGTGGCCTCTGTCATGACTACTGAAGTCTGACCTTGCAGTGTAAAAGCATCAATGAATGAATGTGGCTATGTTCCAATAAAACTTTATTTACAAAATTGGCTATCGTTTGTTGAACCCTGAATGTCAGGAAAGAGGAAATAACAAAAAGCAACTTATCATTGAGCTTAAATATAGGCTTGAACTCAAGGAGACCTGAATTTAAATTTCAGCTCTGTTGTTTACTTGCTGTGTGATCTTTTTGAGCAGATTCATCTAAGATGTGATCTCATCTTTGTTAAGTGAATATCTTCCATAGATATAGAACCAAAAGAAAAGCATAATAATAGTCTGTAATATTAGAATAGGGAAATTAAATAGTATATACAAGGCTTACCATTGTGCTGGGCTCAATAAATAAAAAATGCTTATAACTTGAAATATTAGTGTTGATGAAGGAATACATTTAATATATAGAACATTATTAAATATTAATAAGAAAATATATACATTCAAAAATTTTAATGGGATTAGAACCAAGAAACTGGCAATTACAAAAGAAACACATTAAAATTTTAGTACAGTAAAAGGTTAAATCTCCTAGGAATAAAAAAAATATATAAAATAAACAATGATGTTCCTGATTTTATAAAATAAATCTTAAAACTTTTCCTCTAATTTTTGGTGTTGGTAAATGTGTAAAGAAATAAACACTTTTGGCTACTTCCATGAGTGGTCAAAAATGGCACAATTCTAATTAAGGGCAAATTGGCACTTTTATTTCAAAAGCCACAAAAATGTATATGCCCTTTGAGCCCATAACTCTACTTTGAGAAATAGAGCCTAAAAAACTAATAGATGAGAAAGAATTTGTTTCAATGTATTTCTTACAATTTTGTTGGTACTCATTACCAATGATGATAAATGATTTAAATACATAAGAATAGAGCTTGGCTCAATAAGTAAGTTATATTATAGAGATCATATCTTAGATTTAGCCATATGGCAAATCAT
This sequence comes from Sapajus apella, assembly GCF_009761245.1. Lineage (NCBI taxonomy): Eukaryota > Metazoa > Chordata > Mammalia > Primates > Cebidae > Sapajus > Sapajus apella. The sequence continues at coordinate 440,371 of NW_022437032.1, forward strand.
TAAAATGATATGCTAAGATTAACTTTTTCGTCTTTGCATGTTTATATTTTCTATAATTTTTATAATATTCTTATGTAACAAAAAACATTTATTAAAAGAAATGATTGTAATTAGCATATGTGGTGGCAAAGGGCAAACCCAGTGTAGTCTTTACTTAGTCAAAAAGAATTTAATGTTTCACTTTATTAAAAAATATAAAAGTAGATTTAATAGCTTGCCTTACTAAATGTCTTACTAATCTCTTATCTTACCAAAAAGTAGAAGCCTGGCTGGATTCAGGGTCTGAAGCAAGATGTGACCTCAACCCAGTTCTCTCTGTCTCCTCAGCCATGCTTTCTCTCTGGGTTGCCTTTCCTTCCTGGCAGGGAATATGAGGTGTGAGGAAACAGAGGATGCCCAGTTTACTACAGGGCAGACTTGTTCAAACCTGCAACTTGTCAGCAAAAACTTCCCAGTGTACCCAGTTAAATAAAAACCCTACCTCCCCACACCTTATTCCTGGCCCCTGCTCATTACAACTGTGATTACAAATACTTGAGTAATTCTTCCTTCCTTGTCTCTTCTCTAGAATGCAAGCTCCTTGATAGTATTAATTTTGGTGTTTTTTTTTTCTGCTGCTAAATCTTTGATACTTGTATTAATCAATTTTCATGCTGCTATAAAGAACTACCCAAGACTGGGTAATGTATAAAAGAAAGAAGTTTAATTGACTTACAGTTCTTCAGGGATAGGGAGGCCTCAGGAAACTTACAATCATGGCTGAAGAGAAACCGAACACATCCATCTTCACGTGATGGCAGGAAGGAGAAATGCTGAGCAAATTTGGTACAAAACCATCAGATCTCATAAGAACTCACTCACTATCACAAGAATAGCATGAGAGTAACTGTCCCCATGACTTAATCACTTCCCACTGGGTCCCTCCCAGGAAAAGTGAGTATTATGGGATCTACAATTCAAGATGAGATTTGGGTGGGGATACAGACAAACCATATGAATACTTAAAACTATGCTTTGCACAGGGTAAGTGTTCAAGAAAGGCTTGTTGAATAAATGAACAAAAGGTCCTTATGAAAATTCAATTACCTGAACTCTATCACCAACTGCAAAATTAAAATCTAAGAGTTGAACCCAGGAATATTCATGTTTTTAAACCTCCCATGCCTCTTGCGTAGAATACACTGTGTGAACCACTGGAGAAAGGGAGAAAGGATGGTAGTATTTACAAGGAGACTCTGGAAACATGGAAGTTTTTTAAATGGTCTGCGATCTTGTCTTTTTCCTCAGCAGAGAAAAAAGATTGACAATCTGCTCCTCAGGGTTCAGATCTTGTGAAAATTAGTTTGTTTTGTTGAAAACCCATCCCTGTTATATTGCAGGGGTCAGGAAGGGCAATGCTGGTTGAGATGGTGAAGGATGGGAAAATTAAATCAGTTTACAGAAATTCAAAGAAGCTTGTAGTGACCCATGAATGTTACTTACTTAAAACAAAGCATTTACCATGACAGTGGAAGATTAAATGGAACGCTAACTAAGAAATTTTTAAATTATCTTGCTAGTTGAGGATGTCAGCAGCAGATGGGTTTTTAGCCCTGACAAGATCAATTGTATTCCCAACAAAGCTGAATAGTTGATTACTTGAGGGGATCTATTACAGCTTTTCGTTTGCAATCTTAAAGTATTCCTGAACAGTCAGTGTTTGTTTTGTAATTTTCCCCCACTGTTTTTTTGTGTGAAATTATGTCTTGTGAAAAATAAATCGTTTCAATAATCAAGATAACTTAAGGGATGGGTAACTGAGCCTAACTAAAAGACTCTTGGTCACATTTCCTTAGCTCACAGGTATTGAATTTATTTCAATAGAGAACTTCAGAGTCTAATGTTTAATAGAGGCAGATTCTGGCATTCTTCCATAAGTCCCACTTCTAGCCTAGTAGACAGGGAAAAAATAGGAGAATGTAGAAAATAACATGTATCACTGGTTTTCTAAAATGTGGTGTGTACATGTGTGCGAATGTTCTTAGTATAGATATATCACACAGGTACATATACACGTTTATGCCAATGTGTTTCATCTATATGTGCTTAGCAGCTAATTTTAAAATAGTAATTAAATTGAGATAAAGGGCTAATTGAAATCTTTCTGGCCCTTTTGTTACTTGCTGCCTTGAAGTGAGCAGAAGGGCGATGTGAATCTCTTTCTACCCTGCACTCAATCTTGGATTCTTGTCATGGTATTCATTTGATGTTTCTAATGTTCTAATATTTAAAGATACATTAATTCTAATGTTTAAAGATAAGTTGTTTGCTTATTTGCTTTGGTTCATAAACACAATTCTTCTACTTCTAATGTTCAGTGAAAGAAATAGAAATTGTTCCAATACTGGAGGAAAACCTCAATGTGCTGGATATTCCATGATAAATTTCCAAAGGTAATTTTGATTATGGAAGAAATTTATCTTATCTACTGACTAGAACTTAACCATTCCTCTACACACACACACACACACACACACACACACACACACACACACACACACCAGTTCCAGTTCATTCTTTCCAACAATATTCACAGGGAATATTTTTATTTGTAAGCATATCTTGGAATTCTGCAGGGCTAAAACTCAATCTTCTGATACCATGAATATATAGAAAAAAAGTTGATATTTAGGAGGAAAGATAAAGAAAATCATAATAAAGAGGTATTGGTTCATTTTTATTCTGATTTTCCCCATCCTCGGATCTAACAATTTATCAAGTTTTAGAATACGAATATGCCAACAAAAGCTAGTTTTACTTCCAAGACTGGAAGCGTGTTGGAGCATGGGGACCATATAGAAACACTTTTCTAGAGACTAGGAAGCCAACGAACCCCCAGTTGCTGAGAGAGATTTCTTTGAAGAGTCCTGTCAAATGGATCATTAAAAATCAGCCAGAAAATGTTCTGACCTCTTGGTGATTATTATTCAGAGGAAGAATCTTGTTTAGCTTCAGAGCAGAAACACTTACTTTTTCACTGTAACTATTTAAAAAAAATATATTTTTCTAAACATGTTGACCTTCCTTTCAAAGTAAAGGAACTTCTGGTGGCTTTCGAGGACATGGGGCTCTGATACATGTTTTACATCATGACTATATATGGAATTGAGCTTAATTTGCTACAAGAAAATCAGAGGCTCACACAAAACTATTTTAGGTTCTTCCCATTTGCTTTTTGAATGTTCTGGTAAATGGAGATACAATTCTGCTGAAAGGTCACTGATGTTTAAATCCACTGCAAGTCCATCCTGCCTCCCAGCTGTTCCCAGCACACTGGAGCTCTAATGTGATGTGGAAGTGGCCCACATTCTTCTGCTGTCAGGCAGTGCCAGGATCACAGCTGGAGCACTTATATAGCCCAAATCAACCTCGAAACCCTGCTTCTGATGGTTCAGGAAGTTGGTATGCCATCTTTATTGGTTAATTTTCAGAATGATTTCTATTTTCTTTTCGATAATTACTGAGACATTTCTAACAATTTTCTTGCTTCCAGCAGTAAGCATTCTCATTAATTGGCTTTTCAAATAGGGTGTTAAATATTACATTTGGCTTGGAATTGCTGTCTGGTTCCCATGTTCAAGCTTAGGGTCTTTTGCCAAGCTCAACACTGTCACATTACAAGAGTGATCAGTCAGAAATAGAACTTCAAGCCAGCAATGTATGTGAACCAAAGGAAGCAGATACTTTATCCCATTTTAAAGTGTCCTTTAGGTTTATTCTGACTTATTTTGTTAAGAATAACCTTTGCAAGGAAAGAAGAGAATTTTAAAATACAGCTAGTGCTCGACTTACGACCACGATTGGTTCCGACAGACACGATTTGGTCGTAAGTTGAGTAGGCTGTATGCACGTGGAGATGGTAGTGCTGCCGGAAGCTGGTCAGCACTGTCATACGCCCACCTGGGCAACATTTGTGCTGCCAGATGCGGAGCAGTCGTGCTAGTGATTGTGGTCGTAAAGTCGAATGGTCGTAAGTTGCATAGGTCGTAAGTTGATCAATACCTGTAAAAGAAAGCAAAAATTTTTGGTCTAAAATGTTTTGTGCTATTATGAAATGAGTAAAGCAAGTGTACTGATGAAAGAAATGTGGATTACCAAAACAAGCAGAGGTCTTAGTTCTTAAGGTACCAAAACTGGCTCTAACTTACCCTTTTAGAAAGAATGTGGGAAAGATCACAGATTCTAAATGAAATCTCCAAAAGCTGAATCATGGCCAAGCCAGGTGATCAGTGGCTCCTCTCCCTAAAGTACAACTACAGAGATGGATAAAAAAGCACAATCAACCATTAATGTGCTATAAGAATTACAAACACCATACAACAATTTGAGAAGTGTTCATTCGTGAAAATCTGCTGAACTCTGGATAAGAAGAAAGGGAATCTGTGGCATTCTGGGTGGCCTTGCTCCCATCTGACCCCAGCTTGGTAGGAATGAAGGGTTTGTCGTGGAGTTATGGGTAATGAGAACTGGAAGCTTCTCTGTCCTAGGCAAAGGGGCTCACTTGATTTAGGCCAGTGGACTTGGCCACCATCAACAGCCTTGGTGGTAGAGCTGATTGTTTTGGAATTGATCAAGTGGGGAGAGCCAACTGATACACTAGCCTAAAGGTGCACAGTTAGAACAACATATTCTATGCTCAAGCTACATACATGTGCACTAGAGTCAAGAGGGCCCAAATCAGCTACGTACACCTGTTTAGCCTTGAGGGTGCACACATTTGCATAAGAGACGTGAATGGACCCAGAAGAAAGTAAAACTAGGGAAGGGTTGAAAACCTTCTGAACTTAAATTCACGGGAAACAATGGAAGGAAGCCTATTGACTCAAGGTGGTGAGCACAACCTCTCTCCTATTATGGACTGACACCAATCTGTGCAGACACAGGGTTGACCCTTAGGAATTTAGAATTAATAGTAAAACCAAAAACTTTGAGAAACGATCAAAGACATCAACAGACATGCATCATAGAGATATAAATTTCACAGATTCACCCAGAGAAGTTATGGAAAAAAAGAAATGGAGAGGATTAATAGAGAAAGGATGAATGGAACTTGTCCCTGTGGGCAGTCAACAAGCATAGCCCTGCAGTGTACAATCAAAATAAATCTAGCATAGAAGGGCAGGAGGCGAGAGAAGTTGCTCAAAGAAAATGTCACAATCCTTTTCCCAATTTCTGTAACAAAGTCAATATTCAGATGAAAGTTCCTTTGACTAAAGGAGAGGCCAGGTTCCCAGAAGGCAGAACCCTACAATACCATATGATAATGATTTTTCCAGGGGGATCTCTTGCCATTTGCTTCTGTAAACATATGCTGGGCAAGGCAGATGGAAATACCTAAATTTTTAAGGGCTCTTGGAATTGCCTCAGTTAAAATGATTTTCTTCCCCCAAGGTCATTCATCCTTCTTGGGGTAGTCCATATGCGATGACTGGTCAACAGAGAAATATAAAAGCTGCCTCGCCCCGACTCGCAACAGCCTTCAGAGTTTCCAGCGCTGTTGGCTGAGGCCTTTGTGATGTCTGGATTACAGTCTCTCCTCTCCTGTGAAGCCCAGTTTGCTTACTCTTCCAAGAGTACATTGCAGCAAGTTTCCTGCATGCTAATAATCTCCATCTCAGAGTCTGTCTGCCAGGGAACCCAAGTGAGATAAGACACTCAAAAACACTTTGTAAACTGCAGCACTCTATGTACTTGTAAATTATTATATTTCTGAGCTAAGTTGTTTTATGTTGTTTTCTTAGCCACCTATTAAACAAAAATCTATCATGAACATGAAAATGGCTGCTAGGAAGACTTTAGGATTCAACTACTTAAGAAACCCTTCTTAGGGTAAATAGAACTATGGCAAAGACTATCTTTTAAAATCCAGGAATGAAAGAATAGTCATCAATTGTAAATCTCATTAACATTTTATATGAAAAATTAATGCCCACATATCCCCCAGTCTTTATTGCCACTATAAAGAAGGCTGTGCAGACCCAGAAATGGTGTTCCTTGGTGATTAACTGAGTATTGCATCCTGCTAATCGCTCACACTTGTACATTATGAGACCTAAGGCCTTTTTTCTTTGGAGTTCTAGTAAAAAAGTAATATAAAAAATAAATGAAATAAGCTAGGGTGTCATTTACTTTTTCATGTTAAATGAGCCAGTGATTAGAAAAAAGAAAACTAGTTATTATTCTGTTCCTCCGAGATTTAGAGTGTGGGAATGTTTATGAAAATATGCCTTTGACAAAAATATGGGTAAATGAGCAATTGAGGTTTTGCTGAAACCCTCCATTCCTCAGTGGACTACAAAACAAAAGGCTTTTATGCTTTTTTCCCTGAAGGTATATCAGTTGGGTTCTACATCTGTAAATAAAAATGACAACACTACTTATACTAGAAATATAGGGGAACAAAGCATCACTGACAGCATATTGTCTATAAAACAACTCAGAATAAATATTTAATATTTTGAATAAATTAGTTGGCTAGGCCTGAATTGGGGATAGTCAGTTGCCCCTAATAATGTGTGTATATGAAATCCAATAAAGAATCAATCAAAATGTGTCTTAACTTTGGCATCTACTAAGTTACAACCTCAAAAGTCTCAAGTCCTGGCAGGTATAAAAACCAAATAAAGAAAAAACAACAGCCAAAAAAAAAAAAAAAATGAGAATCAGACTGATTATGTAAACAAAGCAATAGCGGTTGATGAAGTTTGTGGCTATTTAACTCTTAAGAGCATTAGAATTCCATCTTTATATAAAATCATACAAGCAAATAAACCACAATGGTAGCCAGAAGATCAGGGCAACCATTTGCTGCTTGTTTTATATTATGCTCCAATTTTTCACTTAAAATACAAGTTTAGGTTTATTTAGTAGGGGTATGGGGAAGACACTTGTCAGTTGTTTACACATCTTTCAAATTGTGGCAAATGATTTTTAGTAATGGTGGATGATATTTTATTACCCCACCAACATACTTTTGAAATGTGTGGAACATTGTAGGTTTTCATATTTTAGAATTGATTTTGGGGTTAAATAACTTATTTGGATTTTTTTTTTTTTTTTTACCTTTCAACTCATTTTTTTTTTTTCCATTTTTTTATTTTATTGCATTTTAGGTTTTGGGGTACATGTGAAGAACATGCAAAATTGTTGCATAGGAACACACGTGGCAGTGTGATTCGCTGTCTTCCTCCCCATCACCTACATCTGGCATTTCTCCCCTTGCTATCTCTCCCCAGCTTCCCACCCCCCACCGTCCCTCCCCTATTTCCCCCCAACTGACCCCAGTGTGTAGTGCTCCCCTCCCTGTGTCCATGTGTTCTCATTGTTCAACACCCGCCTATGAGTGAGAACATGCGGTGTTTGATCTTCTGCTCTTCTGTCAGTTTGCTGAGAATGATGGTTTCCAGGTTCATCCATGTCCCTACAAAGGACCCAAACTCATCGTTTTTGATGGCTGCATAATATTCCATGGTGTATATGTGCCACATTTTCCCTATCCAGTCTATCGTCGATGGGCATTTGGGTTGGTTCCAGGTCTTTGCTATTGTAAACAGTGCTGCAATGAACATTCGTGTACACCAATTAACTAAAATAGAGTTCTGTAACATTCAAGGAAGCATATGTCTTCCTGTTACCATAGCAATGGCTGAGCTGGGCACCACTTTCTAGTGATGGAACTGCCAATACAATCCATCTATGTGAACGTGTGTGTTTTATACATGTAGGGAGCTAAGAAGGAGAGAAGATGACCAGAAGATGACAACAAGGTACCCTGACGAGCAACACCTTGGTCCAGGGGCAGGGAGAAGAAAGCTTTCCTACATACACTGGCACTAAAGTGTTCTGACACAGCTCACACATCTTGTCCCTTCCTCTCTTCCTATCTCACCATGTTCCATGTTTGCGAACATGAAACGCAGTAAATGAAGCAATGGGAAAGTGAAAGAGTTAAATGAACTGAATTATGAACTACTGAATAAACAGAGATAATGACTTTAAAAAAAAAAAAAAAAAAAGAATTGATTTTGGTTCTTGTGCTAATTGCCAACTTTCCATTTCATTATTTTTAAAACTTGGACAGTTTATATAACCTCTCTATACATCATGTCTCTTAGCCCAGAACATAGAGAACAACATAGACTTGGGAAGGTGGTGATTTCTCTAGTGGGAGAAGTCCTGAGTGATATGGATAAGGCTCAGAAATTCCTTATAGCCAAGGTGGCCCAAACCTGAGGCCAAGGACGCCAATTATTTGAATGTGTGCTGATGCCTGGGCTGTGTTGGTACCCTGTTCAGTTTACCTGCTACTTCTGCTACCACACTGTAACACCCAGTGCATGCAGTGAGCCTGGAAAGAGGGTTAACAGCTGCAGAAATACATAACTAACTGGGAGCAAAATGTAGAGAATACAGCATTAACTAACATTGATTAGTTAACTATGGAAGTCACCTTTAAAGTATCAACCTCATTTACATAATAGAGATGCGTAGGTCATATCAGGACCCTATTTTATAGTTGAAAGCATCTAGAAACATAAAGCTTAAGCAATTTGTCCAGTCTCACAGATTTCGTTTGAAAATGAAGCCAGGGCCTGGTGTGGTGGCTCACGCCTGTAATCCCAGCACTCTGGGGGGATAAGGTGAGCGGATCATGAGGTCAGGAGTTCGAGACCAGCCTGGCCTATGGGGTGAAACCCCCTCTCTTCTAATAATACAAAAATTAGCTGGGCATGGTGGCTCACATTTGTAGTCCCAGCTACTTAGGAGGCTGAGGCAGGATAATTGCTTGAACCTGGGAGGCGGAGGTTGCAGTGAGCCAAGATTATGCCACAGTACTCCAGCCTGGGTGACAGAGTGAGACTCTGTCTCAAAAAAGAAGAAAAAGAAAATAAAGCCAGGATCCAAACACAGGCATTCTGACTCCATGGTTTATGCTCTTAACCAATCTAAACAACACACATTTTGATGATATTGCAGAGGAGTCACTAAGCTTTCCACAGTCATTGGAAGGGATACAAAAGATAAATATTGACCTCAGAAAGTGAGGGTATTTAGGGAAAACCAGAGAGTAGATTATGTTTTGTAACTATTTTTCTCATTTTTCTGTCTTCCTAGATATATTCCTAATATCTACCTCTATCATCTCAAAATTAGAACGTTTGAAACTGCAGCAACATGCATCCTTACTCAAGGCTTCTTGATTCTGCATTTCATTGTCCTGGCATTCCCCTGAACTCGAGTGACTTTAATAACAGCCTATGTTTGATTAAGCATGTACACTTAACATGGCATTCTGCTAAATATTCTCTACACATTAACATACTTAACTCTATGTTAATGCCTCTTAATCTTTGCATTCCTTTCTCTTCCTACATATGAACGTTAGGCCAAGTCTCATCTTCTGCCTGTGATTCAGCGATCTCCTTTTTAGTCTTTTTTCAAAATCTGCCTTCTGGCTCTATCCTCTCTGTTGGGCACAACCTCCATATTTGTGATCATCTGCTCCCCAACTTCATCTAAATGTCAGGCTGGCAGATATTACATTTGTTTTATCAAAATTAAACTTGTCTTCTTCTCACAAATTGTTCCTTCTAATGACTTTCAAATGACCATTAATGGAACTTCCATCCTTCCCTTCTGCCATCTGGAATCATCCTTTACACATTCTTCTAAGTCATGCCTCCATATGATGGGCTCCCAAGTTCCACAGAGTCATAACTCTTTCAATATTCTTCTCAATCATCTCCTCCTCTTCATTACCCTTGTCATTGCCCTAGCTCAGGCTCTAACAATTCTACAAAAGCTCCCTTTTAACCTTTCAATCTTTATTATCAAATTAAGTTTTCTAAAGTTCAGCCTATGTTCTCAAATGCTTACCTAATGTTGATAGTTTTACACACAGTAAGATACAGTTAAAAACTCACCATGGATTTTAAAATGTCTACCAAATTTCTTACTTCAACATTTGAATTCAACTCATCCCTCACTTTCTTATTGTTTACTATTCTTTCTATTGTTTTTAATCATGTATTTCATTTTCCAATAAAATGTAATCATAGTTCTCCAAATAAGCCATGCCATTTTTTCCCAATTTTCCCGTTTGCCCTATTTTTTCTACCTCGATGTCCCTTTCCTTACTGAAATACTGGACATCTTTCCAGGTTTCTTTTATGTGTCTTCTATGAAATCTTTTCTGGTTGCCCAAAAAGAGGTAATTACTCTGTCTTTAAAACTCCATAGCATTTTAATTGTTTTCAAATGGTCCCTAGTGTTTTTTTTTAAACATGTGCTATATTTATTTGTGTACGTTTTATTTCTATACCAAACTGTAGGAAATTCTATAGTCATAGGTATCATTTCCTATACATTTTTATATCTGAGCCAGTTAGAGACCTGGCTTGATGGGATAGCTGGCACTCTCAAAATGAGAGTGTTTGGAAAGGTGTTGGCAGGGTACAGAAAAGCCACAGGGAAGATGGCATTACCCTGGCTAATCACAGCAAAGCTGTTACCACCTCCAGGTTTTAGGAATCAAAAGAAGGAGTGGTCCTTGGACCTGGCCTTGAGAGGTCCCGTGACCTTTAGAGCAGAGTCCACCCAGCCTGAGGCAGTCCTGCAGGGCAGCTCCAGCTGAAGTCAAGGCTGCACCTTCACCTCCTCCCCTCTAATCTCCTGCTGGGGCTCTCATTGGCCAAAGGCAACCTGAAACCAAAGGTCAAAGGAGCCTATTGACTCCATGCCCTTCTCCTGGGAGGATAAATTGTGTTGAGAAAGGAAGGGAATCTGGAGGGTCAAACTGAAGAGATGTAAAACAGTCATGAATATCAAACATTTACTGAATATTTGTCCAATACTCCTTCAAGTTGTAAATGGAACATTTGCAACTCATTTGCAATTAATGACATTTTGAGGTTGAAATATTTGTAAAGTTGTATGGTTCAGTTAACCTCCTTTACCCAGCATAATTTATGCCTTCTGCTCAATGCAATGATAAAGAAATAGACTTATTCTTTCTCTCTCCAATATGTGTACTCTCATGATGTTTCTAAAGAATAAAATGACTTTTCAATATTGAACTGATGCTGACATAGAGACTATTTTTCCCCAGGTTTATTGAGGTGCAGTTGACAGTTAAAAACTGTATCTATTGGTATAGCCATTATGAACAACAGTATGGAGGCCCCTTGAAAAAATTAAAAATAGAACTCCCTTAGGATTCAGCAATCCTACTTTGGATATATATTGAAAGGAGATAAAATTAGTATCTTAAAGAGGTATCTAAACTCCCATATTTATTTTGGCATTATACAAAATAGCTGGAATTGTTTTCAAATATACGTTTTAAGAATGACAATTTTCTGAAAGAAGAGGCCCACTGAAAAATGACCTACCTGGCTACTAAGTTTCACAAATCTCTTGCCAAAAGTTAAAAAATTAAGATTTATTTTCCTTTTTAACTTGCTAGTTACTTTTAACTTTCACTATGGCTGTCTATTTTTGTAGACCCCAAAATGTGTAAGTCAAAGAAAGAGCAATGGGACATCTGAGGTGCAAGAATTCAGTTCGTTATTCAGTGAAGATTTATTCCTGAGCTTCTAATACTATGACTCATGTATGCATCTTTGCTGAGAAGCTATGCCTTTAAATAAAGAAAAGTCCCCCCCACACACACAAAAGCAAATACCACAAATACAATGATATTTATATATACTATATATTATTTGCTATATATGCTATGTAAATAAACATGTACTTAGGTAGATAATATAAAAACATATATTTATATAAGCTAAATGTATAAATAAATATAAACTAATGTATATTTATATAAACAGTCACAAAGTAATTCAAAGGAACATCCCCATATGAAGAGTATATGATGTGATTAAACTGTCAAAGAAAACATACTTAATGTTTTATATAATTACAACTATGACGAGTACTGATTAATTTCCTAGCCTCTAATCCAAGTTTGACTTTAGCTGCTCTTCAAAGACATTATTTTTCGTGTTATTATTATTTTGAATGGCATTTATGTCGTCTGGTCTTTATCACTGCCACTAGCTACTAATATGATCTTATAAATAAGAAAGCAATAAATGCCATGTGTTCTATATATTTAAATGATGCTAGTTGTGGGGTGTAGGTTGTGACAGGATTCATGGTTCATTTTTAGATTTCTAAGCTGATACATTCTGTAAAAACAAAAATAAAACAAAACATTCCTAACTTTGATTGCTACTCCGAGGGTTCTAATTTATCTAGGATTAAGTTGTGTTAGAACATTTTTATATCTCTTCTCTTTTCTTTCCTTTACATAGAAGAACTGCAAACACTTTCAATACCATCTAGGCAAAGAATATTAGATAGTGATTTGATTGTCTTTGTCCTTGAAATGCTCATTCCTTGTAGCAGATAGCTGGTTGACCATCAAACTAGCAGGATTTTCTTCCATAGCATAGAATTATATTGGAAGAGTCTGACTAGACTGAGCATGGAGTGCATTTCCCAGGACTTCTTGGATCTAAGAGGTGCCTTGTGACCAGTTCTTGCCAATAAAACATGAATAGAAGTGAAACATGTAACTTCCAGGCCACAGCAGGCAATAAGAAGATCTACTTTCTTCAAAACCCTAAAGGAAGGCAGAGCCACAAGAGAGAAGGAACCTGGATCCCTGAATGACCAAGGAAAACCATCCATTGAGCAGGAACTTCTGTAATACACTGTGACATGAGATACTAACATTTTTCTGTTGTATTATGCCTCTGAGATGATAATAAAAGTATTATGATATTGAAATATATTATATATACCATTTGTATGTGTTATACGTATATATACGAAAAAGATCATTGTTGCTTTTAATTCTACCTAATACGTTGACATGAAACTGAAGGCAGTAGAGACTACAGAAAATTGTCTTAGCACCCATTACCTTAAAGAGCTCTCTTCTGATTCTTAATTACAGCTAGAATGTGAATAGCTTGCAAGTGAGAGAGCAAGAAAGCCTATCAATTTAGTATTTAAGCATCGTATTAATTATCATTTGAAGAAATGTGTGATTGTACAAATTGCTCAATGATGATTACAAAAGAGTTTGCATTTGCAAACAAATGCCTGTGCAATTCTCCTGGTAAGTACCACTTACAGAATTAGAAAATTGTAGCCCTTGAAATCAGACAAGCAATTCATACAGTAATTTCTGTCTTTGCTTTAAAAGTGCTCTGTGTTGTGACTATGTCCACTTTTAACAGCTGCGTTACTTAGTCTCCAAAATGTGTTCATGTGAGCATCACCTCTGTGTCTATCTTACCTCTGGTTGACTTGTACTGTTACTTTACTTGATATTGTCCCTAGAAAAAACTCTCTTACAAATTTATATAAAATATCTCTTTTGACCCTACCGCTGCCATCAGTGATTGCCCCCACATATTTGCCCCCTTGTATTCTAAACTCCTTAAGATATTTGTTTGTACTCCCTGTCTCCAATTCATCTCTGGCCATTGTTTTTTAAACCTACTTCCATATGACTTTTGTCTTTATCATTTCACAAACCATGACATCTCTTCGTGGTCATCAACAACTTTATATTTATAAATCCAAGGGTCAGTTTTTAGTCTTCATCTTATATGACCTACCAGCTGTATTTGACACAGTGGATGAGTATTTCCTCCTGGAAACACTTTATTCACTTGGCTTCTGAATCCCCGTACTCTATAATATGCTGTGACCCTCTGGTCACTCAGTCTAATTCTTCCTTCCCAGTTCCTCCTCTTCACCTTAACCTCTTCATGTCCAAGTGCCTTAGATCTGAGTCTCTAGTCCTTTTCTTTATCTATACTCTTTCCCTTCATAATCTTATCCAGTTTCACAGCTTTAAATTCTATTTATTTCCAGCAACTCCCAAATTTATTACCACCTGCAAACTCTGGACTCAACTGCTTGCTTGACATCTTGAGACACTTAGATATCTAAATAGATAAGTGAGACTTAACACATCCCAAACATAACTCATGATCTACCTACACCTCTGCATAATCTGCTCTACCCACAGCTTGTCGCATCCTAGATGATTGCACTGTTCCAGTTGCTCAGGCCTAGAACCTTGAAAGTTTCCTTGATTTATCTTTTTCTCTCACAATCTCACACCTTCCACCCCATCTGTCAAAAAATTCCTGTTGATTCTACCTTATAAATATACCCAGCATCTGACCCAGCATCTCACTGTCTCCATCACTACCACTCTTTGGAGCTGTCAGCATCTTTTACCTGGTTTACTGTAATAGCTTTATAATCCTTTAAAATATATATAAAGCCAAGTCAGTCCTCTGTTCAAACTAGAAATGGCCATTATCAGACTCAGAGAGAAAAGCTGAGTCCTTTAATAGCCAGTTTGGACTCTAAATGCATTTGCCCTCATCTGCTCTCTTTTCGCTTGTTATGTCTTTTATTCACTCTGACCTCTTCTGTTGCTTCTCAAATATACCAGATATTTATGAATGCAGGGCTTTTACACTGTCTATCAGCTCTACTTGGAATATTTCTCCTCAACATATCCACATGACTAACTTAACCTCTTTTATGTCTTGGCTAAAATAACATTTAAAAAAAAATCTTGAAGCTCAACCCGACCGTTTAAAATCTTCCCTCTTTACTTTCCCTGCTATATTTTTATTTTTTCACAGCACTTTTCAATCTGAAATATACTATACAGTTTACTTATGTGCTATGTCCATTCTGTATTGACTATATATAGCCCTTGTTGGAAAACAAACTCTACATGGGCAGGAATCCTTGCAATTCTTATCAACTTGCACAAGCTCAACAGCCGGAATCATGTCTAGGACAAGGCAGGTGTTCAACAGATATTTTTTGCATGAATTAAATACGGGAATGAAGCAAGTCTATATGTTATGTAATCTACTCATTCTTCCAAGACATTGAACGTAACTGAGCATTCAGTTGGCGTGCTTTTCAAAAGAGTAGGAGTGGGTTATCTAAATATTTTGGTAATTTCTCAGTAGATTATGTGAGTGGTTCATGGTGTATACAGTTATTTAATAATAGTAATATAGTCTGATAGTTATCAAATATTGACAAATTCAAAATGTAGATAGGTTAATAATTTGCCTAAAGTAATGAATCTTTTAAAGCAAGCAGACTAAAACTGCCTCTACAATCCCAATGCACTGCTTTTCAAACTGTTTGTGATGGAAGATCACTTTTGTTAAAATCTCAATTCATCACAGAACAATACTTTTGTGAAGTATAACAAAAATGAATTTCTAGAAAAATAAAAATCTGAAAAGGCACAAACAACACAACCTCCATTTATCTAGCATTACATTCCACAGAATTGTCAAATAGCCATGAACATTTCTAAATGCTTACTTTCTATTTCTGCGTTTTTCTTATCACGAACAGTAATGAAGAGTCAACATGCTAGTATGGGTCCTAGAACCACACTTGGTGTACACCACCCTGAATTGTAAAACTTCCCCATACTGTCCCATTCTGTGGTCTCTCCATAAGGCTTCATACTTCATACATGTGAATAATCTGTCACTACCTTGACCTATTTCTATCCATGTTAAATCAACTGCCTTGGGCTGGGAGCAGTGACTCATGCCTGTAATCTCAGCACTTTGGGAGGCTGAAGTAGGAGGATTGCTTGAGCTCAAGAGTTCCAGCCTGAGCAACAAAGTGAGACCCTGTCTCTAAACATAAATAAATAAATAACAAACTATATACTACCTAATCTATACAAATAATGTGGCTGCTGGAAACATAAAGAGCTAACAGAAACCTTTACAAATGCGTTCCCAAAGGCCGAGATGACTTCTTATTATGCTGACCTTGACCATTCTTCAAAACCTCCAGCGCAGTTAGACGGCCATGTGCCAGTAACCCTACCGACTGAAGGGGCACTAGATGGACAGAGCTTTTTCCATCTTCTCGGTCACTCCTCTTTTCAAGGCACTTGACAAATTGGCAGCAGAAGCAGCTGTGGTTTTCCTGTCAGACTTGTATCCAGGAGAGAGAGCACATTTCTGTGTAAATGACTGTGTCCAATGGTCGTCCAGGAAACAGTTTTGCAATCTGTGTTTAATCAAATTCATTGAGTTTTCACAGCATTACAAGCAGTTCATTACTGTCATTTTCCCCACAGATGACTCTATTCCTCAGTACCACTTACCCACTTATCACCTCCTGGCAATGGTCAGTGCCAGCCATCTGCCTCTGTGGTGCCAAAAGTAATAACTTCTGGTGCAGAACATGAACATTATGTTATTATATTTAATCTTTCCTCTGTGTGTTATCATTCAGCGTAACCACCCTTCTGGATTATAGAGAATTAGATAGAAAATAATATTGCTTCCATATTGTTTTCTGCTCCTGGGTTCTGTGGTTTGCTGCCAACAACCAGACACTCTCTGGACTCAAGGCAAACCGTTAGCGGGTGTTTCGATGCCTGTGCATTGCTCAAGGTCTTGCTGAACAGGATTATGTGGAATGTGGAAGTGGCGCTGTCTGCTGCTGAACCTTGCTGCAATGGTTTGTGAGGTTTTTAGCAAGAAACACCATTTAGGGCATGGCTTATCCAAGGTATTATTTTGATTCTCTCCATAACATGGGGTATTTATGTTCCATCCCTAAATTCCCATATGTAAGAAAGTGTGGGGTGGATTGCACGTGCTGAACATGAATCCTGATGATTCCACTGTGAAATTTTGGGCAGACGAGCTGTAGCTGATAACATCAAGAAACCATTCAAGTCAGTAGAGAAAAACAAAAAAACCCACAAAATGTTTATGTAGCATTTTGCAAGAAAAAGGTAGTTGCTTGACCTAGGATTTTTACTTTTCAACTTGTACTGCAGGTGTTGTATGGAATTGTTCCCCAAAATTTGGTGCAGAGGCATCCCTGAGTCTGAAAAGTGACTCTTCATTCATCCATCAAATATTTATTAAGTGTCCATTATGGTTTTATTGTCAGTATTTCAAAATGCTTGCTGTGGATTCAGCGGGACATTAGGTTCATGGGTGTTATGAAAAGAAATTATTATATGGTCAATCAGATTTGTAAAAACAAAACAAAAACCCAAACCAAACAAAAAATTAAAGATAACCATGCTTTTTATAGCAGGATTTCTCAAACTGACAGTGGGCATTAACGATCTCCAAGTAAGGAATTTAAAGCATCATATTATCAACAGAATGTTGTTTAATAGAATGATCCTGTTCTTTTCCATTTTCCTACAGAATACCTCATATCCCTCCTATTTCCCAGAATACATTTTGGTAACTGTATCTTTATGCTGTACTTCTCACTGAATATCTGTGTGACCCTCCTCCAAAACTTTTTCTTTAGCCTTGTCGTTTGGCAGGATGTTGTGATGAGCTTTTGCCAATGGTTTTAAGCAAACTGAAGCATAACAGAATGGGTGTGACTTCTACAGGATGTGTATTCCCTTGTAGCAGTGACCATGGAAGGCACATGACAAGATGTCGGCATCCAAAGAAAGGAAGGGTCTGGATTTCTGAGTCAGCACTTGAAGAGAGAGGCGTTGAAAAAAGAACAGCGATAGAGTCAAATTTGCATGAATAAGAAATAAACTCTTATGGTTAAGCCACCGAGATGTTAGCGTATTGCAGCACAGCATGGGCTACATTTACTACTACATCCATAAGAAAGCTACTGCGGCTAATGTTTCTTATCGGTGGCATGGGTTACATCCACAAAAAGTAGTGACCGCAATTATCTTTGCAATCATTACATGTCCTTAATTTGTGTTAAGATTTTACCAACTCATCATTACTTAATTAGTACGTAGAAGAAGTTTAAGAAGGTGGGAAGAAAATCAATACAAAAAGTAGTGCTTTATACTAAAAGATTTCCAGCAGGTGACGCATATGAAAGAGAATGTGCCAGAGCCCATGAGTGTTCCTGTGTATGAAACAAAGATATTTCATTGACTTAGATAGAATTTTTTTCACTTAAAGTCTGAATAAAAACATATATTTCCTTCACCTTCAAGGGAAGCCTTTGGTTCTAAAGGGATCTTCTGAAGAAAGAAGTCATTTTATCAGAAACTTAAGTGTCTTCATTACAACATCAACAACGTTTATTATGTCCGTTGGTTGCCAGGACACTCTCTTGAGCTCCATGAGAATTTACATAATTTGTCCTCTGGAATTTCATGGTCACAAGAAGCAGCACTTGACATACTCCCTCTCCTCCCCACCTCCACACATATGATAAATGATATTCACATGAGTAATGCATTTGCACGTTCAAATTCAGGGTCATGCACCATTTCCAGCAGAAAGTTGATCATTTTTCTCTTTCTCTCCCACTCAGGAGAGCTTATTAGAATGCAAACAAGTAAGAGGAATATTCAAAGCATAGCCTTGACATATCCTATGCGTTTAAAGAAATACTTTGTAAACTTTGAGATTTTAATTTTATAAGTAAAAAGTTACTTGGGCCTTGCACAACTGATGACCATTATATAATGATCATGATGGTGATGATGGTGATGATGGAGATGATGGTGATGGTGCTGATAACGGTGATGATGGTGATGGCGATGGTGATGGTGCTGATAACGGTGATGATGGTGATGGTGCTGATAACGGTGATGATGGTGATGATGGTGCTGATAACGGTGATGATGGTGATGATGATGGTGATGGTGCTGATAATGGTGATGATGGTGATGATGGTGATGATGGTGCTGATAACGGTGATGATGGTGATGATGATGGTGATGGTGCTAACGGTGATGATGATGATGGTGATGGTGATGGTGCTAACAGTGATGATGATGATGATGATGGTGATGGTGCTGATAACAGCGATGATGGTGATGATGATGATAGTTAATATTCATGGAGTGTTTACTATATACAAAGGACTATTTCAAATATAGATATATAGCCACATATATATTACATATATATAAGAAACATGTATATATGGTATTTACATCAATTTGCTTAATCCTTAGTCCTCACCATAACCATCTAAAAGAACATGATTATTTTCCCCTATTTTGCTTCCCTGAGGTACAGAAAAGCAAGTAATTTGCACGAAAGTAGGCAGCTGATAATTAGCAAAACTGAGATTAAGCCATCTACCAGGATGACTTCAAAGCTCACATCCTTTTTATCGACACTAAAATATTATCACATAATATTATACATGAGTACTAAGTGATTTGATCACCACTAAGCATCCATAGACTGTTCTTAGTTTACTATTCGATACTGGGAACTAAACTTATACAGTTTCTGGAGGGATTTGGAAGATTTACTATAAAGTCCTTTGTGACCTTAAAAACTTATTTTAAGAAACAAGGACTTACTATTTCAATCCCATTGAGGGAATGACAGAGAACAAAATAGCACACAGGTTATTCTTTCATTTTGTGTATGAGAATATCTTTGGAAATCAGTTTCAGGATACAAAAACATGTCTCTACCTCTTACTCTGCCACAGCTCTATTTTCATTTAATCCTTCATTCACAATTATTAATTAAGTACTCAGATTGAGCTTGATACCATTCTAATCCCTGTGGAGGCAGCAGGAGACAAGACAGACCATGTCCTTTCCCTTCTGATACTTATATTTCCAGTGAGATGAGATGGGTAACACACAAGGGCACAAGTTCATTAGAGCATTAATTTCATAGAACAGAAAATTACCTAAAGAAAACAATATAGGATAGTGAGAGTAACAGTAACTGTGGGTAAAGTAAAAGAAAACCACAATTCACTAAAGAAAAATGGAAGAAAGTTTTAGGCATAATGCTAATGGGAAGTATAGAAAACAATGCTCTATCTATATTGTTATTTTATGACATGAAATTGAAGATGCACATAAATAATTGAAAATGTTAGTGTTTTCAGAATGACATTTGTGGGTAATTTTCTTCATATATTGATACTATTTCAAACTAGTTTTTACAATAGAACAATAAATTCAAGGTGTTTTTATTCCAAAATGAAATAGAAAGCTTTAATACTATTTTAATGAAGAAAAATTAGGAAAATATAAAAATGAACAATAACACATAATGTTGATATGGACTACTGAGTTGTCATAAAATATGAGAACCATAATGATGATCAAGTAACTGGGAATGTCTGTAATATACAGTCAGAGAACACAGATTACAAAATTATTTATGGTAGTGGTTATCACAACCATACAATATTTTACATGCATAAAACAAGGAGACTAACATTGCACAGACCATGAAGGTGGTTGAATAGTTAGGGAAATTGCATCTTAGGCTATATTTTCTCACTTTTGAGATTTACAAACGAATTTTAAACTGTTCAAATGATGTTTAAACAAAGCAAGAACTTGAATGATTTTGAAATATCCTTACCTACTTCATTGAGAGGAAGCAAACGATTTCCTAATTGGAATTTCATATGAAGCGTTATTCTACAAAAGTTTTAATATATGTTGCTCTTGCAGGTAGGCATCCTCAATTTCACATAAATTCATTTTCAATTCAGCAGTTAATCATTGCTAGAGAGACACATACTGTAGGTAGGCTATTTAATTCATCAGAGTTGATCTCTTCAAGGTTAGTTACAAGTGGTACTTGACTTTGTTTTTTCTGTTTATATTTTGTCCGTGTTGAAGTTACTCCCCTATAAATCTAATTTATAAGTTTTCTCCTCACTGCAGTGTCTGGAAAGGTGGCTACTTGTCTCTCCTAAACTTGTGATGGCTACACTTTTAGAATGTCTTCTAATTTTAGCATCCCTTTCCCTTTTCATTTCCGCACGTACCTAACATCTTTTGTACTAAGTTTTTATACTAGGTCACTTGTGTTTTACCATCACCACTAACCAGTGTTAGAGTGGGTTTTTCCGTGTTAGAGTGGGTTTTATTTATAGAATAGGAAACTTTCTATTCTCAGAAGCAGTTATTCATCAGCATGTGATCTGAGAGGCTTCTTTTTTTTGAGACAGTGTCTCTCTTACTACCCAGGCTGGAGTGCAGTGGTGTCATCACATCTCATTGCAACCTCTCCATCTCCCAGGCTCCAGCGATCCTCCCACCTCAGCCTCCTGAGCAGCTGACATCACAGGCATATGCCACCATACTGTTTTTTTTTTTTTTTTTTTTTTTCTTAGACAGGGTCTTTCTATGTTGCCCAGGCTGGTCTCAAACTCCTGGGCTTAAACCGTCTGCCCGTCTCAGCTTCCTAAAGTGCCATGCTTACAGGTGTGAGCCACTACACATGGCTCAATATGATAAGTTTTAATGGGGTGGGCATGGGTCAGATCAGTGGTAGGTATGGATCAGATAAGGGCTCAACAAGCAAAATCCCACTTGTCCCCTATTTTTGTTGAACTAAGAAGGGATCACCTACATGAACACATGCAATTGATATGATAAGGAACAGTAACTTTGAACATAATTAAGCAAAATGTTATCCCCCCAAAAAATTATATTTCTGTAATTATTAGTTGTATATTATAAATATTTTGCTTTAATATCATAATAAGTTTAATGACAAAATTCATATTTTCATATTTTATCAATTTTTTTGGCCCAAATCTGTTATGTCCTTTTAGATAAAAGTACTTAATAATACCTTTGATTTTGCCTCTTGGTTCATAAAGCTTGAAATATTTACTTACTGTCCCTACAGAAAAAAATGTGTTTACCCTTGTGCTCTATCATGCCAACTGCTGTGGGAAAACACTTCTTTAATTCTGTAACTCTTTTTTAAGAATTTTAATCATCCTAAGATGTTTTTATTTCTTAAGAATATCAGGTCCAATTTTTTTTCTCATTGTACATTTTCTAAATGTACTCATTGTATGCCTATGTATGATACTGTTATTAGAAAATGATAGAAAAATCGTCCCTCAGAGAGCGATAATGTCGAAATTCTGAAGGTATTTCTAGCTCTGTCTTCTTTCTTTCATTTCTCTCTTAATTTGTAAATTCTTTCTTTATAGTGAGAAACTTGGCTCTCATTATCTACAATCTATTTACTTATTTACTTAATCCTAGTACATACATAGGAGTATTTCTAAATTGCTTACTCATACTTTTATGAGTAACGGACTTACAAGCTAAAGCCCAGTATGTTTCAACATTTCTTTTTGCCTTTAGCCTTATGACAGCCAGTCACAATTCTGTTTTCTAAAGCTACTTCAGTGAGTTATTTTCTTCCTCTCCCCCTTCAATGAGGTGATATTCATTTGTCAGACAGTTAGTTTCCTTTATTCCTATTTGTATTCTGTGTTTGGTTCCTGTCATATCCTGTTGATTTTTCTTGTATGTTTAGTTACATTTTTTTGCTTATGTGTTTATTTGTGTGTGTTTATTTCATTATCAAGATTCTGGGAGTCAAAACAATATCATAAGGTATACTTAGCGAAGTGCCTCCTCCCCATATTCCTGCTATCCTGTTCTCATTCGCTTTTCCATCGTTTTCCCACACACCCCATGGAGATAAACAATCTATCTAATTTCTTGTTTATCCAGCCTACATTTCTTTTGCACACATGAGCAGATGAATGTATATTTTCTTATAGCCCCTTTTTTTCCACATGAAGGATAATATACTATAGATAATTTTCTGAATTTTGCTGTTTTCACCTGACAGTATATTCTGGAAATTACTCCAAGCTAGTTTGTAGAACTCCGCCTCATTCTTCTTATAACTACACAATACTCCACTTTGTGGATGTGCCGTTGTTTATTCAAATGCTCTCCTATGTATGGGCATTTAGGTTGTTTCCAAATTTTTGCAATTATGAACAAGACGGCCATGAATAACCCAGTGTATATGTGCTTTCATATTGCTGGGAATGCACCTTCAGGGCAGATTCTCAGAAGGGGAACTGCAATGCAAAAGTTGCAGGCACGTGTAGTTTTGTTAGATTTTGCCAAATTCTTCTCTTGAGGGGTTGCACCGGTAGGCGTTCCCATCAGCAAAGTGTGACAATTCCTGTCTTCCCATAGCCTTGACAACAGAGTATATTGACACACAGTTTAATTTTTGCCAGTCTGGTAGGTGATAAATTGTATGTCAGAATTTTTATTTTCATTTCTCAAACTATGAGTGGTTGGTCCTTCATATGTTTCAGGAATATTTTTGCATCTTTGTGTGTTTGTATAATTGTTCCTGTCATCCCTCGTGTTTTAAAAATCAACTTTTTTTTTCTCTTTGCACCTTAAATTTTAAGAATTCTTTATATATATACATAATCTGTATTACTGCTTTGTCTATATTAGTGCTTTGATTGTACCATATGTTGTACATATTTTCTCCCAGTTTTCAGTTGTCTCTTGACTTCAGTTTCCTTTTGTTTGCTTTTTTATGTAGTTATTTTTTTCATTAGTAAAATGTATCCATCATTTCCTGTATTGTCTTTGGATGCGCAGTCATAATTACCAAGCCTTTCTCTGCACCATGGTTAGAGTTGAGTTTGGTTTTGTTTTATTCTAGTACTTGTATAGTCTCACTTTGAAATAATTGGATTCTCTTTGGAGTTCATTCTTGTAGATAGTGTAAAATATGAATCTAATTTTACTTTTTCTCAAGTGGCTACCCAGTTGCCCCAACACCATTTATTAAAAATTTCTTCTTTACCTCAATGTTTTGAGACATTACCTTTATTATACAATAAATCTGCATGGGTACTTGGGACTATTCATGGGCCTTCTTTTATATGCCACTGGTCTTTTAGTCTATTAATGTAC
Organism: Sapajus apella; assembly: GCF_009761245.1. NCBI lineage: Eukaryota > Metazoa > Chordata > Mammalia > Primates > Cebidae > Sapajus > Sapajus apella. The sequence continues at coordinate 464,153 of NW_022437032.1, forward strand.
CTGAACCATGCTGATTTAAATATAATGGCTTTACAGTATGTTTCAATGTTTTCTAAGGCTACTCCACCTAGAGTCCTACTCTAGAGCTACTCTCTTTCAGGAAAGAAGGAACACCTTTCTTTTCTGTTATTTTTTTTTTCCAGTTATTCCTAATGTTTATTTTCTCTTATGAAATTTAGTGTCAATTTGTTTGACTCTGTAAAATAACTCACAAATGAGTAACTTAGGAAAAAGTTTAGAAGGAAATAAAGAAGGGCAGAAAAAGATGAAGACTAAAGACAGGGAAGCCTCCCTCCTCAAGATTCTTATAACCCAGCTAGGAACATATCTCATCTGCTAGTATAGACTCAAGATTGGACTCCTACTCCATGCCTCCCTACGCTACAGCAGGCACCGAAAATAGAGCAGTGAAATGAACACAGAGGGCGTTTCTCACCCTGAAGAGGTGGGCACGAGTCTTGGCTTTATTAAGCATAATTTGATAAATGGTCTACAGGCTTTTTTTCTTTTTGCTAAATATTCCCAGGAGAGAAAATAGAGAATTTTGAAATTCTCTATTTTCAAAATGTCATAAGGTTCAAAATGGATCTCCATGTGTGGAGCTCGTCAAGTCATGCATCTCTAAGTCAGTGTTGACATCTTCCTCTTTCACTGCCAACACCTGATCAATCACTGTCGTCTGTATATTTCATTTTCATTATACCTCTCTAGTCCACCCACCTCTTTCCAGCTCACCGTCACTCTTCTAGACCAGGTCTTCAGGCCAACATAATATTTTATCTGAATTACTGTACTTATGTCCTAAGTTATCTCTCTCCCTTCCTCTTCCTGTCTCCCCTCAGCCAGAACAGTCTTTACAATCCTGAGTCAGATTCTGTCTCTCACTAGCCTCACACCCTTCAGTGGCTTCTGACTGTTGTTGGGCGAATGTTCAAACTCTTTATCACGCGTCTGTCTCTGCCCGCCTCGTGGCGCCACTCCCCTTGTCACTGTGCTATCGCCACTCTGGCTTCACCCCGATTTTTAGGAAGTACCTGCTTCTTTCTGTAGGTTGCTCCAATGCCTGTAACCTCCTCTGAGTTCTACCCTTCTGCCTAGTAAACTCCTACTGATCCCTTCATCCAGATTTAAACATTCCCTATTGGAGGAAGGCTTTTCTGTGTTCCCATCCTTCATTCAGGTTTCTTACTGCTCACATTCACTGAACTGTGTACTTTTTGAGATCACTCAGAAACAACTCTAACATTCATTGATTGAAGGAAGAAGAAAAGGAACAAAGAAAGAAACAATTGAACTCAAAACTGAAACTTTCCAATATTTGAGCAGTACAATGTCATCAGTGTTTTGGGTGATAGTGTTGATGGGGTATTTTCTGTGGAAAATTGAATAAAGTTCACTTACTTGCAGATAGACTCATTTAGATTTATGAATTTAAAATGTATACCTTTTTATGCCATCTTCTATAATTACTGTGGTTTGGATTACAACTTGCCATTTGAGATTTTTATTTCAAGCACTCAAATAACAAAAGGCGACCATTTCTTACATTATCTCCAACACTGCCAGGTGTTCTTCCATCATCAAATTGTTAAAGAAAACACACAAAACATATGGTTTCCATTGCTCCCTGCATAATCTGGAGCTATAGAAATGTAGGATGCTCATACTCTCAGCAGAAAGGAGTGAGCATGAAATATTCATAAGCTTAGTGTTTGTGATTATCAAGTAAAGGCCAATTCTGGTGAGTTTGTCATTTTTTCAAAAACATGTAGTTATTTATTAAGCAGCTGAAAATTTACTATATGATAATTCTCATTATAATACTAACTGAGACACATTCCCCAAGAGGTACATGGAAGACTCTTGAAAATAAAGGACAGAAAAGCCTTAGGAAATACAGATGCATTCAGCAAACCAATTCCCAGCATCTTTAAGGTTTTCAAAAGGTACCCATCATGATATTTATTTTAACTTCCAGTAGAAAAGTGGAGCATAAGGCTCTGGGATTTGGAGACACTCAGAGGTGGGGCTAGGTCTTCCTCTTCACTTACTAGTTGTTGTGATATTGGTCAAGTTACTAAACTTTGCTTAGCGTCAATTTTCTTTTTCTAATCTGCAAAGTGGCAGCAGTAATTGTATGAGGCTCCTAGGATGGTTGCCAGCAGTGCTGAGGTAATGCAATGCCAAGTATTTATCTCAGTGTCTTCCACATAACACAACTTTGATATTTTGTTTTTATTGATTATGGTATGTAATATTTCTCTTGAAAGTTGGTATTAATTTTATACAAATGGAAACCAAGTTGGTCAAGTCCTGGGTCAACAAACTGCTAAGGTCAGAATTAGTGAAAACAGTGTGTAGATTTAGATTCAAAAGAGCAGAAATTCAGAGATGGCTCTGTTACATCTTTCATTTGAAACTTTGGGTAAGTCACTGGATCTTATATCCCTGATCTATAAAATGAGGATGATACTTGCTTTAATTGCATGAAGTTAATGAGATCTTATAAATCAACATATTTTATGCATTGTGATAATATTTTTAAATGGCAGCTTTTTCTATTTCTTTCATTTAACAAATATTTAGTGAGCACTTGCACTTTGATGGAGCCACTTTGATTTGACTGCAAGAAAAGAGATGCATTAAATGTCTTGTTTCAGTAAGTTCTATTCATATCCCCCTACTAGTCAGAAGAAAATAAGCATTTGGTGCTTTAAACGCCTGCAAATCTACTACTATAAATTGATTAATATTTTACAAATACGTGCAGTAACTATGGGTTCAAAAACGTGGTGAAATATTCAAAAATTGAACATTGCTCACAGTGGCAAACTGTAGGATGAATTCTAAGATACCATTAACAGTGAATAAAATAAATCAATATGATATATCCATGCAAAAGAATGTTATGCAGCCCTTAAAAAGAATAAGACATACCTGCATAAGTGGCATCAATTTCATACTGCGAGGTAATGCTGCAGAGTTGTGTGGGGCACAGAGTCTAGACTGCTTGGATTCGAATCACACTCCACTGCCTTCAGTGTAACTTTGTTCAAGTCACTTTCTGTATGACGCCACCCTTTCCCTGTGTCTCCAACTGGCTGATACTTGAGTCTCTCTCCCAGAAGATATAGGAATCACCTGAAAAGAATTTAGAAAAGTGCCAGGTTTAGACACATACTCTATATGGGTGTGTTTGCTGCTGTTGTTATTATTGAAGTGGATATCTCAAAGATTTATTAAGTAAAAATCAAGATGCATAAATACTGTCCACATGCTACTATTCATGTATAAAAGTATATGTTAGTGGATGGAAAATATATGTTTAAAGGAACAACACACATTTCTGGAAGAATCTAGAAGAAGTTCACTACATTGCTATCTTTTTGGAGGGTAAATGGAAAACTGGGTGACATAAGAGGGAAGGAGAGAGAAGTACCTCTAATTTGAAAAGAATTTTAACCTGTTTAAAATATTCACCATATTCACATATCACCTCTTTAAAAAAACCAAGGACAATAAGTAAATAATCAGTGATTTTATATTTTTAACCTTTTTTTCTATCTAGGCCACACTGATGAGCTTAGTATTTGTCGCTGGAGCATGCGCGCGTGCATGTGCATGTGCATGTGTGTGTGTGATTGTTGCATGCTAGCACCTCAGTCCTCCAGGGTTCATTTTCATCAAGGTAAATCAGGGTAAAAACCTCTAAGCACTGTTTAGATCCTCGACAAAACCTAGAATACTTTTAGAAATTAAATACCCTGAAATGAATTGGAGCATCTCAGAGCCCAGATAGCATGAGTCATGGAGGATGGACTCCTCCAGCAACTCACAATTCGAGGTTCCTCAGCGCTCAGGACGGCTGTATGTGGGAGGCCCCAGAGATTCGCCTGAAATAGGGTCAATTGGAGTCTGTCTCAATAGATTTACAAGCATGTTTTATTAAAAGGAGTTGCTTCTTTGAGACTGCAGCCACTATTAGAACTAAGAAGAAAGTTTTGAAAAAAAATTAAAACTACCCTCTTTACCCTCCTTGAATAGAACATCAATTTATGTAAATTGTTTTTTATAAGTAGTCTGAGTCATTTAAAGCATTTTACTTAATCCATGTGGGCGAAGCCTCCAGGTTTCCAGCTTTTGTGCTTCTGCTGGAAGAGAGCTTCTCAGAGTTGTGTGGTTTTCAGAAGGTGCTTACAAGGTTTTCCAAGAGGAATTGCCCATAGCAAGCAATCCAGACCCAGAGACCTCAGTCATTGCAGCAGGAGGCTTATCTGTAGGTTTCTCTGGCAGGCTTGGCTGTACTTTTATTAGCAAGACAGGTGATCTTGGGAACACATGTCTCAAAGCAACACGGCCCTCTCTCTACCATTTGCTGATAACATGTGCCTCTTGACCATGAAGGAGAAAGACACGGCCTAGGTTCTGCTTTCAGGGGAAATACACGTGATCGGAAGAAGGAATTGAAGGTCCTTCTCCTTTTTTTCTTTTAATTGTACTTTGGGCTCTAGGGTACATGTGCACATCCTGCATCCTGCAGGATTGTTGCATGGGTACATACATGCCATGATGGTTTGCTGTCTCCATCCCCCACCCCGCCCCTGTCGCCTACATCAGGCATTTTTCCCGGTGTTATGCCTCCCCATCCTCCCCACCTCCCGTGCTGTTCCTCCCCTTCCCTCTACTCCCACACCTAGCCCAGTGAGTGTTATTGCCTTCCCTGTGCCCAAGTTTTCTCATTGTTCATCACCTGCCTATGAGTGAGAACATGCAGCGTTTGGTTTTCTGTTCTTGTTTCAGTTTGCTGAGAATGATGATTTCTAGATTCATCCACGTCTCTACAAAGGACACAAACTCATTGTTTTTTTATGGCCGCACAGTATTCCATGGTGTATATGTGCCACCTTTTCCTCGTCCAGTCTATCAGTGATGGGCATTTGGGTTGGTTCCAGGTCTTTGCTATTGTGAACAGTGCCGCAACGAACATACATGTGCATGTCTCGCTTTAGGGACATACAGGAGAGGCAGCAAACTCTTGTCCTTTGCAGGAATGCACACAAGTCTCTTGCTGTGCCCACTAGTCCAATGACACTCCCTCACTGTCTTTTGTTCTAGACACAGAGAGCTTGGTCGTGATCATGGCTCTGCCTCTTACTAGCTCTATGGATTTCAGCACACAATTTAACCTTTCTAGACCACAGTTTTCAAATCTATATAGTGGGAATAAATAAATTCATTCAATCAATAACTGAGTTGATACTCTTTGCTCAATTTAGACTTTTTCAGTACAGGAAATAGTGACAGAGGTACAAAAGAGAGTCTGCTCAGGGAGCCTATATTCTAGACTGTAATAAAATATTCGTCCTTAGGTTACTGATTATAACAGGACCTTTCTCCTAAGGTTGCTGAGGGTGATGGGCCATTCCTCTTAGGGTTACTGACAATGGTGGAGTATTCTTCCTAAGGTTATTACACATTTCTCATAAGATTATTGAGGGTGTGAAAGGACAATGTCTACCCACAAAATTAATTCTGGAGACTTGAAGAAATGCAGGTCAAGCTGTCGGCAGGGCTGTCCCAGATTAGGCAGTGAGTATGAACACTGCCCATCTCAGCCTAATTTTCAGTTTCTCAGGGAGGTCCCCAACTGGTTCAAATTCTTCTATTCTGTGCTTTCAGAAAATCCTGGTACCTCTCCTTGAGGATCTTACTACATTTGCAATTTTATATTAACTTAGGTAATTATTCAATTTACTTCTGATTCTCCCACCGGAACTTAAGTTTCATCAGGACAGGGTTGCTGGCTTTTTATTACTGTTATTTGTCTCTATTTTCTCCCAAGGGTAGTTGCCCAGTGAAGGCCTAGGAGATTTACATACTTGTATTTTTAATGAATAAATGAGCATATTGAGCAAAATGTGCCCTCTCTTTCTCTCTCAATTTCATTTCAGTTAGCCAGAATACATATTTCTCTTGCTTATCCCAGTCAGGATCTAAATATGCAAATATGCTGCTTTTCTACAAGATAACTCACTGTGAGTCAATTGCAGGACACACACAATACAATGGAGCCCAAATTTCTCAGGTGAGCATCAGCATTTTCTCTGACCTGGAACCACTGCCTCATTTGCATTGTTAACTGTGTTATGAATACGTTCAACTCCATACCTGGCATTTGATGCCTTAATAGGCTTTCTAAGAGGTTTTGTGATGGAGAAATCGTCCTCCAAATACTCTTGGTGGCCCCCTACATGCTCTTTCATAATGTCTACCTGGCAGGTGCACTGGCCGTACAATGAATTCAGCAATAATTACCTCTGAAATCCAAAACCGCATACTGTTTCAGACCTGGGAGGTATTTAGCTGAATGCCCATATTAGCTTGAAGCTCAGACTGAAGAAAAAAGAAAACACCTGCTTTTTACATTTTAACAGCATTTGTGAAAATCTGTGGGCATCCTCTGCATGCCATGGCAGAGCACAGCTCAGACTTGCTACCCCTGCCTTCTGTACTTCTTTTCTGTGGGTTATTTTGTCTTCTCTGGAATCTTCTCACATTCCATTTTCATTGTGACTCCAAACAGCATTTTCATTTTGGATGTATGGCAGCCCAAGGTCATGTCAGAGAATAAAATCAAATTAACAGAGGGTCAAACATTCAAGACAACCAAGCCCAGGCATGAATGTGAAATCGTTAACACAAGGGCAACCTCTCAAGGTTTATGGAAACATAAGAAAGACAAATGCAGATGAGGACAGGCTAAGGGAATGGCTGGCCACACCATGATTGACCCTAAGGGAAATTCTGGGCACATAGTAGGCATTTAGAGTTCTGTTTGGATGATTCTGTAGGGTGATCAATCATCCTGGTTTCCTCAAGATGTGAATTCCTGTGCTAAAACTGGGAAAATCCCAAGAAAACTAGGTCAGGTTGGTCACTTGAGATTGGCATACACTGACTTTGGGATTTTTCTGACAGCCCAGACTCATCCTGCTTGCACCCTGTGATAACCACGATCTCAGGCAAGATTACATTCACTTCCCTTCTATTCTTTCCAGCCGTATGAGTTCAAAGCACATGTCCGTATTGTATCTCTTGTGGACAGTGCACTTGGAGACAGAAAGGATAGGTAAGGGAAGAAAGAATTGTTGCGTTTTGAAATATCCAACATATTCGTTCTTTCCTTTTATCCTCTTTTCAGGCAAAGAAATGTGATACGGACATCTAAGAGCTTTTAGAATATAATTTCAAAGGCAGGACTGATTCTCTGAAAAGCCATCAAATGTACTGTCTGACAGCTGTTCCTGCCCAGCAAATGAACAGGATACCTGCAACACAGTGACTACCATGTCATCAGGGCCATGAGATGTACAGAGTTGACCAGGGAGCAACAAAAATGTAACTCAAAACAGAAAGCCGTGCAGCCTAGGGCAGTGGTTGCTGGAGGATGTATATATACATATTATTCTTGCGATTAGAAAAAATTTCAAGTCATCAAAGACAGAAAAGGAAAACTGGGGAAAACAAAGAATTGAAATCAACACATAAGAGACAAGGCTACAGTTGCTACATTTATGATCTTAGAAGGAAAAAAAGTCTTTAAGGGGAGGGAAAAAAGTGGATCAGAGTTCAGAAATCCCTCCAGGGCATGAGTAAAATGAAGTGAGAGACTCCTATGTAGGAAGATAATACCATGCCCGAAGCTAGAAAAATTCTAGACTTGATATAACAGAGTTAACATGCAGTTGAAAAAAAAAATCCTAGGGTCAGATCATACAGATGGGTGCCCCACACCACTCCAGGAATTCAAAAAAAGAGGACATCCTGGAGGAGGCTGGACAAGGAACAAATGGCTCTGTTGCAAAAGTAAGTAAGATTTCTGTGCCAGCCACTCCAGTGGCTCAGGGCACACCTCTAACTATTTGTTTATTTTTAATTGGCTCTCAGCAGCATTGCAATAGGGGCTGGAAAAGCTAAATTGGACCTGAATTCAAGACCAAAGACCATCATCCACAAAAACCCAGCTTTGTTCCCTCAGGCTGCATTGGGCAGTAAGTTGGGGGACCACTTCAACAACAACAGACAGGCAAAATCTCACAGGCTTTCTGAGGAAATAGATGTAAAAAAATGAGGAACAAAATATTCATAAAATGTTTGTATCTTAGCAATTGCAAATAAAAATTAAAGTGCATTTAAAATGCCACCATAAGATGATGTGCGTCCTGGGTCGGATGAGTGTATGCATGCGCTGCACCTTGTATTATGTAATGTCTAGGCTACTTGGTTCTACTGGAATATTCTGCCATACCTGTATTTGACATTCAACAGATATGTACTGAATACCTGCTGTATACATGGAATGATTCTAAGCCATGGGGATAGAACAGTGAATATAGCAGACAAAATTTCTGCCTCCATGAAACTTATATTCTTATTAGCAAGACAGAAAAAATATACAATATACATCCTGTATAAGTACTATAGAGACAATAAAGAATATAGCAGGGCAAATTAAACCACTTGTGATAGGAGCAATCTTTGAGATAGGCCACTCAGGCAAACACTCTCTGGGAGGAATTGAGCCGTGACACATATACCACCATATATAAATGTTATCTAGGACAGAGGGAATAGCCAAGGCAAAAGCCCCTGTGCTTTCTATATTCAAGGACTACTGCGAGGTCAAAGAAATGGTAGACACTTGCACCAGCATGCTATCCATGGAGTGGTGAGAAGTATTTAGTAATAAGTGAAATACATTTTGAAGGCAAAGTTGACATCGCATGACGTCTTTCTTTCTAACTCAAAAACCCCACACACCAGATTTCCCTGCTCACATGGACATTGATGACAGGCTCTCTAAATTGGGTCCCCTTAGGCTATTAACTAAAAGGAGCATGGTGCTCAAAAAAGAGAAAGTAGAGAATTAGCTCATAATGGGATACCTTTAGTATTTAATTCATTCCTGTAACCATTCTTTCACTAATTCCTTTTGAAAACATTGTTTAGCATCTAGTACAGCTTCAGCATTTGCTGGGCCTTGGAGGAGAAAAATGAGGAAGGCACAATTCCTGCATGCAAGGACACAATTTTACTGATGAAGACAGACAGACGAACAGATGATTACAAAACAGTATGGTAAATGCAGCCATCATCATTTATGTGTGTGCTCCACGTGATTTGAAGATAGAGGGTCAGCGAGGGGACTCTTTCACAGGAAGTGAGCCTTTGGGTCAAATAACATCAATGAGGAAGAGAAGATGGCCTGGCAAAGTCAGGGAGGAAACCAGAATGGGAAGGAGAGGAGTGAGGAAATTCTAGCAGAAAGATACCTGATTAAAAGCATGATTGGGTTGTGGGGAGGGCATAGCACATACAGGGGATATTGAGTTTGGTGCTGCTAATAAAGTGGTGTTTCTCATAATTCACCAATGACTATGTGCCTTGTTAAATACATAGATTTTCAGAATCCTCTCTGGGAGATGCTGATTTAGTAGGTGCAGGGTGGGAAGTGGGTGTGTGCATCTTCACAAGTACCAGAGGAACTGTGATCACTAAGAAGTTTGAGATTCATCATATTAGAGGATAAAGAGGGGTGTGGGTGTGCAACTGGAAAGAGGGACAGGATTGGAAGAGCCATGCATAGAATGCATCATGGAAAAGAAGCAGGAACTTTATTCTATATGTCAACAATGAAATTCCTGAGACATTAAAAAAAAAGAAGAAGAAAGGGAAGAAAGGAGAAAGAGATACATGTAAGGCAGAAGAAATGGAGAATTCAAATTAGAGGACTAACAGGATAATTGTATTTTATTTTGGCAAGGAAGAAATGAGCTAGAAATAGCACTGCCCCCAACACACACATACACACACGCTCACATACACTATCATTTTTAATTATTTCACAGTAAAAATAGAACACTTTAAAGAGTCAAAAGACATGATATGACAACAATAAAAATATTGTATGCATTTTCTGTTGCTGACATAACAAATTACCACAAACTTGATGGTTTAAAGTAGCACAACTTTATTATCTTATAGTACTGGTGGTCATAGGTCAGACACAAGTCTCCCACAGCTAAAACCAAGGTGTTGGCAGGGCTGTATTCCAGTCTGAAAGCTCTAGAAGGCACTTTGTTTCTTGCCTTTGCCAGCTTAAAGAGGCTGCTGCCATGCCATGGTTGATGGTGCCTTCTCCCATGGGAAGCCAGCAAGGGTGGGATAAGTCCCTTTCACATCACATCACTCTGATCCTCTTTCCAAACTGAGAGAGGGCCTCCACTTTAAAGGATTCATGTAACCCCATGAGAATAATCCAAGATGAATTCCCTGCCTCCATGGCTTTAACTTAATTCCATCTGCAAAGTCCCTTTGCCATGGAAGATAACATAATAATCAAGCACAGGTTCTGGGGATTAGGAAGTGGGCACTAGGTGTGTGTGTTGGCAGGGAGGAGGAAAGCATTATTTGGCAGAGCATAAATATGTTAGATTGGGAAAAAAATCTATCTTTGTGGAAACTCTTTTCCATTCTCCTTCATTTCCTCACTTCACTTTGGATTTGCAATGGCCCCTTTAGTAACCAGGAGCCATCAGCATCCAGGGAAGGATTGTAAGCTCAGAGTCATAGGATCTCATCTCTTTCAGTGAAGAAGAGGATTCTCCAAGTATCTAGTTAACTCACACCCTATATAATTATATAGAAGTGACTCAATTTCTTTTAAAATTCCCAATTAAGGATGAGTTCATGTCTTTTGCAGGGTCATGCATGAAGCTGGAAACCATCATTCTCAGCGAACTGACACAAGAATAGAAAACCAAACACCGCATGTTCTCGCTCTTAAGTGGGTGTTGAACAATGAGAACATACCGACACAGGGAGGGGAACATCACACACTGGAGCCTTCCAGGGAGTTGGGGGCTAGGGAAGGGATAGCAAGGGGCTGGGGGACTATGGAGGGATAACATTAGAAGAAAACAGATGACAGGGTGATGGATACAGCAAACCACCATGGCATGCTTGTACCTATGTAACAAACCTGCACGATCTGCACATGTACCCCAGAACTTACAGTATAATATTAAAAAAAAGAATAAAGGCTTTAAATTTAAAAAAATTCTAAAAAAACAAATTCCCAATTAAACTTGGGAAATTTCTCCAGTGTTATTTTATACTGAACATAAGTTGATGTTTTTAAGGATGAAGCTTTCAGTAGCTTTGCCATAGACAGTCTATGGAGTTCACATTTGTAACAAGCAGTGATTTTGCAGATAAGGGTCCTCTTCCCTCACCTATGCATAGGTGATTTTTATCTTTTCAAGAGGACAATGTTGCAAGTTTGTTGATGCAGACAAATAAACCCAGTTAGCACAAAAGCTGGCCTGTGCAAGTATATTAGTCACTTCTTCCAAGAAAAAATAAATAAATAACGTCTCACTGCATAACAGATGAATCTAAAGGAAGTGAAGGAAGCTTCATTTAGAGTCAAGAAAGAGCACAGATACTTGACAATATTTAATAGTTGAGAGAAATGACTGAACTCAGCACAAAGCCTGGTGCCTCTCAATCACTCCGGAGTTTGCAAGCTTAGTTTCATTCCTTTATGACAGGTGCAGTTTAATACAGTGTATTTACTTTTATAGTTCCCTTTGACTTTGTTTCTAAATAATTCTCCCCCATCTCCATATTTCTTTTAGACTCCACGAAATTACCACTTATCCCAGAAGTTAGAGAGTGCAAGTTAAAGAGATCATCTGTTTGTCCAAGCTATTACTAGGGGTTAACTGTTTTGGATTCAGCCAAAGAAAAGACACTCAGAAATGAAGGTCTATGTTCTGTGTTTCCTCATTTTTTTCTGTTCTAGTGCTTGTCTTCAAACGAATGACAGAAGTCCTTTCTGTCTTTCTGCATAGACCTTGCAGAATGAACTACTAAATGTTTTCTCCTCATGGAAAATGTAACTTTTAAAAACAAAAAGTATGAATACAAGAAAAAATTATTATTCACACTGCTACTACTTGCAATTCAGCACTGTAATAGTTAATTTTATGTCGGTTTTACTAAGCTAAGGAATGCCAAGATAACATATCAAATATTTCTGGGTGTGCCCATGAGGGTATTTTCAAAAGAGATTAATATTGGAATCAGTAGACTGAGTAAATTAAAAAAATAAAGTATAAAAACATGTGTAGGCCATTGCTTTTCCTAAATCAATAATGCTCATTATTAAAAAATTATTTTAAAAATTAAAATATAAAATTTGAAAACAGCTCCAAATTCAACCAGAAATAGCGTGATTAACATGGCGTAGCGTTCCAAGCATCTTCCTATTAACCAACATGGATAGATGGTTGAATGGGTTAATGGTTGATGATTGGAAGAAAAAAGAAGGAAATACTCTAGGGAAATGTTATGTTTTGAGATGATTTTCAAATATAAAATGTTGAATAATTTGTGAAATTTAACAGAATAAATGCAATAGAAGTATAAAGTTATTTAAATGAAAGGAAATCATTCTACCCTCCAAAAATATTTCTCTCATTTTCCCAAAATTTAGAAAAAATCATACATGACATTAAGAATTTGTAGTCTTTTTTACCTAGTTTTACAGCTGTGATTTATTCAATTGTATAAATAAGAAATCTAACACTTCTTTAAATTCCCTCTGAAACTTTCTAACTTGCTCATTCACCACAGTTTTTTTTTACTTTTTCAGGTTTATTATTTTATATCATCAAAATATAATTTTTATAGTTATTGATTATTAATCTGGTATTTATATTTAAATCAATAAACACACAGATATATATTTATTGTTGACCATCAATCAGTTCTTTCGACAATCCTGTTTGAAGCATTTTATTTAGATTAAAATATGAAATGGCTTGATGGTATTGCCAAGTTCCATCCAGCCATTTCACATTTTAATCTACACCAAAGTTTTATTTTTTTCAAGAAGGAATTTTGAATAACTCAATTGTGTATAATGTTCTTGTCTAACATCTTCCTTCAAAGTGTTGCTAACATCTGTTTTCTTTCTAACAACCTACACCACCTGTTACCACTATGTCTTGGCTGGTTGCTAATGCCGCTGTCTTCCATTACACTTGGGACTGACTGATTCTAAAATGCATCTTTCTTCAAGGTAGAGTTTATTCTTGCTCCGCTTAGAGTCTATACCTTATTATGATTAATTCATGAAATCATTCATTTGACAAGCGATGAGGTATGTACCACATGCCACACACTCTGTGAAGCAGTAGGCTTACAGAGATAGAAATGACCTTGATCAGGCTCTTAATGAGACATCATCACCTGGTGAGGACGACACTCAAGTAAAATGGAAACGAAATTATATTAATAAAGAATGTTATGTTATTGGGCCTATAAAAGAGATATCTAGAGGGTGCTGGGAGAAAACAGGGTTTAGTTTCATATTTGTTTTTTCTTTCCTTTTTAAAAATTATAATTTAAGTTCTGGGATATGTGTGCAGAACGTGCAGTTTGTTACATAGGTTTACACGTGCCATGGTGGTTTGCTGCATCCATCACCTTGTCACCTACATTAGGTATTTCTCCTAATGCTATCCTTCCCTTAGCCCCCCCACCCCCGACAGGCCCAGTGTGTGACGTTTCCCTCCCTGTGTCCATGTGTTCTCATTGTTCAACCCCCACTTATGAGTGAGAATATGCTACATTTGATTCTCTGTTCTTGTGTCAGTTTGTTGAGAATAATGGTTTCCTGCTTTATCCATGTCTCTGCAAAGGACACGAACTCATCATTTTTTGTGGCTGCACAGTATTCCATGCTGTATATGTGCCACATTTTATTAATCCAGTCTATCATTGATGGTCATTTGGGTTGGTTCCAAGTCTTCACTATTGTGAATAGTGCCACAGTAAACATATGTGTGCATGTGTCTTTATAATAAAATGATTTATAATCCTTCGGGTATATACCCAGTAATGGGACTGCTGGGTCAAATGGTATTTCTATTTCTAGATCCTTGAGGAATTGCCACATTGTCTTCCACATGGTTGAACGAATTTACACTCCCACCACCTGCTTTTTCTTATAATCTTTTACAATCTCACATAAAAAAATTTTTTTGGTGTTCTGGGTTAGATGGTTCTTTGTTATGAAGGGCTCTTCTGTTCCTTGTAGAATATTTAGAGGCAACCATGGCTTCTACCCACTGAAAGACGATAGTACCCCATGTCCCTAGGGCACAAATCACCACAGAGAAGGACACTGCCTTAAATCAACCCTCCCTTTGAATCATCTATTTTGTTTGGTTAATTGCCTTGCCAAGTGGAGACATCTGGTGGTAAGTTTAATTTTATTTTTTTGAGTCACTTACTCACACTGTATTATTCACTTGAAATGTGAGGAAGGTAAGATTAATGGATTTATTATCTTTAAGCATGTATTCCGCTGTCACTCTAAGAAATGTCATTGTTCTAAGTTGACAGCAAGGGAGTACAAATTTTCTGATTATACATTGTGCTGTTCAGCAAATCAACAGCACAAATGTCAGCCTAGAGTTTTGAGAAATTGTATGTATTATTTTTTTAACAAATCTTTATTCTGTTTCTCTAATTAAATACATCACAGTTAATTTTTTAAAAAAACATACCCCAGAGAGTTCACTGATTCTAAAAGTGGTGAAAGGTGGGGGTGCTGTCAAACAGAGAAACTTCAGTGGATAGATCGAATTCAAGCATCCACGTTCTTGACACCTATAAAATAATTTTAGTAAAATATAGCCTGTGAGGTTTCCCTCTTACATGTGTGGATGGAAACTAGAAAAAATTTATCTAAATGTTTAAATGAAGAACAACATTTTGACAAATTGAAGCATTCACATCATTTGTTTTACAGGAGTTATTATTTTAACCTCATCTTTCCCCATATAAAAGTACTCAAATTGCTTGTGATTTTGTTTTGCAGATAAGCATATAAATCTGTAAGTATGTTTGTTGGACTAGACATTACGAAAAAGTGGGGGTGTATTTATTTCACTAACTTTAATTTCATAAAGCTAGAGTCAGAAGAAATTATCCAAGACTAAATTGTGAATTTACTTAACACTGTTTAGAACAGTGTTCTGTGTGCTTTACAATACTAATTCATGTGATTCTTCTATCAACCCTCAGAGATAATGCTTATTTTTATTCTCATTTTTCAGATGAAGAAAGAAAAAGATAGGGAGGTTGAGTAACCTGTCCAACGTCACACGGCTAGTGTGATTAATCAGGACCTCAGCCAGTCACTCTCACTCAGATGGGTCTCTGCTATTTATCACTTAATACTATTTCTCAACAAAAAGAAGCTGAAGTTTACATATAAGGAATAAATCAACTGGGAAATACACACAGACACACACACACACACACACACACACACACACACATATATATATACACACATATATATGATTATAAGACTGTTTTTGTTATACCTTTTTAATGTCTAGGTACACAAACACCATTGTGTAACAATTGCCAACAGTATTCAATACAGTAACACGCTGGACAGGTTTGTATCCTGGGAGAAATGGGCCATATACCGTATAGCCTAGGTGTGCAGTAGGCTATTAATCTAGGTTTCTTTCTGTAAATACACACTATGAGGTTGAAACAAGGACACAATTGCCTAACGACATGACACATTTCTTAGAATTTATCCCCATCATTAATCGACAAATGACTATAATTAGTCCAGCTTGGGGAAAGTCGGAATAGGTCACTTCCACTTCAGGCATGTGATGAAAAGTAATCTGGGAGCATCCAAAATTCTTAAAAGTACATGCCCATGTTAATTCTTTTGCTAATGAGGTTAATGCTACAACTGGGACTCAGGACAAGTTTTTCAGCCTTATTATTGAGTCAAGGCAATGGGTCTTCCATGGTTTTTACAGTAGACAAACAATTTTGTAGCAGACAGATCTTCCTATACATCATTAGGCCCCTGGCAGCAACTAAAAATATAGCTAATAAGGTCAATAAATATCAGTTGATTTGAATTAATTTATTTGCACACATGTTGTGTTAAGATTCAAGATAGTGTAGTTGTCTAATTAAACTTTTTTGTTTCTGATAAGAATAGATTTGCACACAGTTGCAAATACCCCTAAGAATAATAGGGGTATTTCCCCTGTGACATTTACCCAGTTTCCCGTAAGGCGACATTGCAGAACTGTAGTTTATCATAACCAAAATATTGACATTGATATAGTCAAGATACAGAACAAATCTATCACAATATTGCTGTTTAATAGCTACATCCCCTTCCCTCCCACAAATATCACCCTTCATAACTCCTAGCAACCACTAATCTGCTATCTATTTGTATAATTATGTACTTTCTAGAATGCCATGCACATGGAATCATACAGCATAGCCTTTTAGAACTATCATTTTTTCACTCAACATATTCCTCTAGAGATTCATGTAGATGTATATCAAGAGCCCATTTTTATGTAATGACGAGTAATATATAAGGGATCCACCAGTTTGTTCAACCATTCACCTGTTAAAGAACATCTGGGTTATTTTTAACTGGGACTACTATGAATAAAGCTACTAGAAGCATTATGTACAGGCTCTGATCTGATCACATTTTATTTTCTCTGGGATAAATGCTCAGACATGCAATTTCTGCTCATGTGGTGGTTGCATATTCTGTTATTTAAGAAATTCCAATAGCAATATATGAGTGATCTAGTTTCTCCGCATCTTTGCCAGTATTGGGTTTTGTCACTGTAAAACAATAATTAATCACTCTGTGTATAATTTATCACATTGTGTTTTTAATTTCTATTTTTATAATAAGAGCAATTTTTTCCTGTGTTTGTCATTTGTATATCTTATTTGGTAAAAAGCATCACTGTGTTTTATCGTTAATTTTCTAATTTATTTTTAAACGCTGAGTTTTGAACATTCAGTATATATTCTCTATCATTTGTCATGTGTGAGCTGAAAATATTTTATCTTGGTCTGTAGCTTGTCTTTCCATTCTCTTAAGAGAGAATTTTGCAGAACAAGGGTGTTTAATTTTGTTGAGGTCCAATTATTGATTTTTCTCTTTTATAAACTGCTTTTAGTGTCAAGTCTATAGCATTTTTGCCTAACTCTAGATGTTGAAAATGTTCTGTTTTTCTACAAATTTTATAGTTTCAGGTTGTCCATTTAAGCGTATGAACTATTTTAATTTTGCAAAGTATGTGGCTTAAGTCTAGGCTCATTTTTCACTTGTTGATATCCAGTTAGCTCAGCATCATATATTGAAGAGGCTCACCTTCTTCTACTGAATTGATTTTTTAACTTTTGTCCAAAATTGCTTCACATACATATGTGGGCCCATTACTGGACTCCTCCATTCCATTTCATTGAAGTATGTGTCCATTCTCTGCCAATACCATACAGTCTTGATTACTCCAGCTATGCAATTCTTAAAATTGAGCAGACTAATTCATCTCATCTTATTTTTTGTTCTCAAGATTGTTTTAGTTATTTTAAATCCTTTTCCTTTTTATATTCATTCTAGAATAATATTGTCTAAATCTACGAAAAAATCTTGCAGGGATATTGGTAGAAATTTTATTAAATCTGTGTACGCATTTTGATGGCACTGACATCTTTACTGTTGTATTAGTCTGTTTGCATGCCACTGATAAAGATATAACCAAGATTGGGCAATTTACAAAAGAAAGAGGTTTGATGAGCTTGCATTTCCACCTGGCTAGGGAGGACTCAAAATCACTGCGAAAGGTGAAAGTCACCTCTCACAGGGCGGTGGACAAGAGAAGAAATGAGAGCCAAACAAAAGGGGTTTTGTCTTACAAAAACATCAGATCTCATGAGGCTTATTCACTACCACGGAAACAGTATGAAGGAAACCATCTCCTTGATTCAATTATCTCCCACAGTGCCACTCCCACAACAAGCAGAAATTATGGGAGCTACAATTCAGGATGAGATTTGGGTGGGGACACAGACAAACCATATCAACTATTTTGAATCTTCTAATACATGCATGAAGTTTGTCTCTCCATCTCAATCTTTAATTGCATTTTTCAGCTCCTACACGTTTTTATTTGATTTTTTTTTTGTCATTTTCAGATTGTTTTATTGTTTTCTTTTTTTTTTTCTCATTTATTTATTTTATTGCATTTTAGGTTTTGGGGTATTGTATTTCAAATTTCAGTGTACAAATGTACATTACATATAAAAAGAAACAAAAGGTCAGGCACAGTGCCTCACGCCTATAATCCCAGCACTTTGAGAGGTTGAGGTGGGCAGATTACCTGACGTCTGGAGTTTGAGACCAGCCTGACCAACATGGTGAAACCCATCTCTACTAAAAACACAAAAATTAGCCAGGCATGGGTAGAGGGCACGTGTAATCCCAGCTACTTGGAAGGCTGAGGCAGGAGAATCACTTGAACCCGGGAGGTGGAAGTTGCAGTGAGCTGAGATCATGCTAAATGCAGCCTGGGCAACAGAGCAAGACTCCATCTCAAAGAAAAAGAAACACAACTGATTTTTTTTGGTATGTTTATATTGCATCCTGTGACCTTGCTAAACTCACTGACATGTTATAGGAAGTTTTCTATTTTTTTCCTCATTTTTGTAGACACCTTATGATTTTTCCATTTAAACCATTATTTTATCTGAAAATATAGTATGCTAATTACTTCTTGCTTTCTCATATGTGTGCTTTATATTTCCTATTCTTACCTTTTTGATTGGCTAGAGCTTATAGCACTGTGTTGAATTCGCATAGTTAAAGCTGACATCATTGTCTTCTTCCTAGTCTTAGAGAAAACTAAGTTATTCATTAATTTAATCACTAAGTTTTTCATTATAATTATAATAACTGTAAGTTTTCTAAAGCTTTCTATCAACCTGAGGAGTTTCCCCTTTATTCCTATTTTTGAGAGAGATTTTGTCATAAGCATCTTTTGAATTTTGTCAAATACCTTTTTTGCCTCAATTGATACGATCACAAGGCTTTTCTTCTTTAGTCTGCCAATATGTTGAATTACATTGATTAATTTCAGAAAATTGAGCCAGCCCTGCAACCCTGAAATAAGCCTTAGTTGATCATGGTGCATAATTATTTTTATATATTGCTGAATTATGTTTGCAAATATTTTGTTCAAGATATTTGCATTTATATTAATGAAGGATATGGGTCTGTAGTTTTATTATCTACATTGTCTTTTATGTAAGTCTATTTATGTTATCAGGGTAATACAAACTTAATAAAATATTTGGGAAATTACTCCCACCTCTTGTGTATTCTCGAAGTGATAGTGCAAAATTAGTGTTAATTTTTTTATAACATTTTGTAAAATTCTCCAGCAAATTGAACTGAACCTGAAGATGTATTTTTAAAGGATTTAAATTATGAATTCAATTTTTTAATAGTTACGCAACTACTCAAATTATCTATTTCATACTGAGTGAGATGTAATATTAATAATTTGTATTTTTCAAGGAACTGGTTCATTTTATCCAAGTTATCATATTTACATGTGAACTACATCACAACATCCCCTTACAATTCTTTAAAGTCATCAGGGTTAGTTTATGAGATCTATAGTGATCATAGATTTTCTTTTTTTAAGTAGTGTGTTTTTTGGTTTCCAACTATTTGATGATTTTCCTGTTATGTATTTGTTATTGATTTCTAGTTTAATTTCATTGTGGTCAATACATTTACTCTATATAGTATCAGTGCTATTAAATTTGTTGAGACTTGTTTTATGTTTACAAACATAAAGTAATATATTAGGTATCTTGGGACATGTTAGCTAGCACTTCAAAAGAACGTGTATTCTTCAGTTTTGGGATTAAGTGTTCTATAAATGCCAATTAGATCCTGTTTCTTGGTGGTATGATTGAATTCTTCTATATCCTTGCTGATTTTCTGTGTAGTTGTTTTATTAATTATTCAGGTAGGGCTGCTGAAGCCTCCAACTATAATTGTAAATTCATCTCATTTTTCCTTTCAGTTACGTCTTTTTATGCTTTGTGTATTTTACAAGTTTATTGTCTAGGTGCATACACCTTTAAGATTGCTATGTCTGGGGAGCTGAGAGGAGAAGGTGGAGCAAGATGGTTAAATAGAATCCTCCAGCAATCATCCTCCTCCCTGCAAGAACACCAAATTGACCAATTATCCACACAAGTAAGTACCTTCATAAGAACTAAAAATCAGGTGAGTGATCACAATACCTGTTTTTAACATCATATCATGACAAGAGATGCTGAGATGGTAAGAAAGACAGTTTTGGATCACCCGCTGCACCCTTCCCCCATCTCCCAGCAGTGGCTATGTGGCACATAGAAAATCTGTGTGCTTGGGAAAGGGAGAGCAAAGATTTGTGAGACTTTCCATTGGAACCCGGTGCTGACCTGGCTAGGTAGAAAGCAGCACAGGGCAAAATTTAGCCTACATCTACAGAGGGAGTATTTTGACCAAGCTTAGATAGAGGGGAATTGTCCAGCCCAGCAGTCAGAACGTTGAGTCCCTCCTAGCTCCAACACCATGGGCTAACGCACTCTGAGGTTCTAAATAAATGTAAAAGGCAATTTAGACCACAAGGACTGCAAATTCTGGGTAAGTCCTGGTGCTGGCTATGCTGGGCTCGCAGCCTGTGGACTGGGGGTGCTCATGCCCTAGTGAGACAATAGCTGGGTTGGCCATGGGAGTGTTTGTATAACCCTCCCCAGTCCCTGGCAGCATGGTTCATAGCTCTAGGAGAGAATAATTCCCTCTGTGTGGGGTGAGGAGAGAAAAGAGTAAAGAGGAATTTGTCTTGCAACTTGGATAATAGCTCAGCCATAGTAGAATAGGCCAGGCAGAGACCCAAGGTCCCCATTCTAGGCTGTAGGTCTTAGGTGACATTTCTAGATACATCCTGGGCCAGAAGGAAGGCTTCTAGTTTGAAATGAAGCAATGAGTCCTGGCAGGATTTCACAGCTGTCAACTGAAGAGCTCTTGAGTTTTGGATAAATAGATGTAGCCAGGTAGTGCTTGCTGTGGGCCCTGGGTGAGACTCAGAGAGGTGCTAGCTTAAACTCGGCACATTCCCAGATGTAATAGCCATAGGGAAAGACTTTTTCTGCTTGAGGAAAGGAGAAGGAAGAGCAGGGGGACTTTATCCTGAAGTTTGGGTCAGCTCAACCACAGTGGAGTAGAGCACCAAGCAGGCTCCTAGGGTCTCCAGTAAGGCCTTGGCTCATAGACAGCATTTCGTCACTTGTCCTGGGCCAGAGGGAGCCCACTACCCTGAAGGAAGAGACTCAAGCCTGGCAGCGTTAATTATAAAGTAACTGAAGAACATTTGGGCCTTGAGTAAACATAGGCAATAGACAGGCAATGCTCGTCATAGGCCTGGGGCAGTGGTGATCAGAGGTAGAGACTCCTTTTTGAGGAAAAGAGGAAGAAGGATGGGAAGGACTTTGTCTTGCAGCTTGGGTGCCAGCTGAGTTGCAATAGAATAGGGCAACAGGTAGATACTTCAGGTTCTCAACTCCATGGCCTGGAAATCAAACGGCATTTGTGGACCTGCCTGGATCAGGGGGGAGAGAAAGTTGCTGCCCTGAAGAGGACAGAAGCCTGGTGCATTCACCACCTGCTGACTGAAGAACCCCTGGCCCTTAAGTGAACTTCGGCAGTATCTAGGCAGTGGTTGCTATGGGCCTTGGGTAAGACCCAGTGCTGTGCTGGCTTCAGGTCTGACTCAGTGCATTCCCAGTGATGGTGGCCACAAGGGTGCTTGTGTCACCCCTACCCCAGCTCCAGTACCCCCAGCTCCAGGCAGCTCAGCATAGAGAGATATATTCCATTTGTTGGGAGGAAAGTAAGGGATGAGAACAATAATCCCTACCAGGTAATCCATGGAATTATCTTGGATCTTACCCAAGCCTACGAAGGCAGTACATCTCTGACTCTATAAGAGTCACATTGTTACAGACTCCCTAATGCAGACATTGCTACTGTGACCAAAGACCTAGATCACAACACTCAATTCCTTTGAATACTTGGAAAGCCTTCACAAAAAGGTTACATGCAAACAAGCCCAGACTGTGAAGATTAAACATCTAACTATTCAATGTGCAGATGCTGAAACACATCCACAAGCATCAGAATCATTCAGGAAAGCATGATCTCACAAATCAAACTAAATAAGGCACCAGTGACCAATCCCAGAGTGACAGAGATATGTGACCTTTCAGATAGAGAATTCACACAAGGAAGTTCAACGAAATTCAAAATAACACAGAGAAGTAATACAAAACTGTATCAGACTAATTCAAGAAGGTGATTGAAATAATTTTTAAAAATCAAGAAGTTCCGAAACCAACAATTTCAAAGGATAAACTGAAGAATGCATCAGAGTCCCTCAGCAGAATTGATCAAGCAGAAGAAATAATCTATGTGCTTGAATACAGGCTGTTTGAAAATACACAGAGGAGACAACAAAAGAATAAAGCACACATACACTATCTAGAGAATAGCCTCAAAAGGGCAAATTTAGATTATTGGCCTTAAAGAGGAAGTAGAGAAAGAGAGAGATTGAGTTAGAAAGTTCATTCAAAGGGAATATAACAGAGAAGAGAACTATCCAAACCTGGAGAAAGACACTAATGTTCAAGTACAGGAGGGTTATAGAACACCAAGCAAACTTAACCAAAAGAAAACTACTTCAAGACATTTAGTCATCAAACTCCCAAAGGCCAAAGATAAAGAAAGCACCTTAAAAGAAGCAAGAGAAAATAAACAAATAATATACAAAGGTGCTCCACTACATTTGGTAGTAGGCCTCTCAGTAGAAATCTTACACAATCACAAATACAACAACTTTTTAAAGACCTACACAATATAGTAAGATATAAATAGAAACAACAAAATGTGAAAAATATGAGGGGATGAAGTTAATATGTACAGTTTCTATTAGTTTTCCATTTGTTAGTTTTTGCAATTAGTGTAAAGTTGTCATCAGTTTAAAGTAATGAGATGTTATTTACAAGTTTCATGGTAATGTCAAATAGAAAAGTTTACAAGAGATACACAAAGAATGAAAGCTAAAAATGAAAATATACCACCAGAGAAAATAACCTTCACATAAAAAAGAAAGGAAGAAATGAAAGGAGGAAGAAAAGATCACAATACAACTAGAAAACAAACAACAAAATGGCAGGAGTAAGCCCTTATTCATAGTAATAATATTGAATGCAAATGAACTAAACTCTCCAATCAAAAGACAGAGTGGCTGGATATGTATATACCTTTTCTTGACCACAATGGAATAAAACTAGAAATCAATAACAAGAGGAATTTTGGAAATTATATAAATGTGGAAATTAAACAACATACTTCTGAATGACCTTTGGGCCAATAAAGAAATTAAGAAGAAAATTGAGAATGTTTTTGAAATAAATGTTCTTAGAAATGCAACATACCAAAACCTGTGGTATACAACAGGAAGAGTCCAAGGAGAAAAATTTACAGCTGTAAACACCTACATCAAAAAAGTTGAAAAACTTCAAATAAACAACCTAACAATGCATCTTAAATCATCAGAGAAGCAAAAGCAAACCAAACTCATAATTAGGAGAAGAAAAGAAATAATGAAGATCAGGGGAGAAATAAATAAAATTGAAATGAAGAAAACAATGAAAAGATTAATAAACAAAAAGTTGGTTTTTAAAAGATAAACAAAATTGACAAACTTTTAGCTAGAGTAACTAAAAACAGAGAGAAAACCCAAATAAAATGAGAGATGAAAAAGGAGACATTAGAAATGATACTGCAGAAATTCAAAGGATCATTAGAAATTACTATGAGTAATTATATGTCAATAAACTGGGAGACCTAGAAGAAATGGATAGATTTCTAGACAAATAAAACTTACCAAGATTGAACCATGAACAAATCCAAAGTCTGAACAGATCAATAACAAGTTTTAAGATTGACGCCATAATAAAAATTATCCAAGCAAAGAAAAGCCTGGGATCCAGTGGCTTCACTGTTAAGTTTTACTAAGCATTTAAAGAAGAACTAATACCAACTCTACCTACAATATCCCATAAAATATAGGAGGAGGTAATACTTCCAGACCTATGCTACAAAGCCAATATGGTCCTGATACCAAAACCAGATAGAGATCAATCAATCAATCAATCTATAGGGCAATATCACTGATGAACATTGAAGTGAAAATTCTCATCAAAATACTTGCAAACCAACCACAAGAAGACACTAAAAATATTAGTCATCATGACCAACTGGGATTTATCTCAGGGATGCAAGGATGGTTAAACATATGCCAATCGATCAATGAAATACATCATATAAACAGAGTGAAGGACAAAAACTATGTGATCATTTCAATTGATGCTGAAAAAATTCAACATCCCTTGAGTCGCTTAATAAAATTCAACATCTCTTTGTGATTAAAACCCTCAGAAAACTGGGTATAGAAGGAACATTCTTCAAGACAACTAGAGCCATAAATGACTGATCCACTGCTAGTATCATACTGAAGTGGGAAAAACTGAAAATCTTTGCTCTAAGATGTGGAGCAAGGGAAAATATTCACTGTCACCATTGTTATTCAACATAGTGCTATAATTCCAAACTACAGTAATAATGTAAGAAAAGAGACAACAAGTGTTAAAATCAGAAAGGAAGACATCAAATTATTATTTTTTTGCATATGATATAATTTTATATTTGGAAAAATATAATGATTCCATCAAAAACTATTAGAACTGATTAAAAAATTCAGTGAAGTTGCAGGATACAAAATCAACATACAAAAATCAGTCGTATTTCTATATGCAAACAACAATTCAGAAAGGAAATCAGAAAACGAATCCCATTTACAATAGCTATGAATAATACAAATAAGAAATAAATCTAACCAAAGAAGTGAAAGGTCTATACAATAAAAACTATAAAACCTTGATAAAAGAAATTGAAGAGAAGACACAAAAAAATGGAAATAAATTCTATCTTCATGGATGAGGAGAATCAAAATTGTTAAAATGTTCATACTCCCCAAAGTAATCTGGAGATTCAATATAATCTACATCAAAATAGCAATGACATTCTTCATAGAAAAGGAAAAACAATCCTAAATTTTATATTGAAGCACAGAGGACCCTGAATAGCCAAAGCTATCCTGAGAAAAAAGAACAAAATAGTAGGAATCACATTATCTGACTTCAAATTACACTACAGAGTTATAGTAACCAAAATAGCATGGTACTGGCATAAAAATAGACACATAGACCAATGGAACAGAATGGTGAACCTACCAAAAAATCCAGACATCTAGAGTGAACCCATTTTCAATAAAGGTGTCAAGAACATACAGTGGGGAGAGAACAGTCTCTTCAATAAATGGCAGGGAAAACTAGATATACACATGCAGAAGAATGAAACTATACTCCTATCTCTCACTATGCACAAAATTCAAATTTAAATGGATAAAATACTTAAATCTAAGACCTCAAGTGATGAAACTTCTAAAAGAAAACATTGGGAAAATTCTCTAAGACATTGAGCAAAGATTTCTTGAGTAAAACCCCCAAAGCACAGGCAACCAATGTAAAAATGGATACATCGGATCACATTAAGTTGAAATGATTTTGAACAGCAAAGCAAACAGTGAACAAAGAGACAACCCATAGAATGAGATAAAATATTTACAAACTTTCCATTTGACAAGGGATTAATAACCAGAATATGTAAGGAACTCAATTCTATAGGAAAAAATATATTCCGATTAAAAAGTGGATAAAATATCTGAATAGACATTTCTCAAAAGAAGACATACAAATGGCAAACAGGTATATGAAAAGCTGCTCAACATCACTGATGATCAGATGATGTGGTTTATCTCTGTGTCCCCACCCAGATCTCATCTCAAATTGTGATACCCACATGTCAGTGGAGGGGAACTTGGTGGGAGGTGACTAGATTATGGGGGAAGGTTCCCCATGCTTTTCTCATGGTAATGGCTGAGTTCTCAGAAGAACTTATGGTTTAAGGGTGTGGCACTTCCTGGTTCACTCTTTTCTCTCTCCTGCTGCCATATAAGACATATCTTACTTTCCCTACACCTTCTGCCATGGTTATAAGTTTCCTGAGGCATCCCCAGCCTCATGGAGCTGTGAGTCAATTAAACTTCTTTTGTTTATAAATTACCTAGTCTAAGGTA
Source organism: Sapajus apella (assembly GCF_009761245.1). Lineage (NCBI taxonomy): Eukaryota > Metazoa > Chordata > Mammalia > Primates > Cebidae > Sapajus > Sapajus apella. The sequence continues at coordinate 490,399 of NW_022437032.1, forward strand.
ATATCTTCATGGCAGTGTTAGAATGGACGAATACATCAGAGAAATGAAAATCAAAACTACAATGGGATATAATCTTATCTCAGTTAAAATGGATTTTACCCAAAATATAAGAAATAGCAAATTCTGGAAAGGATGTTAAAAAAAAAAAAAAAGAACACTGTTGGTAGAAACATAAATTAGTACAATCAGTATGATAAAGAATATGAAGATTCCTCAAAAAACTAAAAATAGAGCTACGATATGATCTAGCAATCTCACTGCTAGGTACATACCTGAGAGAAAGGAAATGAGTGTATTGGAGATATACCGGCACTCCCATGCTTATTGCATTACTATTCACAATAACCAAGATTTGGAAGCAACCTAAGTATTCATCATAGATGAATAAATAAAGAAAATGTGGTACATATACACAGTGGAGTACTATTTAGTCATAAAATGAATGAGAGCCTGCCATTTGCAGCAACACCAATAGGGATGGTTAATGGCTATAAAAATATAGTTAGCTAGTAATGAATAGGAGTGAGTATTTGATAGTGATTAGAGTCAACGATAATTTATTGTACATTGTAAGATAACTAAAAAGGTATAGTTGGAATATTTGTAATACAAGGAAATAAATGCTTGAGGTGCTGGGTAGCTCCCCCCCCCGAAAATTGCTATTGCTATGTCTTATTGGTGGATTAACTCTTTTATTACTGTAATATCCCTCTCTATCTCTAATAAATTTTTTACTCTTGTATTAACTCATTCTCGCATTACTATAAAGAACTACCAGAGACCGGGTAATTTATAAAGAAGAGAGGCTTAACTGGCTCACAGTTCCACAGGCTGTATAGGAAACATGGCTGGGAAAGACCTCAGGAAACTTACAATTGTGGTGTGAAGGGAAGCTGGCACATCTTACATGGCTGGAGCAGGAGGAAGAGAGTGAAGGATGAGTTCCCACAACATCTGGTTGTTTAAAACTGTGTAGTCGTTTTAAACAACCAGATGTTGTGGGAACTCACTCACTATCATAACAGTGAGGGGAAATCTGTCCCCATGATCCAATACTTTTCACCATGCCCTTCCTCCAACATTGCGGATTACAATTTGACATGAGATTTGGGTGAGAACACAAATCCAAACCATGTCATCCCTGATCTCTTTTCTGATATAATGTAGCCACTCCTGCTTTTTTTTGATTAATGTTTGCACAAATATAATTTTCCATTCATTTATATTCAACTTGCTTGTATCACTTTACCTCAAATGAATTTCTTATAGACAGTATGTAGTTAGCCCAAATTATTTAACCTACTTTGACAATGTCTTCTTATTGGTACATCTATACCATTTACCTTTAATGCAATTATTGATATGTTAGGGCTTAAATCTGGCATTTTATAATTTGTTCATTTTTTTGTTGTTGTTTGGTTCTGTTTTCTTCTTGATTCCCTGTGGTTTACTTGAACATTTGTTAGAATTCCATTTTGATTTATATATAGTGTTTTTTGGTGTAGTTTTGTGTATAACTATAGTGGAAGCTTTAGGTGTCACATTATATATACATAATTTTATCATAGTCTACTGGTGCTGTTATTCAAGGAAATCCATTCAAGAAAATTATTAAAAAAAAAAACTTACATGCTTTTGTGTTTCTTTTTCTTACCCATTTATATGACTACCTAACATAGTTTCTGATGTACATTTAGAACCGTGTCAGACAGTGTTATAATTTTTACTTTCACTATCACTCATAATTAAGACAACCCAAAGGAGAAGGAAGTCTACTGTATTTATCTATATCCATGCTTCTACTTACTACATTCTTTCTTCTTGGTATTCTAAGATCTCTTATATTGTCATTTTGTTTCTGTTTAGAAACTTCCTTTTTTTTTTTTTTTAGTTTTTTTTTCTTTTTAATTAATTTATTTATTTTCCATTTATGTATTTCATTGCATTTTAGGTTTTGGGGTACTAGAAACTTCCTTTAGTCCTTATTCTAGAGTAGATGTGCTGGTGACAAATTGTCTTTGTTTTCTTTCATCTGAGAATGTCTTAATGTTCTTTTCATTCCCAAAAGGATATTTTTGCTAGATAGAGGATTCTGTGTTGACAGTTATTTTCTTGCAGCACTTGAACGATGTTGTGTGACTTCCTTGTGATCTCCATGGTTTCTGATGAAAAATCAGCAGTGATTTATATTGCTTTTCCTCCTCTTGGTAAGGTGTCATTTCTCTCTACATTAAAAAAAAAAAGTCTTTAGTTTTTACATCACTATGGTGTCTTGGTATGGATTTCTGGTCTTGGGCTTTGCTCAACTTTTTGTAGGCAAGTTGAATCTGTCAGTTGTATTTTGCAAAATTGAGTAATTTCCAGTGATTATTTCAGTACTTTTTCAGCCATTTCCTCTCTCTTCCCTCCTTCTGTGACTCCTATGAGAGTTTTGACCTTTTATGTAGTCTTATAAGTCCAAGAGGCTTCATTCTCCCCATCCTCTACCTTAATTTATTTCTTCTCTTTTGTTCAGATTGTGTAATTTCACTGTTTGCTATCCAGGCTTCTGGTTTCTTCATTAGTCCCATACATTCTACTGTTGAACTCAGTGGAGCTATGTATTTTTCTGTTTCTGAGCTTAGGCACTCTATTTTTTATTTGTCCCAAGTATATTTGTAATGGCTCGTTGAAGCATTTTTATGATGGCTGACTTTAAATATTCTTCAGATAATTCTACCATCTCTGTCATTTTTGTGTTGACATCTGTTAATTGCCATTTTTCATTTAGTTTGAGAATTTCCTGGCTTGTTTGTATGACTAATAATTTTTTATTGGAAATTGGATCTTTTGATTATGACGAGTCTCTGTTATTTAAGTCTATTGACTTAGCTGGGTTTTTTTCTAACTTTTGTTTTTGTTGTGTTTTGTTTTCTGACACCACTATAGCAGGGGAAAGGGGCTTCCATCTCATCACAGCCAGATGGGGGTAGAAGTCCATGTTCCCCATTCAGACTCCATTAATGTATGAGTAGGAGGACTCCTCATATTGATTTGCAGAGTTAGAGATTCTAGATTCCCACTAAAACTACTCTGGTAGTTTACTTGGCTGAGAGGGTTTGGAGTGTCACAGGACTGCTTCCCATGTGCCATTCAATTAACACTATGTTGGAGGATGGGTAACCATTTTATTGCTGGAGATTGTTAAAAGTCCAAACCTTCCGCTAGGCATACTGTCACCACTCCAGCTGGGAGGAGAAACACCTTTGCTGCAGGGTGAAGGCAGAGATCCAGGACCCCCATCTGGTCTCTTCTGAGCCATGGGAGTGGGGCCATTACCAGTATCTGGTGGAGATGAAAGTCCTTCCTTCTACATGTTTTCATGTTTTTTATGGCATCACTGTGTCAAGGAATTGTACCTAGTTGCAGGCTATCAAAACTAGATATCCAGGATTCCCACTCAGCCTTTTCTTGTCTAGGTGGGAGTAAGGCCACAGTTTTTTCTATGGTACTTAGCTTGACTAGGGCACTTTTTGTCTAGAAGTTTTCTCTCTTGCTAGGCTGCCTCTTACCTAGTCCTTTGGCTAGAGAGAGAGAACAGGTTTTTGTTGCCATGTGTGTGTGATCTTTTCCACATCACCATCTTCTTCAGCTCCATGTCTTGAATATATGAGGCAAAAAGGAAACCCAGGGATTTCACCATTGTGTCACTGCTTGAATCCCCAGGTCCAAGCTTATCTGTATCCTTTTTTAACTTTCAGAGCCTTCTTGTATTTGTTTTATATATAATATCCAGGGGTTTTTGTTGGATTACAAGGAGGAATGGAAAAAATATGCCTATTCTATCTTCCCAGAGTCAGCAGCAGTCCAAGCAAAATTTTGAAGGTAGAAATGTACTCTCAATTTTGATATTATGCATCATGGGTGCCTGATCAACAGCTATTCTCCATATTCTCGATAAGAAAGCTCCAGTTCAGCTGTGGTGTCTAGGAGTAATGTATTCAGCCTCAGGGGAACCAGAGATATTGGGACTCAAGAGACGTCTTTCAGAAAGCTCCCAAAAAGAGATTCATCTCTGAGAAAAAGTGAGAAGACTTGAAGACAAGTCTGCATTTCTCTCACTGCTTTTAGACACTGTCTTGTAAAAGATGCATGGCTTGGAGATGCAGTGGGCATCTGGGGAACAAGCGAAAAAAAATCTCATGTGTTCTCAAGATGTCAAAGTTAAATGATGGAAAGATCTTGGGTATTAAATGGCATTGTTGCAGAATATTGTATCTATTTCTTCCAGACTCCTTATAAAGTGAGGTAATAAAATGTTATTATTTTATGAGCAATTTTATTTATAAGCAGAATCATCATACGTTATATATTTATATGTGCAGTAACTTTGAGAAATATAGATGTCTTTATGAGTCAGATTAGACCACTAAGGAATGGTCTCTGAAAGCTAATTAAAATAAAATCTTCAAGTTCTATAAACTGGAGAAAGGAAGAGGAGAAGAAGGAAGATAAGGTGGAGAGGGGACCTGTATTCAGTTCCATGCACTGTGCCTAGACTTTTAAAATCGATATATATTTTTAAAATTTAGAATAGTTTTTATGGATAGAAAATTTACACAGATAATATAGAGAAATCCATATATTCTACATCTAGTTTTCTCTGTTGTTGACCTCTTATATTACCATGATATATTTATAATAGTAATGAACTAATATTGTTAGATTATTATCAACTAAACTCTATACAATTTCCATTCTTTATTTGGATTTTGTTAGTATTTACATGAGATCCTTTGTTGTATGAAATCCCATCTAGGAAACCACATTATAATTAATAATGTCCCTTTAGGCTCCTCTTGACTGACAATTTCTCACTTTTCTTGTATTTGGTAATCTTGACAGTTTTGAGGAGTACTGGCTGGGTATTTTATAGAATACTATCTATTTGGGTTGGTTTGATGTTCTTCTAAAAATTAGACTGGAATTACAGATTTTTTGGGGGGAGAAGACTATATTAATCTGTTTTTCATTGATATAAAGGATACCAGAGGCTGGATAATTTATAAAGAAAATGAGTTTGTTTGGCTCATGGTTTTGCAGGCCATATGAGCATGACACTGGCATCTCCTTGGCTTCTGGTGAGGCCTCAGGAAGCTTTTACTCATGGTGGAAGAGAAGGGGAGCTAGTGTGTCACATGGTAAGAGAGGAAGCAAGAGAGAGAGCATGGAAATCCAACTCTTTTTAACAATCAGCTCTCATGTGAACTCATTACCACAGGGAGGGCACCAAGCCATTCATGATGCATGCACACCCATGACCCAAACACCTCTCACTAGGTCCCACCTCCAACACTAGGAATCACATTTCAACATGAGATTTGGAGGGGACAAACATCCAAACTACATCAGACTGAAGAAGTGAAAGGTCATTCTTATCAGATCATATCAGGGGTGCATACTATCTACATGATTTATCATGGATGATATTGATGTTGACCTTGGTTACCTGGCTGAAGTAGTGTTTGTTAGGATTTTCCATTTTAAAATTACTTTTTATTTTTCTGCCTTTTATACTATACTCTTTGGTGGGGGGTGGGGGGAGTCATTGTAGGTGCCCACAGTTAAGAGGGAGGGAGTTAGGTTCTAACTCCTTGGTGGTTGGGGAGTGGTGCAGCTTCATAAATCATTTGGAATTCTGTGCATATGCCAAGCATTTTTAACTCCACAGTCTCATTTAATCCTCATCATAACCCTATTATTATTCTCAATTTAACATGTGAGAAAACGTAGACACTGATAAGTTACTCACCCACGCTTACAAATCAAGTAGGATTCATATTGAACTCTGGGACCCCAGTTCCCATTATATCACATCACCATGCCCAAGAGAATTATACCCTGGAGCAGCTGGCTCAGGTCTTTACCTCCATTAACTTTGATTTATGCCAGATGAAAGGTTCCCTCCCCCACAGCAAACACACATGTAGAAATGGCAGGGATTAAAGTACACTATGCATCTCCTGATTAATCCAAGGTTGGCATTTTTATCATGTCATTTCACTGGAACATCTCAAGATATTATATATCTCTTTAGTAGTCCAACCCTATACTGTACAACTCGGTGTTATAATTAACTTAGGGTAGAACTGAAGATATTTGAATGGTTTTGGTTGGTTTGGGTATTGTAGGTTTAGAGCTTGAGTTCTAAATATGACAGTGAAAACCAGCTATGGTTTTGAGTTCTAAATATCAGCTGGTTTTCACTGATGCCTTATGAGGCTCTGAGTGCTTAGTTTTTCAGACTTCCTTGTTTTAATGGACAAGAAATACTCCTCTGCTTATTTCACTCTCTAGCATGACTCTGAGGTCTGAGATATATATATATTTCACCAGATGGTCAATACATGACTGCAAGATCCAATTTCTTTTGGCAAGTAGACAGAGCTTCTTCGCCTTTAATTTTCAGATTCATCCTACTGACCTGATGTCCTCCCTCATTCTCATAAACATTAATCTCTATATAACATTTGTGTTCACACTGAGGTAGGGCACCTCTTAAGTGGAAAGTATAGAGGCTATAAATAGCGTAAGAATTATATTATTACAGTTAAAGTGACATGAAATGTCAATCTTCGTTTGAAATAGGCTTAATTCCTCAAAGTTATGGTTAGATCATCATTTTAATATCTTGAGTACAATTCTTATTTGTTACTCATTGAGGGCTGTTATGTACACAACCCTGTAAAGCGTTGTTGTTTTTTACTTTTCAAAGGTCTTTTACAAGCCTCTTTTTGTTTGTTTACCACAACAGCCCTGTAAAACATGAAACAGGAATTAGCAAGAGTTTGTCAACTCTAAGTGAACATCCAGATCACCTGGAAACTTTAAAATGTTGCTCTATTGGCCCCACTTTCTAGAGAGTCTAATTTCATGAGCTTTGTGCATATGTTATTTCTTTTCCAGGCATAATTCTTCCCTCTTTTCACTAGTTAATTTCCCTCTTTTTCTGTCTCATTCTCGACATCTCTGTTCACCTTTCACGTCTTTCAGAAATTCACTCCTACATGTTGGCTGTCGCTATTGTATGCTCCCCTTTGAAATGTTTTATTATTACTCATATTTTAATATGGTGAGCTTTTATGTTTGTCACTCCTAAATCCTGCATGGATATTTGATTTTTGTTCCCCAGTTCCTAGCACAGTATCTGGGAGATACTAGGCGCTTAGTAAACATGTGCTTAAAAAATATGCTGAATGAATTAATAAATTAATGAATGAATAATAGGTCTGAGACAAGGTTTGGGTAGATGCATTTCTTTTTAACAACTCCACACAAGTGACTCTGAATTGATATTTCCTGTGTTTGAAATAAGACGAGAAAAAAAAAGGTGCACAGGAGAGAAGCGTTTGGGTCTAAGTTATACAGTGAGGGAGAAGCACAGGTGGAGACACCATGCAGATTCAGCTGCCTTTCCTAGAATCCATTACTGGATTGTTCTCTGTCTCATCCCATGCAGCTTTCTTCTGCGCCTCCAGCCGAGGGAGGAGACCTCTTCTATGCTCTTGGAGAATGCTTTACCTGTTTTCATTAAATACTTATCACATTATGTGAGGTTAGTGAGCTGCAAACCTCACTAGTCAGTGAGCCCCAAGAGAATAAGGAGCAGGTACATTACCCATTTCTGTATCCTGTACACCCAGCACAGTGCCTGGGATGAAATATATCCTTAGGCAATATTTATGGGCAGATAGCCAGACAAGTGAACATCAGTAATACATATAGCAAGTTGCAAAAGTAAAAAAAAGATCACTTTATAATAAGTAAATATTTTGAACTTTTTTTTAGTGATCACTTGTTTCTATGAGAATTGAAATTCACTGGAAATAAAGATGTAGAACAAAACGCTCAAATGTGCCCATTATAGGCAATCACATATTTATGTGCTTGGTAATCTACCAGTTTTCATCCTTCATCAGATCAATTAGGAATGTACAAAGCCTTATCAAAGGCAGAATGGGTGGGCCATGTGAATATACTTCACAAGAAGATACCGTGTTGAGATGATACAAATGTGATGTTCTCAATATGACTTCACAGGCACTTCAACCTGATCTTTTGAAATTATGCTGGCTTAATATGGCAAACCCCTGAATGACTCACACTCTCCAAGGTCTCTGTGAGCTCAAATTAGCTTCTGTTTCAGGTGAGCAGGTGATTCTCTTCTTGGAGAATCTCCCGGAGCACTGCCAAACAGCCATGGATGTCACAGGTATTGTCCGTAACGAGTAACATGGATAGTTTGCATTCAAAGGGCACTTACTGACATGATCTCAGTTAATTTTCCTAACAGATTTATGAAGCAAGTACTATAGTCAAATATCGTTATATCATAGAGAAGAAATTGTGGTTCAGATAATTTAAGGATCTTGCCCATAATCATAAGCTAGAAGAGATAGTGTTGGATTTTAATCCAGCCAGTCTGATTCCTAAATCCACTAATCTTAATTGCCATGTTAACTTGCTTCTATGAATAATAACCACTAATTAGCAAATGAAAATATGAGAAAATGAAAGACCCCCAAATTTTATCAGACACAGAGAATATTAAACAATATTCTTCACATGTAAGTAATCTAGTGACTAGTAAACACCATATTAAGTAATGGAGATAGGACTAAACCCAAGTCCTACTTTTTTAAAGGTATACCTGCTTCTTTCCCCAATACAGGCTTCATACAAGAATGCTCTAGAGATGATTTTCTCTCTCATACATAATCAAGGTGCCCCATAAACTGATGTGTTGGGCCAATATTAAAGTCATGCTTAATGTTCAGGTATTTCCCCTAATCTCAAATCAAGCATGCGTTTCCCCCAATCTCCACATTCCAAATGTTTGCCTGCCTTGCACAAATCAGTACAAGCTACAGTTCTCAGTTCCCATGGTTGAAATATTGTGTCAGACTGACATAGCCATAAACGCAGTAGCTGCCAAATTTATAGAGCAGCAAAGAAGGCCAGTATTCCAATTATCAGTGAATCAAAGAGAGCATCACCAATAAAAAAGATATAGTGAAAGGTGTCTGATGAAGGGAATGGGTGGGGGCAGTGGTTAAATGAAGAAATAAACACCCAAGTGGTTTTGCCCTCTTCTGGCCATATAATATAGGGGGCCTACAACATTCGCTGATTTCCATGACATCAAAAAACAGCCAGGCTTTCTGCCTAACCTGACCTGACTTGGACAGGAACTTAGTTCACTGTGTCCTGCTTTGAGACTTTTAGGATAAGCATTATCAAACAATCACATTTTGCCCTTTCTCCTTAGAAATAATGACGAAAGTTTTTAAAACTTTACTGGCCAAATCTTCGGCCTTTGGATTCCAGGTATTTTCTTCTTCGTCGCAATTATAAAAGATGTATCATGGAAAGACCTTGTGGTCACTCCTTGATCTCAACTTTAGATTAGGGTTGCACCCCAGATAGCTCTTAAATTTGTCTTATTGATCAAGCACTGAGCTACTCACTAAACTGTTTCTGAATCTATTGACATTCGACAGTAAGCTGACTTTATGAGGTGACGAGTTCTCTAAGTTTAACACCCTGTGTCACAAGGTACCCAGGCTTACCTGTCCTAGCAAAAAATCATTTTCAGTCTTCAAGGACTATCCCATGAGATATCGTGAATCATTCCAAGTCTCTCATCTGAATGTTCAGACTCCCCATCTGTGCTCCACTGGAATCTTTGGCAAGCTCATCTATTTCACACACACACAAAACCCTTAGTTCTCTCACATAGCTGAGGTTTAAGAGGCAGTCACTATATTTTAACAAGAGGAAGCTTTAGGATCAGTCAGTAGGAAAACAGATAAGAGATTTTTCCAAGGGATTTGAAAACAGCAAGAGGAAAAAATAAGAAGGAAAAATAGCAGAGGGGTAGGAGAAAACAAAGTATCTCTATTGGTTAAAATTCAGTTAAGCAGTTAATACAGGGTGGAAAAAAGTATGAGTAGCTTAGAAAAGATCAGATTTAACAACAACATCAAATCTCAGAATCAGTGTTCCGGGGCTGCTCCAATGCTGTATGGTATCAAGTCCTCAGACTCCACTCTCTTGCCTTTTATTCTCTCACTCCATCGTCCTTTACACCACTTTTCCCTATGGTCCAACCCCATGTTGTTTGACTTCTGGCTATCAAATTTGCAGTAAGGTGGAGGAAAGAGGGTGGAAGTTCTTTCTTCTTCCATATGATGAAGACTTCTTGCAAATTGCATTTACTCCCTTCATTTATATTACACTTGCCAGAAGTTAACCATATCACTGCACCAGAGGTGCAATGTAGACACTTGAGGCATCCATGTGCTCTGACTATATCATTTATCCGGGGGAAGGAGAGGAGAGCAGATTTTGGTAGCAGCTAGCAGGGGTTGTGGGAGAGACTGAGAAAACATAGATATTAATTTTCTACTCAACTGAAACTGTGAAGAAGAGAAGGGAAACAAAAATTTTAAAAAGTCTATTCCTTAAAAAAAAAATACACAAAAGATTAGAGATGAGGGAAAAAAGATTATCTTTGTGGCTACATTCTGACTCCACCATCTGCCTGATTCACAGCTATCTCTCTGCCCTTGGTTCTTTGAGAAATCTCTATTGCCCAAGTAGCAAAGACTCCTCTTCAGCTTCAGCTAGCCTGAATGATTTTTTTTTTGAAATCAGGAATATAAATCATTCTATTACAAAGATATATGCATGGATGTGTTCATTGCAGCAGTATTCACAATAGCAAAGACATGAAATCAACCCAAATGTCCATCAATGATAGACTGGATTAAGAAAACTTAGTACATATACACCATGGAATACTATGCAGCCATAAAAAGTGATGAGATCACATCTTTTGCAGGGATGTGAATGAAGTGAAAGCTATTATCCTCACCAACCTAGTGCAGGAGCAGAAAATCAAACACTGCATGTTCTCACTTATAAGTGGGAATTGAAAAATGAGAACACATGGACACAAGGAGGGGAAATCATACACTGGGGCCTGTTGGGGGTGGGGCTGGGAGAAGGAGAGCACTAGGAGAAATAGCTAAAGCATGCTGAGCTTAATATCTAGGTGATGGATTGATAGGCGAAACAAATCACCATGGCACACGTTCAGCTATGTAACTGACTTGCACAATCTTGCACATGTACCCCAGAATTTAAAATAAAAATAAAAGAGAAATCTTCAATATATACAGTCTCCTGATCTTAGTGACATTATTTTTTTTCCAATATTGAAGAAAAATAATGTTGCCATATAATTTCAGAGAAAAGGATTGCTTGGCTCATTTGTGTGAGGGGAGGAAGGGATAAAGTTGCCGTAATTATCATGTTGACCCTGAATTCTTTGCCAGAAAGGTTCTGGCCTATGACCTGGGAGAGATACCTGTGCCCTCGGGCAGTCATCATGGCAACTGTCTGAGCCTCACATACGTCCTATCAGCAGTGGTTTGGCAAAGACCTTCTCCCAAGATTCTGGTTGGACTAGATAGATTTATTGACAATTATACAAGTTCCAGACACTTTCAGAAAATCACAAGTAAAACTTAGGTTTTTAAAAAAAGAGAAATTAAAGTTTGATGTGTTCTGTTTAACCTCTGCTAGTTGCAAACTGCTTTGAACAAGTACCACACTAATACAAACATGTTTAATATCTGTAGACCTAACTTGACGAGGCTCATTAATAATGAGCACATATTTATTCCTGGTAGTATTACCAGCTATTAGAATAATGCATGTCATACAATAAGTGCTTAATAGTTAAAAAAAATTTGGCATGCTATAGTCATTAAATCAAGACACTTGCCTTAATATACATTATCAACGAAAAATGTTAATTATAAAAAAATTATCAGATAGTAAACCAATAGATAAAAATAAATTAAAATATTCATTCAGTAGTTTCTGAATTTCTATTTACCAACAGGCAATAAAAATCCTGTGGAGACCAAAAAAGTGTCTGCATAGGAAATGTGAGGTCACATTTACGCCTTATTCCTCAACCAATTAATTTTCTAGCTCTGTTCTTAAATACTTATACTTCTAACTCATAGTATTGTTTTAAAAGTAAACTTGAACAAGAGTTTTAATAGATAGCTTCATGATGGACATTAAGAATTTCTTATTTAATCTTGAGCAACCATGCAAATACATGCACAATATATTTTATATGTTCAATATTTATGGTGATTTGCATAGCCTTATGTTTATTCATGTTACCATTTACAAAACTCATTTGTTCAGCAAATATTTAAGGCCTTTCTGAGTGGCAGGGACTATGGATATTGTGGGAAATAAGACAGGCCCATATTTACCAAGGCACATTATCCCACAGGGAAGTCAAGCATAAAAATGAATTATAGGTGATAGAATGGTAATGACACTATGATGGAATTTGTTCATAGGTGATCTAAAGAAAAGAGGGTGTCTATTTATTTTGTTTTGTCCAGAGACACAGCCAAGCCCCAACCTAGATGATTGGGTGCTAATGAATGATTCCTGGTGGTGACTATAGAATTGACTTGGAAAGCACAAGATAGATAACCCTTATTTTAGAGCTCTCTGTACTGTCAGTGCAGAGTGAATTTCCCCAGCAAAAGCAAGATTCAGCTGAAGAAAATTATTGTTCAGTGAACTGTTGCTCAATCTTGACCCACAATCTTGCAGCCAGGATAGGCTGACTTCAGTATCAGACAGAGCTTCCTGTACAAAAAAGGACTAAAAAAACCCCTTAGACATGGTGGCTCTTTTCTGTACTCATCCAAAAAGAGAATTTGCCTTTATTTTGAACTGACTTTGTATGCCTGGAAAGAACGAGTGAGACTCATGCCACTGAAAATATGTGCAAATTGTTGAGACCATAAAGGTTAATCATTATTCTAGTGCTCACTGAATCAAAATGGACTTTTCAGTGCTGTGCCATGTTTGTTTTTAGCTGTTCTCATAACCCTCTATGCACAGTGAAAATCCAGTATCCATTCAAGCCCAACTCTAGTGCCTCTCGTTTTTCTTAGCCTTTCTTGATTTTCCAAAGGTAAAGCAGAAAATGTTACTGTATCTTATTGTTGACTTTCTTAAAAAGTGATATTCTACCATTAATTCATAATTAATTTTCTCTACACATTGACAACTACCATATCATAGTTCGAAAGGATACAGTGGTGACTAAAACAGGTAGTGCCATGGGCCTTATAGAATAACATTTTAGGCCACCAATATATAACTTCATAATTAAATAGATAAGGTTATATGAACAGTTCATTTGGACAAGAGCAACAAAGCAAATAGAATAATGCAATAGAGAGTAATGAATGGGTGGGTAGGGACTGAAGTCAGATGAAGACTGCTTTATAAAGGAGAGTCGGGGGGGCCTCGCTGGGGAGACAAAATGGATTCTAGTTCACTCACACAAATTTAATCATCGCTACTAAACTCTACAATTTTTATATCCCAAGATTTGGCCAATAGAAGGGACTCGATAACAATTTTTGAAATGAATGCTGTGGAATAGCCCATTTTCTCAGTGGTATATAGCAGAACTCTGGATGCAAGGCAGAGAATGATGAACCATTCAGGCCTGGAAACGTCTCCTCTCAGAGCTACAGTACCAGTTATTTATTGATTTATATTATGTGTTGAGGCTTGAGAGATAAAGATCGTGACACTACTGTCCCTCTGAGTTCTGAACCAACTGAAAAGTAAAGGGAGGAGTCATGCATATGGAAATTGAAATTTTAGCCTTTTTACTGTTTTTTTTTTCAGGAATGGGCTTTAGGTTGGGAAGTTTTGCTTCAATCTGCAACGAGCGTCAAGCTCTGTAGTGCTTCCTGAGTCTAATCCTTAGGATGAATCATCCCAAGAAGAGTTTAGATCTCAGGAGCAAAAGAGACACTTCCCCAGATACCCAAAGTTACTTTCTTATGCCTTCAGGTGTTGTCAGTGGGCACATGCAGGCCTGATAGTTTACCCAGGGGTGCTTACAATATGAAATTAGATATGTAACTCCCACACAGGCAAATTCAGGGAAGAAAAATGAAGCTGAATCACATATGCCCAGATCAAAATGGCACCAGTCTAATAATTGCGTGACTGCATAGTAGGCCAGAGACTACTCTTCTCACTACTACTGAAAAAGGTGAGTTTTCTACTTAGGGCCAAAATAGAAATACAGAGAAATAGGGAAAGGTGGAAACTGTTTATCTGTGCTGAAGTCCCAGACGTCTTGGGCATTCTTCAGTAACTTCCAGGTATATTTTTCCCTAGGTTTATAAACTGTAGGTGTGGCATGGGGATGATCTGAAAGAAACTATCCTGCCACAGACAGAAACAAAACTCTCAGACTTTTAAAAATAATTTTATTTTCTGAGATGGAGTGTCACTCTGTTGCCCAGCATAGAGTGCAATGGCACGATCTTGGCTCACTTCAGCCTCTGCCTCCCAGGTTCAAGCAATTCTCCTGCCTCAGCCTCCCAAGTAGCTGGGATAACAGTTGCTCACCACCATGCCCAGCAAACTTATTTGTGTGTGTGTATTTTTAGTAGAAATGGAGTTTCACCATGTTGGTCATGCTGATCTTGAACTCCTGACCTCAAGTGATTCTCCCACCTTGGCCTCACAAAGTGCGGGGGTTACATGATCCACTATACATGGCCCAACACTCAGATTTTTATAACTTTTTGTTTTTATTTTTAAAGAGTGAAATTCATCCCTTAAAAATTAGTAAAATAGAATACTAATGTGCTAAATATGTAAAAAAAAAAGTCTCTACTAAAAATACAAAAATTAGCTGGGCATGGTGGCACATGCCTGTAGTCCCAGCTACTCAGGAGGCTGAGGCAGGTGAATTGCTTGAACCCAGGAGGTGAATGTTGCGGTGAGCTGAGATCATGCCATTGTACTCCAGCCTGGGTAACGAGAGTGAAATGCCGTCTCAAACAAACAAACAAACCAACAAAAAACAGGAGTTCCAGTTCAATAGGAAAGTGAATACTCAAGGTCTTCTCATTTAGCCCTCCATTTATTCTTTAACATAAGTTGAGCTTCTCCTAAGAATTCTAAGACACTCTGAGAAACACCTTGACTCTCCTAGATCTAGGTACTTATAAGGATCATTTATTTATTTTAAAAAAATCTCATCCCTCAACTATTATCTGAATTGCAGATGAAGTTCTTAATGTATAAGAAATAAGACATCACTAAAAAAAAAAAAAAAAAAAAGAAATAAGCCAATCCTCTGCTTACATATTTGTGCTCATTCCCATTGACACTCTCATTTCATTATAAGCTCTAAGTGCACTCACCAGTTTCTATTGCCTGAACATGCCTGTGGCTCCAGGCTTTGCCCAGGATGAGTCAATGTTCAACGTTCTGGAATATCTTTCTCCCTCTAACCTCCTTAAGAAGTTCTTATACATCAGCAGGCCTTGTGAAAGCTTGCCCTATGCGCAGCCTTTCTGCTCCCAGCCTTCCGTAATGTAATCACTAGTTTCTGTACGTCTAAATTCACAAACGTCTTATAGTAGATTTTTCAGCTCATATTCAGGTCTTTCCACACACACACACACACACACACACACACGCACGCACACACACACACACACAAATTGATTATTGCTCCTTTAATGTGCTACTAAAAATCTTTTTAGTCTGGGTTCCTTCCCATCATTCAGATCCAGCAATACTTTTCCAGGGATGCCTTTTTCAATCACTAAGTTAAAAGTAGCATCCCCATCACTTCCTCACATGGCTTGTTTCATGGTCTTTCTAGTGTTTTTATTTTCTGGAAAGCAGATATTAATTTATATGTCAATCTCCCACAAACTCCATGAGAACATGAACCTTGTTTGCCTTGTTCACTGTTTCATCCCCAGCAGTAAGAATAATTCTTATCACACAATAGTGCTCAATAAATATGTGTGAGTAAACCTATAAATCTCTTAATCATCTTTTTATCCATGCCTATGGGATGAAAGGAACTTACTGGCATTCATACTTGTTTGTGTGTAGATAAAAATGAAACAGAAGGAATCCAAACTGTATATATATTAATAATGAATATTTCAGGGTCAAAGTTCCTCTTCGGTGATCAAAGAGGCCTTGAAAATCAGTCAGTGAGGCACATTTCTCCATGAATCATGCATTTCCTCTCTTAGGCATTTCTGCAAACTAATGATCTTTAAAAATCCACTATTGAGCAACTGTCAATGTCTCAAACATGTGCATCTAAATCCCTATAACAGAATTTAGAGTGAATTTGTATTTGGCATCAGAAAATAAAATAAAGTAGAATGTTAAGAAAATTGACATTTCCATCATGAAATTTTTTTATTAGATGTGTTTAGTTCAAAGTCTTCTGCAAATTCTATTAAAGCTAACAGTTTTATGATATCTCAGGTATTTGTTCTCCAAATAAGATCAAGGTAGAACACAAACTGGGCCCTGGTGAGAATAGCATTTGTGTCCCTATGAGATATCAATTTCCCCTTCTTCACACTTTTGTTGCAATTTGATGTCATTTATTTTTCTCATATCACATTTGTCATAACAAGGTATTTGGCACAAAAATTTATAACATAAAGACGCACGCAGCCATTGGGTAGGTTAAGATGACACCCCAGTGATGCTCATCTCTCAAAGACCCTCAGAGAGAAGCTTATTGGTTGACTAACAATTTTAGACTAAAATAGGCTGGATATGGTTTGTAAATAATAATACACATCATCTTGCTTTGGATCCACTAAATTTATTTATTAAAACTGGAACAAAGGTGAAGCTAGTATCTGCCTTCCTTCTTTTTTTATTATTATGTGTTTTCATTAGTCTGGTAGCAGCTGTGGTCCACATTAGGAGGCTATCGGGGTGGAGTGGAATGAGAAGCTAGTCTGGTAAGCTTTCTTACTGTCTGAGAAGGGACAACCAAAAATGGAAAGGCAAAAAGCAAGAATGAACTTTGCATGTCGGATGGAATTGGAGGTATTTACATCAACTCGCTGCCCTCCTGTCCTAAGATCACTGGCATCCCAGTAGTGATGAGTAGAGTTACGTCCAGGTCTTGCTATCTAACTACCATTTCTCTCTTGGAAGTAACCAGGCCTCATCAAGGAAACAGTCTATCCCCAGGTCTAGGTTCAGAAAAGAATAATCCCAAAGCAATTTATTGTACCATAAAGTAAAGAAGTCCTCAAAGAAGGATGAAGACTTGTAAAAAGAAGATACAAACTGTTTGAAGGGGCTTTCACTGGAGACAACTTGGGAGTATCTGATCCTCAAAATAAATAAAGTACAATTGTAAGAGATTATAACTCACTAAATTGAACAGAAATCCACAAGTTCATACTAATATGAATAGGTGTATGAATAAAAAGGGGAAGCTGTTCTACACAATGGAATGCAAACTACTGACTGTCGACAATGATGAAATAGACATTCTAAATGTTGTGGTTGTAATCATGGTCATAGTTGATTCAGAAAAGATGTATCAGTGGTGCTAAAACCAGTGGTAAAAGTGAGAATAATGGAGTTTTATTTAGTGTCAAATTATCTCTCCACAAAATATTATGAAATATAAGGGGTGATAACTTTCTAGGGGAACCAAATCAGGCAGACTCCACTCTAATGAAGGGATCAGAGTTTACATCACCAGCAATGGCACAAATGTGCCTCACTAGCCATGGGACAGGGTGCAAGCTACAGAACAAAACGCCATGTTTGTTTTAATGTAGTTAAAAATATGCCTATGTGAATCTAATGATGAGGAAAACCAGAGAACCCCCAGCTGAGGGTCATTCCATGAAATGACTGGCAATGAGAACTTAGAGAATGAAAGTCCAGTCATGTTCAGGAACCTTTCCCAGATTGGAGGAGATCAGAGAACTGACAACTGGGTATCATGCCTACAGGATGGTTTCATGGTTTTTCTTCAAAGGAAATTAATGGGGAAATTAGAGAAACTTAAAACGGGCCTCTAAGCAAAGGGTATACAGGAATTCTGTATACTATCCTTTTAATTTGTCTGTACTTTGAAATTGTTTTATATATATATATAAACTCTCAATCTTCACAATTTTTATGCAAAGAAAGGCAGAACAGAAGGGACCAGCAGAAGAGTCGAGGTTTTTGTTCAAGTTTGCTGACTGTGTAAGGGATATTTCCAGAATGTCAACCTGTGCCCATCAGTCAACAGGTAGTTTTTAATTCTGAAACCACAGAAATTTCTTATTTACTTACACAACCAGGATAACCTCCATGCAGTGAAATGCTGACTGCCATTTGGATTAAGTTTGGCATCTTCTATGCTGCATATAAATTTACTTCTCATAACAACCCTATGAATCCCATTTTGCAGATGAAGCGAGTGAGGGATGGAGAGGTGGAGGACTTGCAGAGTCACAGGGCCATAAATAGCAGTGCTGGGATTTGGTCCCAGACCATTTGATGACAGACACCAAGCTTATAGCTACCATGTTGAAGTGTCTCCTGGAGGCAAACAGTTACCTGAGCTGGTATTTGGCAATCATACCATGGAAGTGTAGAAACAGCATTACAGGCATCCTGTAGATCTCAACCGTTGTCTGTCAGTTGTGTTAACTATAAGCAATTTATTCCAATGTTTTGGGCTTCCAGTTCTTTCATACACACTCACCTTGCAGAGGTATTTGAGTATTAAATGTGAACCTGCCTCACAGATGCTAACAACAATAACTGCTAAGATACTGTTTACAATAATCAAAAACCTCAGCATTTTTGTGCATTTTCTCACTTAACCGCAGTACAACTCCATGAGGAAGATATTATTAGTGTCTAATTTTGAAGATTCGGCAACTTATGTGTGTTTTTCATTTTCCTCATAGTTGCTATATTACTATTTTCTAAATATGTTTCTAAAATTTATGAATCCTGCAGGTATCAGGAACCAGCAATGCCCACCCGAGTTTGCATCATTTTGTAAAATGTGAAATCACTTCCTTCACACCAACAACAGTTAAATTACTTGCCAAGTGTTTAGAATAATGCCTGACACACAGTCAGCGCAGCCCACGATTTGTTTATTATTCTCCTTGAATCGGAGTTTGACTTCTGTGTTTATCCTCTTTTCATTTTGATAATGTTTAGCAAATTTGCCCAATCCTAACAATTGCTTGAAAGTGCCTATTAAAAATATGGATCCTCCAGGTACTTGCCTTCAATATCTGATTTAATAAGTCTAGAGTAGGTTACATGGGTATGAACAATATAATTTTGTTAGGTAGGTATTAGTACTCTTGAATTTTAAAGATTAGGAAACTGAGGAGCAGAGAGGTCAACATGTCCAAAGTTCTACAGCAAGCAAGCAGTAGAACTGGGTCAGCAGGTGCTCAGTGACTGTTAAAAAAGTGTTGCAAATTGTTTAAGTGACTTTTAAAACATCAAACCCACAGGGACCAGGACCCAGACCCAGATTCTCACTAACTTTCCTTTATTTCCTAAGAACTCTAGAAGTGAAATAGTAACGTAGCTTCCAGCCTGTGTCTGAGTATAGGAACAGGCTGCCCTCTGGTATCTGTGCAGCTCTCTCTTCATCTGCATTAATGTCCTGCTTTTCACACATATTATAGCTTTGAAAAAACTGAAAGAATAAATATGACTCTTGCTAGTGGAAGGTGGATCTATGATCTTAAAAATGAGAGATGGCAGCTGGGTTTGAACTTAAAGGTGACAAAGCCTGCAGGTGTTAGGCACCAGCAACACCCGTCTGAGTTTGTGTCATTTTGCAAAATGTGAAATCACTCCCTTCACATCAACAACAGGAATATTCTTAGTGTGTGGATTTTGTTTTTTACGTAAAAAGGGAATAAAGCAGGTTTGTTTGTTTTTTCTTTCAGTTGGAGCTGTAAGTTACCACAGAGTGCTAGGTGACCTCTTTTGAGGACCAGAGGGAGAAGTCAGCATTTTGGATTAGAACTCAGGAGGCCCTGCAGTGACCATCACAGGCCTTTGCTTCCTTGGTTGTCAGTTTCCTCATCTGAATAATGAGAGGTTACTACTCTTGTTTCCTGAGGCCCAATCATGGCTGTGGGGAGAGTCTGCCTTAGAATGCAATGCACTTATGTATCCAACTTATGTGTGTTTTAGTTTTCATTATAGTTGCTATATAACTATTTTATAAATATATTTCTAAAATTTACAAATAAATATGTATTTGTGTATGTGTATATACATATATATTCAGTCTTTTTGTGCCAGCTTCCTAATTACGATGGTGCTTAAGCAACATGCATTGATGGTAAAGATTTCCATGCACTAGTATCTTTGAGATATATACAGCATTTTGTGCATTCATTTGAGGTATTTTTTGGAATGATTCTATCAATTCTATCAAAGAAACACATTGCTTTATTTATCTTATAATACATTGTTACTACCCCTAACTCAATATATCATTAATGAGAACTTTACAGAAATTAAATTTCTTAATGAATCATTTTTACTGTTTTTTTTATGAGTTAATTTTCTACATGTGCTTGAAATATGGTTAGGGCTTCTGTTCATTTAGAGGAATTTAATGATTAAGAGTAGTTTTATAAAGTGGAAGGAGAGGTGGTTCTATTCCAGAAAAAAACTCAGGCTGAATATGTGCAATGATAATCATTTAAGTGGCCACTGTCTATTTTCATTTATAACACTACAGCAATTTTCTGTCTTTTCATGTCTACTTGCTGATGAAGATGATGCATAAGCCACGTGCCTGATGATAAAGATTTCTTGTACTGGTATCTTTGAGATTTAAAATCTTATACACCAAAAATAATAATAATAAAAATAATACAACACAAAACAAAAAAGCCACATCCAGTTGCACTGGTACTTGCATTAGAGATTTATCAAAGAGGTAGTCATCTAAAAATAGAGTTCAATGAAAGCTCTGCATCCAATCTTCTGAGAAACAGATAAGCTTTAGCTCTTTAGAGATATCTAGTCGAACCTTTTGTCTTGAGTTGGTTTTTTTTTTTTTTTCTTTTAATCTAACAAAGGCAGGGAAAATGGAAAAATACAGTGCCTTAAAGCAGGGGTAGAGAAGTAGCATGGGGATAACTTTTATCAGAAAAATATGCTTTACCTTTGTTAAAAGGGGCTCTTCAATTTTGAAGAGCGGGAGAAATAGTTGTCTAAGTATTTCCACCTTTAAGACTCATTGAAAGGTAACATTTGCCATGCATGCTCCAGTAACTACAACGTGGGCTGATGATACTTCAGTCTTCAGTCTGTTGCTGAAGATGGATACGGGATAGTGTATCCATCAGGTTTCAATTCAACAAGTAAATAAATATGAGTGTACTGGAAGTATGGATTTGGCTTCATGCAATGATGGGAACTGGGCAGGCAGCCTCTCTAGGCTGCAGTCTGAGACTGGTGTTGATGTCTGCTAGACAGGAAGGTGGGTCTGGGAAGGAAAGCTGGATTTAGAATCAGGAAAAGCAGGGACAAGCTGGAAACTACAAGCTGGATCTGCAGCCCACAGGGATAGAAACCCACATTAGCTGTTGTTGCCTGTGACCCTGATGATGAGAGTGACCTGCAGCAGCCAGGCCCTTCATCAATCATCTGAACTCACACCTGGCCCATGAGTCAGAGAAGCTGCAGGAGGAGCCAGGGGAAAAGGAAACAGGTGCAGGTTAGCCGCTGCCACAGGCAAGCCCAAGGGGAAAGTCAGCCGATAGTGACCATGTATGAGCTGCAAAAGTGCTGCAGATTTACGCCTATCCTCCACAGGAGTCTCCTATGGCCTGTCCCATCTAGACATTTAGAGAGAAGGGGATTAGGAGAAATACAGTCCAGTCTGGTCGTGTGGACACATATGAAGTCATCACAGGAGTTATATTTTCTAATTTTTGTACTGGAAATTCTCCAAGCTTGAAAATGGAAATCATTACAAGACCAGATATACATTTCTTTTAACATAAATCTATTGTGTTTCCTCCAGCTCCAAAGTAATAAAACACTCTATAGCCAGATCACTTGGTCAGAGTGAAACGATTAAAATATTTATAACGTATATGACTGGTCATTTCTCTAGTTTATGTTATGCAATAGATTAAATGCCTTTATGCCTTCATCCCACGGATGTAGGAGAAGTCCACTCTTTATTTTTCAGTCTCTACCCAGGATCTTGCAGCTTTGACTTGGGAAAGTTGGTAAGACCTCATTCTCCTTACAGCAGTAAAGGAGACATGCTTTGTCTCTGTATTATTGCTCCCCAGTGAAGAAAGTTAGAAGTCTAGTATAAGATGCAAAACATCACACAGGGAACATTCATCTGTCTGCTGTGCTCATGATGCCTGAGTAACTGGATTAGAAAGGGAACAACTCACTTCCTATATCCCCGGCATGAAAACTTAGGGGTTGGTGTTGTATCTGGGATGTTAGCTCTGATTCCTCTTTTCTTTAGAGTTAGTTCCCTTTGGGGATGCATGTTTTCTGTCCTGCCAGCAGGTCCAGTCACAGCCCCAGGTCCTTCAAGTATCACATAAAGACTCAAAGGGAAAGAGTTCGAATTGTTATCCTTTTACTAGAGCAAGCCCTTGGGCTCCTTATGCAAGTTTGTCCACTTTCTCCCAAAACAATAAGATGGGGAAAAAAGAAATTTCACCCCAAGACAAGTGAATGCTACTATCTCTAGAAATGGAAACAAGAAAGCACTTTTCAAGTGCAAGTTTCCTTATTTAAATAAATAAATAATGGATAAATACAAATTAAAGTTTTACCTCACTGGGCATCATGCTTCAAATGATACCAGGAAAAGAGAAATCACTTGGAAAGGTTATTTTGTTAGCAATTTCAGCTGAGTGTTTTGTAGTTAAAGTTTACTGCAACCAAGAGAGATTGCTGTGAGTTGAAAATTACTCATTGCATGCAGGAAAAATAAAATACCTTTCTGTTTGAATGTATATAACACACATTCACCTATGATTATCAAATCTGATCACTGCCAGATATAGTCCAACTTAACACGACAAACAAAAGATGGAGAGAAACATCACCCTACCTATCTCCTTGTGTGAACTGTGATTCATTAAGGGAAAACTGAGGGTCACAAAAAATTGTTAGGACAGTTCTAGGCTTGGCTAAAGATTCAAAGGATGGATGGATGAATAGACGGATGGATGGATGGGTGGATGGACAAATGAATTGATAGGTATATTAAAGCATAGGTGTATTGTTACAGGATATATAGGAATTATATAAGATTAGAATTCATATGCCATGGAGGAAACACATATCGAATGAAGAATATCGTAATAAGAGTTCTCCTTGGAAAAATTCCCTGTCATTTTGGGGTGGGGATAGTCTTAGCATATAAAGAATTAAAGTGCCTCAGGGAAAGTAGAGAAGAAAGGAAAATCTGGTTATTTTAAGCCTTTGTTTTTCTAAAAAATTTGTCCATTCAACAGGCAGAAAACACAAGGGACATAATTAGAAAAAGTACTGTAGTCTTCCTTAACCACTTGTTCTTCCAGGGAGTGTGAAGACTGCTGGGCAATCGTTTCTGCATTTTAAATTTTCCCATTCTTGAGGAAATCATATTTTGTAACAGTTCATATTCAAGTCTATTTTAGTTATTTTTTCATCTCAGCAAAAAATAATATCAGCTTGAAAAGTGAAATATCTTGAAAATTAACTTAGAAAATGTTGCTGTAACTGAGAAATACTTATTGTACTTTTTAAGCAATTTAACTCACTACCTTTGGGACCACTGAAGAAGAATTCTCCTTGTACTTTCAAATATAATGTGGTACTGTTTTTATCATCATTGACAATTCACAAAGAAAAAATGGATTCAAACAAACATTAAAAGTGATTTTAATATAGTAGAAGCATAATTAAATGACTATGACTGTTTCTCATTCCTATATGTGAAAACTTCTTTGGAAGTATAAATAAATTTAAGAGGAATCTTACCAGCTCAGTTTTTCTTTTTGATTAAAAAAATCCTCTATAACTGATGAATCATAGCTTTTAAAATAATAATTCTACAGTAATCTTTGTATTCTGAAGCTATGATAATCTACATCATAATGGCTATGAGATATCTTACATTTATTAAGTTTGAGAAAATCAATAGTCATAGCGATTGGTGAAATGTGAGAAAAATAAAAATTATGACTATGGGTAGGGTCTTACTGATGAGTTCAAGGGGTTGGAATAAAAAATGACAAGGCACTCGGGGTAGGCAGAGAGACCTCCCTTATCTACCACTGCAATCTATTGACTTCAGTTTATTTTCTGTGTTTTTGCCACTAGAAACTGAACATGGTATAATGCACATTTGGCTTTGAGAATTTGTGCCGTGGACAAAACGCACAAAGTTCATTCATTTAACAAATTAAGTATTTATTAAGACCTTACGTTGTACCAGGTACTATGTAAACGAAAACACGAAAGACAGAATTCCCGCCCTCGTGATACTTTTACATTTAGTGGTAAAGGCTGACGTGTAAATAGTCAGTTACAATGTTCTACAGAAATGTGGTGAAGATTAAGGAAGTATAAGGTCATAGCATCATTGAGAATGGGGACCTAAACCAGGTTAGGGGTTAGGGGACCTAAAGCAGGTTAGGAGTTCAAAAAAATTCCAACAGGAAGGAATATCTACATTGAAACTTCAAAGAAAGGAAAGTTAGGAAAGAGTGTTCCATAGACAGTGAGTGAATGGGTCAAAGTTAAAATGAAACATAAGGCATTAGAGGAACTGAAATAATTTTTTATGTCCAGAATAGCATTGCCTTTATACCAAAACCAGACAAAGGAACTACAAAAAAGAAAGAAGGAAATAAAGAAACAAACAAACAAAACTACGGGCCAATATTCCTGATGAACATAGATGCAAAAATCTTCAACAAAATAACAGCAAATGGAATTAAATTGCATATTTAAAAGATCATTCACCACGATCCAGTGGAATTCTTCCCTGAGATGCAAGGGTGGTTCAACACATGCAAATCAATAAATGTAATACATTACTTCAACAGAATGAAGAATTACACACAATCATTTCAATATATGTAGAAAAAGCATTTGACAATGTTCAACATTCTTTCATAATTGAAAAAAACCTCAACCAATTAGGTATAGAAGTAATTTACTTCAGCACAATAATGGTCACATGTGACAAACCCATAGCTAACCTCATACTCAATGAGAAAAATTTGAGAGCTTTTTCTCTAAGATACGGAATAAGTCAAGGTTAACCACTCTTGCCACTTCTACTCAACATAATACTGGAAGTTTCAGCCAGAACAATTGGCAAGAGAAAGACAAAAAAAGGCACCAAACAGGTGACTGGGCTCAGTGGGTCATTCCTGTAATCCCAGTAGTTTGGGAGGCTGAGGTGGGTGGATCACCTGAGGTCAGGAGTTCAAGACAATACAAAAAAACTAGTAATTCCAGCTACTTGGGAGACTGAGGCAGGAGAACTGCTTGAACCTAGGAGACAGAGGTTGCAGTGAACTGGGATCAAACCGCTGCACTCCAACATGGGTGACAGAACAAGATTCCATGTCAAAAAAAGAAAAAGAAAAGGAAAAAAAAGGCATCCAAATAGCAAAGATAGAAGTTAAATTCACCCTGTTTCCAAATGGCATGGTCTTATATAGAGGAAACTTTAAAGTCTCCACCAGAAAACTATTAGAATTAGTAACAAGTTCAACACAGTTGCAGGATACAAAGTAAACATTAAAAAAAAATCAGTTTTG
Source organism: Sapajus apella (assembly GCF_009761245.1). Taxonomy (NCBI): domain Eukaryota; kingdom Metazoa; phylum Chordata; class Mammalia; order Primates; family Cebidae; genus Sapajus; species Sapajus apella. The sequence continues at coordinate 516,150 of NW_022437032.1, forward strand.
TTTCTCTATACTAATAGTGAACTATCTGAAAAAGGGGTCATGTAAACAAACCCATTTTTAACAGCTACACAAAATTAGGTACTTAGGAGTGAATTTAACAAAGGAGGCAAAAGATTTGCATACTGAAAACTTTAAGATATTAGTATAATAATTGAAGAAGACACAAATAAGTGAAAAGATATTCCATGTTTATAAATTGGAATAATTAATGTTATTGAAATGTCTATACTACCCCAATCTACATATTCAATGCAATTCCTATCAAAATACTAATGGTATTATTCACAGAAATAGAAAAAAATCCCAAAATTTGTATGGAACCACAAAAGATGCCAAATAGCCACTGCAACCTGGAACAGAAAGAACTAAGTTGGAGGCATGGTATTACCTGACTTTGAAATATTCTCCAAAGAAATAGTAGGCAAAAGAGAATGGCACTGATCTATTTTAACATAAAGACAAACACATAAACCAAAGGGACAAAATAGAGATCCTACAAATAAATCAACATATCGACTGACTTTTGACAAGTTTATCAAGAACATACAATGGAAAAAGACCAGCCTCTTCAATAAATGGTGCTGGTAAAGTGGATACAAACACGCAGAAAAATGAAATTAGACCCCTATCTCACACAATATACAAAAAAATAGACTCAAAATAGATTAAAGACTTAAATGTAAGGCCTGAAACTATAAAACCACTAGAAGAAAACATAGAAGAAAACCACACAAGTATTGGGGAGGATGTGGAGGAAAAAATGAACCCTGGACACTGTTGGTAAGAATGTAAATTAGTATAGCCATTATGGAGAACACTATAAAGGATACTCAAATTAAAAATAGAACGACTACATGATCCAGAAATCCTACTGCTGGTTATGTATCCAAATGAAGTGAAATTGATATGTTGAGGAGATGCCCTGCACTCTCATGTTTATTGCAGGATGATTCACAACAACCAAGATACAGAATCAACCTAAGTTCCATCAATGGATAAACGGATAAAGAAAATGTGGTAATAAACAAAATAAAATTATTTTAGCCATAAAATTTTTCAGTCATTTTAAAAAGAAGAAAATCTTACCATTTGTTATAACATAGATGCATCCTGAGGATATGATGTTAAATAAAATAAGTTAGGCACAGAAAGGGAAATATTGCATGAGGCCACTCAAATGTGGAATCTAAAAATGTTGATTTTATACAGGAAGAGTAGAGTGGTGATTACCAGAGGCAAGGGTGGTTAGGGTGGAGGTACTGGGGAGATTCTGGTTAAAGTATACACAATTTCAGTTAGATAGGAGAAAAAAGTTAAATAGATCTATTGGATAACACAGTGACTACAGTTAACAACAATATATTGTAATCTTAAAATTATTGAGAGTGGATATTGTGCTCTCAGCACAAAAATGATAACCTTGTAAGGCAATGTGTGTATTAATTCACTAAATTTTGCTCTTTCACTATATATATATACACATGTGTGCACATATATTCACAACATATATATATTCACGACATATGTATATATATTCACAACACATGTGTGTATATATATTCACAACATATATATATATATATATATATACATATATATATACACACACACACACACATTTCAAAACCTTATACACAGAAATACATTCAATTTTATCTTTCAATTTTTAAAAGTAATAACAATTTTCGAAGTTCATGACCAGCACTTCTTCAGTAAGGATAGAAAATGCTAAATGCTGAAAAATGTGAGCAGTGAGAGAAATGGTGGCTCAGACACAAAGAACCGAATAAGCTTTGCAGTAGGGTTTGGGCTTTGTTTGAAGAGTTTAAGCAATAATAAGAAAAAAATCAGAGCAACTAATATTAACATGGCACTTAAATAGTATGCTTTTCATTTATTAACTCATTTAATATAACAACTCAATTAAGTAGAAATCATTATTCTTCTTCTCATTTTACAATAAAGAAAATGGATGCATAAAGAGGTTAGTAACTTGCTCCAAGTCCTAAACGGCATGGCCAGAATGAAACCCATGTAAGCTGGCTCCATAATTTATGCCTTAAACTCCTTGCCATACTAGGAACTGGGAGTTGCATGTTCAAATTTTCATTTTTGAATATTTACCTGATTTTGTAATATTGAGTTTGGATTGAAAGAGTTGACAAGAAAAAATAGAAGCCTACTGTGAAAGCTAGTGAATGGATTCTGAGAACAGACGCCAGAGAATGAACAATCCTAGCGGCAAAGGTGGTGGGGGAAAGTGTGCATATATGAGAAATATTTAGAATGTAAGTCCATGGGTTGTGGCGATGCATGGGATGAGACAATGAAGTCAAGTGGGATGCTCTGGTGGCTGGTGGGCTGCTAGATGACTGATGGTGCACTTCCCTGAAATGTGGAATACAGAATTTTAAACTGGTCTTCCTGCCTTTCTTTACCTCCCTCTTTCCCCTGCTGCTTCTTATTTTCTTTCAATTCTTTCTCCCTCATATTTTTAATATTTATTTTTCAGAGTAGTGGCTGAGTTCAGTTTTTGGCTCACTGACTTCTAGATGGCAGTTAAACTTCCAAATGGAGAAGAAATAATTGGATTGAACCAAAGGATTTGAAGCACAAACAAGACAAATAGGGTAAGGAGTGAAATTTGAGAAGAGGCACACATGCATAGTAATTTAACCCATAGACATGAACGAAATCACTTAGAGAAAGGAGATAGAAGAAAAATACTAACCAGATTGGAAACTTGATGTTCAACAATACAGCATAAAACGCTAAAGTATAATGCTGAATTCCATGATTAACAACTTCTATTTGAACAGCAGGATTTTTCAACGTATTGAATGAAATTTGAGAAGAAACTGTGTAGGAACTCAGGACAGGGTTAACCAAATTCAGCAACCTTGGCTCTTGGTGTGCACTTTATCCTTCTTTCTATGCTTAAGATTAATATTTAGTGAGGAAAAATAAAATGTTAACAGGTTGATATCTAGCAATAGTTAGGCTTTTGAGAGACGAGCACTCAAGTGAGTCTTGATAAAATACTTCAAGTCGTAAAACACATATACAGAGAGACAGAGGATATAGGGTCAAAATGACCTAAATTTAAATTCCGACTTCTTCTGTTAGTGTTCAGGCGACTGCATGATGACATTGCTTCAGTGAGCCATAATTACTTGTGAACAAAGACAGTAAGACCTGCTACCACGACCAATGCAAGCATAAATAAGGTAATGTTTGTAAAGTGCTCAATAATCATTTGCTGCTTTCTTTTCTTTTTTTTTTTTTAAGCTACCAATATTTTATGAATTCTGCCTTTTTTGGTGTTTCAGAAGAACAATTGTTCTGTCATCATTTGGAAAAAGGGCTCTATTCTCTCAGGAGTGTCATAAAGAATTGTTTAGGGTCATAATTTGAATTCATAAAATCAATAAACTTGTAATTGCTTGACTTAAAAAAATAGTTTTCATTACTTTAGATGTTTAATTGAGAGGAAACAATGGCTTAATCTTTTTCAAAAAGAGGCAGGAGGAAAAGAGCCACTCAGGCTAAGAGTATTTCTCTTGCAAACAATATATTTTTCAAGGTTAGACTTACATGCTGATATTTTAATGAGAAAAAGCCCACTAAGGTATTTTTAAATAACATCTTTCAAATGATTCAATCTTGAGCATTAAATATTCTAATCTATTTTTGGTTCAAGCAGGTGAGACAAAGAAATTTGACATTGTAAGAAAGTTTTGCCATAATGTTATGGCAGTTGTTAACTGTCTCTTAGACAGTAGAAACACAGACCCTCCTGCCTTAATACTAACTCTCTGCTCTCTGTTTTTCTATCAAGAGCACATTCCCTCCTTCATTCATTCCACAGGCCTTAGGAAATAATAACCTAGATATATGTGAAACACAAATAAACTTCATGAGCTCATTAAACTTGGAGTTACTAGCCACGCAGATAAATAAGTAGGTATTAAGGACCAGCTCTGAGTTGCAGACTCCATCTCTCACATGCCTAGTGGTTAAGAACCTCAGTGTTCTCATTTGGAAAATGGTAGAAGGGGGAACTGATATTGCAACTCCAAGGAATGATTGGGCAATAAAGCACTGAGGTTATAATCTTGTACTTAGTGTGATTATTATAAATACAAGCTAATAAAACTCTATTTTGATGAATATAAGGGAAAATGCACCACATGTGCATCTGATATTATGTGTACCAAATGTCCAAATTGTATTGTAGACATTGAGGTGAAAGAGCATACATAATATTTTCCATTTAATATTTAAAACATTTTTAAGGTATGTATATTAATATTTCTATTAAATGTATCACTGTTAGAAATCTTTATATTTAGCTTGCTTTAGAGTATGCAGTAATATAGAGTAAATTAAATGAACTCCCTTAACAGGTTGCACTGTATTTTCATGCTAATGGTAAATGGGAGGAACAACTAACCTTGGGTATAAAGTTTGCCCTACTAACAGAATATGTGAGTTCTAAATATATCTGAAATCCAGGAATAAAATGTAACTGTAACTTCCCTCATCTCTATGGACAACACAATTGAATTTAAAGATTGTGTCAACAAAATGTCTTATCTGGGGTTAAATAACATCTTAAGAATGATACTTTCTGGTTCATTTCTTTTTTGAATGTAAATTTAGACAGAGTAAAGGGCACATGTATTATATATACAGTTCAGTGAGATTTCACAATTTCACACATTCATGTAACTCACATCTCTTTTGAGACACAGAATACTTTTGTCACCCCAGATGGTCTTCTTGTGTCTTTTCCGGTCTACTCCTGACCACTAACTCAGAAGCAGTCATTGTTTCAATTTTTGTAAAATACATTTCTTCTTTCTTATTAAGTAGCATTCCATTGAATGGATATACCACATTTAAACACATTTTATTCTTCTGATGATGGATATATGGGTTATTTCCAATCTGGGGATATGAGTAAAGTTGCTATGAACATTCTTGCATATTCATTATGTGAACATATTTACTCTTGGACAAGTGCCTGAAAATTGCATTGCTAGGTCACAGAATTGGTATCTGGTATAGCCTATTAAAAAGTGCCAATCTTTTTTCAATGTAGCTGTGCAATTTTATATTGTTTCCAGCAGAGTATGAGAGTTTTGGTTGCTACATACTCTTGTCAACATTTGAGGTATGTGTGTGTGCATGCCTGCATGTGTGTTTTAATTTAAGCCATTCGAGTATGTATGTAGTGGTTTCACCTTATGGCTTGAATTTGCATTCCTAATGACTAACAATGTTGAGTATTTTGTGTGTGTATGTATTGGCCATTTTGCATGTCTTCCTTTGTGAAATATGGATTATTGCATTTATTATTAGCTTATCTTTTATTATTGTCATAAGATTTCTTTATGTATTCCGGATTTTTTCTCCTTGTGTACATATTAACTTCCTTAACAATATCTAATAAACAGAAGTCAAATTTATTAATTATTTTTATATGATCAGTGTTCCTGTGTTGTAAGAAATCTTTGCCTAATTTATAGACATAAGGATACTTTGTATGCTTTATTTTAGAAAGTTTTGTAGTTTTAGCTCCTACATTTAAGTCAACATTTGTCTTGGCTTAGATTTTTGCATTGCAAGTTAGAGAGGCATTGAGTTTCATCTTTTGCTCTGCATGGATATCCAATTGTTCCAGCATTATTTTGTGAACAAACTTGGCTTTCTTTGTTAAAATGTTTTGGTATTTTCAATTGACTATATATATATATATATACATATATATATGTATATATATACGCATATATGTGTGTGTGTGTGTTTGTGTGTGTGTGTGTGTGTGTGTGTGTGTGTGTATGTATGTATCTATTTCTGGACTCTTTATTCAGAGCCATGAATTCATTTGTCTAGGTTTGCTAGGTTTGTGCTACAACCACACTAGCTTGAATAAAGTAGCATTATGGCAAGTCTGGAAATCAGGTAAGGAAAAGTCTTTGCTATTTTTTTAAAAGTTTGTATCTAGGAGGCTGGGGCAGGAGAATTGCCTGAACCCAGGAGGCCGAGGTTGCGGTGAGCCGAGATCGCGCCATTGCCCTCCAGCCTGGGTAACAAGAGCAAAACTCCGTCTCAAAAAAAAAAAAAAAAAAAAAAAAAAAAAAAAGTTTGTATCTAGGTTAAGGTCTAGATATTTTAAATTTCTATGTAAATTTTGGAATCCAGTTGTCAAATTAACAGACGCAATAACAACAAAAAACATTCCATGGAAATGATCAAGATTTTGTTGAATCTATAGATGAATTTAGAGACAATCAGTATTTTTTAAAGACAATTAATAATGCAATTCTGAGTTTAACCCAACCCTTTGCTACATCTATTTATTTAGCTCTTCTTTATTCTTTTCAGCAACACTTTACAGTTTTCAGTATAGAGATTTTAAACATCCTTCATAAAATTTATCCTTCATTATTTTATGTATATTGAAGCTATTGTAATTGGTATTTTTCCAATTTTTCACAAGTATAAAAACATACAATTTTTTTGTATATTGACATGGAATCTTGCAATCTTGTTAAATTTCCTTATTAGATTTAGTGTCTTAGAAATGTCCCTGTAAAAATTACGTTATCTGCAAATAAAGGTGTTTTTTACTTTGAGTTTTTACAGCTTTTATTTTTATGTTTGTTTTCTTTTTATGTATTTATGCATATATTTATTTTGGCTTTATCTAACTGGCTAGTGCTCAGTAAAATGATAACTATAAGTACTGAGAACAGACATAATTTGTTTAATCTTTCACAATTAGATTGTGAAATCTAATTGTATCAGTATGTTTTTCATGGATTTTCATCATGAAATCTTACAGATTGAAGAAGTCTCCAATTTTGTTGTACTTCCTCTATTAGGATGATTATATGATTTTTCCCTATTTGTTAATGAGATAAATAATATTTGTTGCTTCATACATTTTATTTAGTTTTATGGCTTTATCAGGTAGAAGGACAACTCTGATAAATGCTACCCACTATTTTGTCATGACTGAAATTACAAATCCCTTATCTGCTCTTCTGTGTGGAATATCAGGTTTATGACTAAACTGCTAAACATTTCACAATAAAGATAATAACAACAATGGCAAAAACAACTAATGTCGGTGGAAAACTCACTATGTGCTTGTATTACACATGATCTAATGCAATACTGATGACAGCCTTACAAAGTAAGACTTATTAGGTTCTTTGAAATATATTCACTCTAAGACCACATTCAAAATGAATAAGTGTTTTGCTCAAAGAAATACAGCTTGCAAATCAAATAGCCTGATTTTGAAATGTCTTATTTCTGAAACATACTTGTTTTAACTCAACATAATACTTTTCTTTATTATCTTTGTCACCAAAGTTATTTGAATTTCTCTACTGCTGATGTCCATAATTTGGACTGTTCAGCGAGATTTAATGGATACCTGCTACATGTAGGACATGGGTAAGTAATGTACATCTCTTTTTCTCTAGCCCTTAAATAAATACCTCTACCAGAATATGGCCTTTCTTTTAGAAGATTTCTTTGGACTGTTGCTACATCTTCCTCACCCTGGGCACATTAATTCTCATTGTAGACAGATTTTGTATCAAAATGTCTGCCCAAATTCTGAGTTTGACAGCCCAACCTTCATTTTTCATTTTGGAGCCTTGGCTTATAGATAACATGAAATATGTATGGGTATTTTACCCAACTCAGCCATGGATCTGTACAAGTAGATTCATTCTATCAAAAAGATATTGTCTCACCCAGATAGATACAAAATCTATATTTGACAAGCTTCAACCTCCCTTTTACCCTAAGCCTTCTCATTCATAGAATGCTTAAAATTGATGCAAGAAATTATGGTTTCAATGCAAGGAACTTTAAAAGATTGCCATCTAAATGGGAATAAATACAGAGAAACATAGCACACATGAGCTACAGATAACTGGAAATCAACAGGTAAAGAATTCAGTTAAGTAATGCATTAAACATTTCTTGAGCATCTGCTTTCCTCTTTTTATTAATTATTTGACAAATATTTATGGAGTGTCTACAATGTGCAAATAACTTTGGCAAGCATTGGGAAAAGCAGTGATGAAAAAGTAAAGATAAAAGATGGCCCCTACCCCCAAAATAATAGATCTTGCAAGTATTATGTGCAAAGCTCTAATAGATTTTATCAGGTTGTTGATTATAATGAGGTAGTATTATCAAAATCACTAACGTTTAATATGTGATTATTAGGTTCTAAGTTCTGGATTAATGCCATATCTTAGGGAGGCCTCAATTTTAGAGACTAGGGGATTGAAGCCTAAATATAAGCTAACTTGCCTAATATCACATTCCTGTAAAGTTTAGGTTAATAACTGGTCATTGAATAGGTTAAGATTCTGTTTTCTTAATCACTGTGCTTCAGGATCTTCATAAGTGATATATGTATGAGCCAAGCAGACAAAAGTCATAAGCTGAAATCTCTCTGGAAAAGAATATTTTCCTTGAAATCTTCATGTTTTCTTTCTCTTCTGGATCTTTTGATTCCCTTCTTTCATTTAAAAATATCCAAAAGTCTTTAATTGCATGAGAATCAAATCCAACTTCAGTCAGTCACCTCCTACACCTTGTGTAATCTGCTTCCCCACTAACTCTGAATTAATCACATTTAACTTTGCCTTTTGCTCCTTGTACTTGAGCCACAGTGGTCTTCCATTTGTCCTCCTCAGTGCCCCAGGTCCCCTGACAGTTTCTGTTCCTCCTGCTTGGCACATTTGGCCTTGGTTTCAGTGTGGCTGATTCCGCCTCACCCAGGTCTCAAATCACCTCCAAATCTCAGCCCAAAAATCACCTCCCCAGTGAGTCTCTCCTATGACTCCACGGTTACCCTACTCACTATTCTTCCATCAAACATCACTTTACTTGTTTTACTTTTTAAATGTCAATTAATATCTAAAATGATCACTTACAGGCTTATTTATTATGTGTTTTCCCAACCTGTGCATATAAGCATCATGAAGATGGTTACTTTGACTGCCTTATTCACCATGCTAACCCAGTTCTAATGGTTGGCACATAAAACAGACTTAATACGTATTCTTTGATTGGATGAATGAATGAATGAACAAAACCTGGGGCATTGGGTGGACTGTCACTTCCCCACCTGCCGTATTCTGCTATGAGCTGGTCTTCATTCCCTACAGCATGATTAGTAGATATTTGGCTAGTAAAAGACAGAACATTGGCTGTAACTCAAGAAGTACTCAAATCAAAAGGAATCCATGAATACCTAGTAGAAAGTAACTTAATGCTGAAAGGATTATTTTTCTAAAATATCAAGATTAAATCAAAACTCCACACAGTTTCAGATATTCCCATACAAGGTGGGCAACATAATTTTCAATCAACACATAAATCTATAAGGCCTAAGACCTGCAAGTTTTCTTATGAGTGAGAACCTCAACTTGTAGACATGGCTACATTAGCCTTCTGCACTGATTTTATCATTGCTGACTCAATGTGATTGAAACAGAAAAACAAATCACCATCAGGAAAAGCCAGCAAAAATATATGCAAGTATCTAACTTCACCAAGCAAGGTCCAAGAAAGTCATGGAACCACAAAGAATCAACTAGATGAGTTGTAGCTGGGAGGTCAGCTTCGTGAGAGCTGGATAGAGGATACCAAGGGGAAAATTTGCAGTTCATTGATGGTTAGCTAGGTGCACAGAATCTGTTGCCATATGCTGTTTCTTGTATTTGAAAGTCAAAAAAGGCCAAATAATTTACAGTAGCTTCATAATCAGTATTTCTTATAATTCTAAAACACTAAGCCTTTGGCTCAGTCAGGATTCTCTGGCATGGCTAAAAATCAATTGATTCTAAAATTAACACCAGCAATATTGCTTTAGTAGTTTAATAAATAAAATAATTTACATGCATTATCTTACTGATTTTTCTTAGTAGTCCTATTTTTTTAACTTTTTATTTTGAAATAATTATAGGCTCACACACATCTGCAGAAGCAGGACAAGGAAGTCTTGGTACATATCGCTCTGCTTCTCCAATGCTGGTATCTTACATAACTGGAGTGCATTATATTAACTGGCACATTGAAATTAATTAGTCTACAGATCTTACTCAGATCTCACCAGTTTTTAAAATGTATTTTGTATTAGTTTTCTAGGGCTGCTGTAACAATGCACCCTAAACTGTGTGGTTGAAAACAACAGAAATTTATTGTCCAACTTCTAGAGGTTAGAAGTCTAAAATCAATGTCATCATAATCGTGATCCTTCTGAAAGCTGCAGGTAATCCTTGACTGTCTCTTCCTAGTTTCTGATGGTTTGCTAGCAACCTTTGGTGTTCCTTGGCTTGCTGCTGCATAAGTCCGGTCTCTGCCTTTGTTATGTGGCATCCTTCCTGTGTTCCTCTATGTCCAAATTTCCTTTTTCTTATACTGACAGCAGTTATATTGAATTAGAGCCCATCCTAATCCTGTATGACTTCTCTTCAACTTGATTATATCTGTCTGAAAATATTTCCAAATAAAGTCACATTCATAGGTACTCAGGTTTAGGACTCCAACATATATTTTACAGGGACACAATTCAACCCAGAACACATTCACTCACCAAAACCGCTACCTTTGGTTGTAAGAGATGGAGTTCTTACTATGTTGCCTTATCTTATAGATGGAAAAACTGAGACTTAGATGTATAGAATACCTTGCCTAAAATTATGCATACCACAAGTGGAGGAACCTGGATTCCAATTCAAACTGTTTGACTGCAGAGTCTCCCCCACACCCCACAATAAAGCTCGCACCTTGCTCAGAAATCACATGAAATTGAGTGGAAAGTGAAGGAAATGCAGATTCAGCCCCAAACATCAGACAATAGATCCTAGGGACTTGGCAGTTTTCAACTAGGGTAGTATAATCCTATCATCCAATACTAGTAACACTTGAGAGTATATAGGGTGGTTCTTCATTATAAAAGCTAGATGTTTTTCAGGGTCATTGAGAAACAGAATAAACTTGTAAAAAGTTACTGGTGCCCGATGTCCTGAAGGGGGGACTATGTAAAATTGCCTTTGCTGAAGACTGGAACTTCTGCCATTTGGTGCAGAAGGACAAAGGTATTAAAAGCTTTGTTCATATCTAGAACATTGCTACTCAACAGAGAATCATCCCTTCCTATGTGCCAGTTGCACTTGTGTTGATGAGTTGTCTTTACCCCTTTGTTGTTTGTTCTTTTTTTTTTTTGAGACAGAGTCTTGCTCTGTTGCCCAGGCTGGAATGCAGTGGTGCGATCTTGGCTCACTGCAACCTCTCCCTCTTGAGTTTAAGCAATTCTCTCCCTCAGCCTCCCGAATAGCTGGGATAATAGGCACGTGCCACCACGCCTGGCTAATTTTTGTACTTTCAGTAGAGATGGGGTTTCATCATCTTGGCCAGACTGGTCTTGAACTCCTCACCTCATGATCCACCCACCTTGGCCTCCTAAAGTGCTGGAATTACAGGCGTGAGCCACCAACTGGCCTTACTGCTTTCTTCTAATGAGATCAGAATCTCTGATGCCTTCCACCTGTCTTGACCTTGTCTCTTTTTGCCTTTACTCACCATATTTGTCTTTTATCCCTTTTGGGAATGCCCTTTCCAGTCTCTCTCTCTCTCTTTTTTTTTTTTTTTTTTTTTTTTTTTAACCAGAGTCTCATTTAACCTTGGTGATTCAACACAAATCTCATCTACCCAAGTACAGTAATTCCCTGGTACTTCTTTTGCATGACATCCTAAAGCAGAGTTAACAACAGACAATTTAACGTCACATTATATAGTTTTTCATATTGTTTAGACAGAGTCATATGTACAGGTCTCATGTTCCCAATTAGATTTTAAACTTGTTCATCACTGGGACTCTGAACTATTATTTCCCCAGGTCTCCATCGCACCAAGGACACTTCTGAGCACACAGACTAGAATTTTTAGAAACAGGGACATTATCTAGAGCAGCTTTCTCAGAGAACAGTTAATTCCTTTTGGGTCAGAAGCCTAGGCTGTTTAGAACTCATAGTTTTGCAGAATGCGGAATTAGGAAAGGATTTTCTTTGTTGTACTGGGTCTACTGTGTTCTTTAGTGTATCTTCTGTAAACTAGCAACTAACTTTTGCATTATAAAACATTGCACATAATAAAGTATAATTAAACTTGAGCAGAATATAAAAATAGTATGCAATTCCATGCCTAGTACAGCCGCAATTATTGCATATACTTCAAGATATATATTTTTTGTACCACAAAATGGGAATAAATTAGACATACTTTTTATAATCAGCTTTTTTTCACTTCATCATTTATGAGAATCTAGTCACATTAATAAATATAACGAATACATTAAAATACTTACCTTTTAACAGTGTATCCTATTTTATGATCAAAATATCATTTGTTTTGGACATTTTAATCATTCATTTATTTTGACAAATATTTATCCATTACCTGATATAGGGAAGGCAGTGTTCTAAATGCCAGGTTTATAATTTGAACAATATAAACCTCCTGCCCACCAGATGCTTAAATTCCAGTGAGGAGGTATTTCCATCTTTCCTATCAAGACTCTACTGTAGTAATCTCAGTCGTAGAGAACTGCCCTTCAGGAGCTATTGTCTCCAGTGAACATTGGACAATGTCTGGAGAGATGGAGAGATTTCTTTTCTTTTTCTTTCTTTCTCTTTCTCTTTCTTTCTTCTTTCTTTCTTTCTTTCTTTCTTTCTTTCTTTTTCTTTCTTTCTTTCCTTTCTTTCTCTCTCTCTCTCCTCTCTCTCTCTCTCTCTCTCTCTCTTTCTTTCTTTTTCTTTTCTTTTCTTTTTTTTTTTTTTTGAGACAGATTCTCGCTCTGTT